>NC_043707.1:118241336-118277250 GCF_006229205.1 Suricata suricatta
GGTGGGGGGGGGGGGGGGCTAAATGGGTGAGGGGCATTAAGGAATCTACTCCTGAAATCACTGTTGCACCATATGCTAATTTGGATGTAAATTAAACAACAAATAAATATTAAAAATTTTTAAAAATGTAAAAAAAGGAAAAAGGAGGTGAAAAACAAGAAAGCATTATTTAAAAGTAAAATGTTAAGCAAGAAAATTAACTTCACCTCATCAAGGATTTGTGTTACATTTCCTATACTTAGATTTCATGTCAATTTTTCCTGCCATGTCAATCTTTTGACAGAGAGCAGCTCTTCATTTTTTCTCTTTGAACTTGGAAGATGAACAAACATTTGAGAAAGAAACTCTTTTTGGTAATAAAAGTTGACTATATTTCCTTCCTGGCTATAGGTATGCTGTTGGTTTATGGATGTAGATGTTTCAGCTGCCAGAAACAAATACTGCAAGAAGCAGTATTTGGAAAAGAAGCTTCACAGGCTCAAGTATCTGATGCATCACAATTTCCAGAAGTCTTCGTTACCGTCCGTGACTCACACACCTACAAAGATGATGAAGTGAGGCACTTTCTGCCTTACCTTGGGATACTGCTTGACAGGTATCAGCACCCGCTCCTTCAGCTTCATGTTCTTGTGAGAAAATAAATCCAAGTAATTCTCCTCATCATCCTTTTTTGAATCTCCTTTCTGAATCTTCTCAATTTCTGAATAAGACAAACAGAATTTAGTTTTGTCTTGTAACTAAAGGCAAATTTCTGAGTCTGCATAAAGCATTAACAGAGTCTAAGACCAAACAGTTCAGATGAATGTGCTAATTTCAGACAGAGGCTGAAAGCACGAAAGCTGTGGAGAGTTGACTAGGAAACCCAAAGCCTGCTTCTCATGAAAGCAGTTTGCTTTTCCACCCCCACCTGAAACAGCTACATTAGAGCCATTCAAATGTTTCCTAAGAATAAACGGATTTAACAAAACATGTGCACAGATGGGGAAAAGAGATAAATGAATGGAAAAAAAGAGTCTGCATCAAGAAAAAGCACAAAGTCATATCTTGATGAAGACACAAAACTCAGTCTACTGTGACAGTAGTGCTTTGGATAACAGTAGTCCTTAGGAGTTTGAAAGACATGGTTCCTGGTCTGCCACTCACTAGTTTTGTGAACTTTGAAGTTATTCAATTGCTGTAATTTTTGGTTTCTTCATCTGTAAAACAGAAGCAATATCTACCTCATGCGGTTGCTATATAGACAGAGTAAAGTAACATATGCACACATGTGAATTAAAACCCATTTCCTAGAGGGGCGCCTGAGTGGCTCAGTCGGTTGAGCATCCAACTTTGGCTCAGGTCATGATCTTGCAGTTTGCGAATTTAAGCCCCACGTTGGGCTCTGTGCTGACAGCTCGAAGCCTGAAGCCTGCTTCAGATTCTGTGTCTCCCTCTCTCTCTGACCTTCCCTTCCTCATGTTCTCTCTCTCAGAAATAAACATTAAAGATTTAAAAAAAATTTCCAAGGAAGTGCTTAATATACAATCAACATTATCTAGCCCAAATTCGATGTCCTAAACGAAAAAATGCACCAAGGTACTTTCAATTCACAGGTCAAGATAGTTTGACAGTTTCATCAGATATAAACTTAGTATTCAAAAAGATTTCCTATCATTAGGGAACTTCATTCATTCATTCATTCATTCATTCATTCATTCATTCATTCATTCCAAGTGTCTGAGTGCTTCCTATGGAGAGGCAGATGAAGGGAGAGATACAGAATGATCATTAACCACTATGGAAGTTAAAAGGGCCAGATATCTATCCTACAAAGTACAGCAAATACAACAGGCAAGTCAGATACGATCCCCAACTTCACTATGTTTATACACTGACATTTCCACTCTATGGGCTAAGAAGTTGGCAATGAAGTACAGATAAGTGACAGGAGTAGGAACAGAGATGGAATGGTGTGTGCAAGCAATAAAATGTTATATGGTCCACTGAAAAGAGTGAAAAAAAATTTATACTCCATAAAATCATCATAAAATTCTAAATCATGTAGAATGTTCTCCTTATATACTATGCCCACAGTTTCTACTATAATTTTAAGGTAAGGTTTCTCCAACTTCAGTATGCATCAGAGTCACCTGGAGAGCTTATTAAACTAGATTGCTGATCCTAACCCCAGTCTAGGATTTGTGTTAGGAATGTAGTTCTAGCAGGTTACCAGGTGATGCGGGTATTATCGATCTAGGGATCACACTTTGAAAGTCACTGGTTTGGGGCACCTGGGTGCCTCAGTCGGTTAAGTGTACGACTTCAGCTCAGGTCATGACCTCGCTGTTTGTGAGTTCGAGCCCCGCATCAGGTTCTGTGCTGAACGCTCAGAGCCCGGAGCCTATTTCAGATTCCGTTCTCCCTCTCTCTCTGCCCCTACCTTGTTCACACTCTGTCTCAGTCTCAAAAATAAACATTAAAAAAAACAAAAGAAAGTCACTAGTTTAAGATATAAAGACATACTACTTCAAGGGCACCTGGCTGGCTCAGTCAGTGGAGCATGGGACTCTTGATCTCAGGGTTGTAAGTTCAAATTCCATATTGGGTGTGGAGATTACTGAAGGGGGAAGATATACTACTTCAAACACATTATTCAAACCCGTACCTTTAACAGTTTTTAAAAATACTGTTTAGACTGAGTCCAGTTGTGAAGTATACAAATGAAGAAAAATCGCTTTGACTCTGACAGATTTCGTAATTCAGAATTTCAAACTGAAGTATTCTGTTTATTAAAAAGCCTAATTTCAGATGTTATAGTATGTGATGAGCTAACCTAACACCCAAGAGCACATATTCCCTTGCTTTCTGACAATTAAAACTGCTAATCATACTATGGATTTTTTTTTAAGGTGGGCTTCAGATTCAATTTGGAGCCCAATGTGGGACTTGAACTCAACGATCCGGAGGATCAAGGCCTGAGTTGAGATCAAGAGTTGGCGCCCCCATATTGTAAATATTCTTAACTAAACCTTCACTTATATGGGAAGAACTATAGACAACGGTGCTCCTCACACTCCTATATTTCACTGCTTGGAAGAGAAAACGAATTTGACCTTACAGGTAACAGACTAAATGCTTTCATACAACACCCTATTTGTTGTTTTACTGCTGGTATATCCCGACCTCAATTCCCTCCTCCTACTTACGGCTAATATTAGCTTTTTCTAGTCACTAGTTTTGAGCCTATCATCTCTGAATATATCTCTTCTTGAATTTCCAAAACTGAAAAACTGGGTACTCAATCCTCAAAAGTCCTAGGGACAAAGATGCCACATTTGTGATCTGAAAACATCTCCAAGGAGCTTCTAAAAATGTGGAACAAATTACATGCTTTATTTTATCTATCTCTGTGTCTTAATTGCTACCATCTAGTTAGGCCCTTCAGCTGTATTTTATACCACTTTCCAGAAACTACACTTGGCCAGTGCAAGAAGATAAGACTCAAAGCCTATTAATCTGTTGTATTCCTATAGGAAACAAGGCTGCAAAAAATTGAACCCAGTAGAAAGATTTGTTCTTTAAAAAAATTTTACTTAATGTTTATTTATTTTGAGAGAGAGAGAGATCAAGCAAGCAAGAGCATGAACAGGGGAGGAGCAGAGAGAGAGGGAGAAAGAATCCGAACCAGGCTCCAGGCTCTGAGCTGTCAGCACAGAGCCCAATGCGGGGCTGGAATTCACAAACTGCAAGATCATGACCTGAGCCGAAGTCACACGCTTCATCGACTGAGCCACCTAGGTGACCCTAGAAAGATTTGTTCTTATGCAATGTGATGCACCCTGTGAATTTCTAACATGATCTTTTGTTATATTTTGTACTAGTCATATCTTAATTAGAATCCCTTTGTCCAGTTTATCTCACAATTTTTAAAAGAGAAATAAGCATTTTTAGAGAACTCACAGAACAATGATTTACATAAAACTAAGAACTGAAAAGATGAAAGAATCAGGGAAGTTTATTAACCTTGAAAGGAAAACACAAAGAGGTGATGTCTCTAAGAGGGGCCATCTACCATGTTTGGAAGGGGAAGAACTGAATATTTGTTTAGTGTCTACTATGTATCAAATACTGTACAAATACTCTCATTTATCCTACAAAATAACTCAGTGAAGTAGCTGGTACTATCCCTGTTTTACAAATGAGGAAACAAACTCAGAAAAGTCTCTAAGTCACAAAGCTGTTAAAGTACCAGAATAAGGATCAAAACCCAGGCTTTCTCTAACTTCAAACCTTATGCTTTTATTACTGCCTCTCAATGAGTTTCTGGACGGAGCAGGGCACTTTATTTCCGCAAGAAGAGTTGATTTTGTAAAATGCTGGAAGTACAGTTCTACCCTCAGACATGGTCAGGAGGTTAAAGTCAATGAAAGGACTCTGTGGGGGCTTCAGATGTACAGTAGCCTGATCTTGCTTTTCTTTTCGAATTCTGTATGTCTCTACTTGGCCTCACTTTTCTTGGAGAGCTAAGAGTAGGCTGTATTGGGAAGAAGAAAAAAAATCAAGAAGCTTCCTAAAAATGGTTTAACCCTCAGGCAGAAGTACTTTCTAGACAATCTTTTTGAAACTAACTCCTTCAACTGATCTTCACTTGAGCCTCTGGAGACCTTGAACGTCCCCAGAGCCAAAGACAGAAAAGTTACGGTGTAAACAACACAGAGAGGTGACCCACTTGTTTTTTAGCCAGGTGCTTAGAATAATCACATTCCACCCAGTGCCTCTATGGGTCAGAAATTTTGTACTGTTTCATTTTGTCTTTTAAGCAGGATTATCCCCATTTAGCAGGTGAAAAGAATCTGGACTCAGAACTAAGTTATGTAACCTGTCCAGGATCACAAAACTATAGTTAGTGGCAGAGCAGGTACTTAAATTCAGGTTACTCCCTTCCATCAGTTGGAGCAAATTCAACTAAATCCTACGGCATTTCGCTTACTCTAACTTAACCATTCCTTTTTTGGTAGATCTTACCACAACCAGATTGTAAGTTCTAAAGAATGAGGATTGTTTCTTAAATGTATGCCTCAGAGGAAAGAGCAGGAGTTTTAAAGTTAGACAGCACTGGGTTTGATTCCCAGTTCTGGTACATGCTTGGAACATGACCTTGAGCAAGTCATTAAACCTCTCACTTAGTCTTCCCTACTCATTCTAAATAGGAGGATAATAAGGGGCGCCTGGGTGGTTCATGAATCCCAGCCCTGTGTCCGGCTCTGTGCTGACAGCTCAGAGAGCCCCGAGCTTGCTTCAGATTCTGTGTCTCCCTCTCTGCCTCCCCCGCACTGTGTTTATGTTTAATAAATAAACATTAAAAAATTTTTAAGGAGGATAATAAAAAAAGAAAAAACATTTAATAAACACAAGAATGTTAATACTAGAGAAGTTTGGGTAAATTATAAACAAACTTTATCATCTGGATTGGCTTAACTAAAAACAATTACCATGTGCATTCTATTGACTGAACATTTGGTAAGGGCTGCATAAGCAACAGGACAACGGTCAAGATTTTCTAACTAAGACATCCAAAGATAGTGTTTATAAGAGAGCAAGATTCATAGACTATCTGCTCCAAAAGGCCAGGGGTCATGCCCTCCTCTGGACCCTCAATGCACTTCTAACCACACTACTCCTTCCCTTGTTAATGACTTCTGGACCCATTCTATCACTAAATTCTTTACCTGCCATCTTCAGTAGATTACTTAATACACAATAGGCATCTATACATGTTTACTGAAAGAAACATTAACACCCTCAACTTTCCTTCAAGATTCATGACTTTATTATTCCCAACTTTATAATTTGCTGCCTTGTACCTTTTTTGTTGGTACCATGTTTTGGAATCCCAAGTCCACTATGCTTCCTGTCTTTGTATAAAAAAAATTCTGTTCTTTTTATTTACCTTGCTTACTATTTTAAGAGCAATAGGTTCTGAATTTTTTTTGGATCATGGGCCCCTTTGAGAATTTGATGAAAGCTACAGATGATCTCCCTAGGAAAAGATAACATAATATTTCACATACAGTACTGACTGAGGGTGGGTACTGGTTCAGAAAAATCCCCCAAAGCTGGAGTTAAGAGACCTCTAAGGGGCTCAATTCTCACACTTCAGGGTAGTGGCAAACCCTACTATGGTATATTGACCATGAATCTCCTGAATCTCTTTTCTTACGACACAATTTAGAACTTTTAAATTCTTTTAAAAAAAGCTTTTTGAGATACAGATTTATAAAAGTTGTGAGAAATAAAAGATCTCTTATACCTTTCACCCAGTTTTCTCCGTAACACTTTGCATATATGCAATGCAGCATCATAACCAGAAAATTAATATAGTCTCTACTGACTTTTTTCAGGTCATCAGTTTTATATCTACTTATGTGTGTTTAGTTCTATTAAATTTAATTGGTCACGTGAACACGGTCAAGATGCAAAACAGGTCTATCGCAAGGATTCCTTGTGCCACCCTTTTGTAGCCAAGTGTCCCTCACCACTGGCAACCACTTGTCTGTTCTCCATCTCTATTATATTTTGTATTTTCAAGAATGTTAAATTAATGGAATTATATATTACATTTCCTTTAGAGATGAGCTCTTTTTACTCAACATAATTCTCTTGAGAGCCATTCAAGTTGTTACATTTATCACTTCTTTTTATTGCTGAGTAGTATGCCATGGTATGAATGCACCAGTTTATTCACCTACTGGAGGCATATGGTTAGTTTTCAGTTTTCGGCTATCATGAATAAAGCTGCTATGAACATTCAGGCACAGGTCTGTGTGAAACTAAGTTTTAATTTTCCTGGGATAAATGCCCAAGAGTGCAATTGCTGAGTAGTATGGTAAACATATGCTTAGTTTTGCAAAAAGCTGCTTTATCAGAAAAAAAGTATGCTAACAATATTTTGCTTAATCTTGCTAGTATTATGTTCTGTAAAAATAATATTTTATGTATCCAGCTGTACAGGACTTACTTTTCTAACATTATATTTTCAACATTTCTCCATGTTGTAAAAGCTTGTAGCTTTAAGTTTTCATTTCCACTGCTTTATAATTATCCCAATTTGGAAAGCTCACAGTATTCAATCAATGATGAAACAAGTTGCACCATTTTGTGAACAGGGTGCACCATTTTATGAATGAGGCATTCATGTGAAAAAGTTTCTATGGGTCTATTCCTAAGAATAGTGTTGCTGAATTTTAAGAAATTTAAAAGTTCAACTTTCAGATGAAATGTTCAACTGTTATCCAGAGTGGTTGTATCAATTCACACCTTCACCAACAATGTTTAAGAGTTCCTTCTTTTTATCCTCTCAAGCCCTAAGTCTCGTTTGACTTAGTTAAAAATCAACACGTTCATTTAAAAGTACTATCATCTTTATAGCACTAGTTCCTCCCAGGTCTGCAACCTCCCCAGGACATAAGGCATATTTCTCTTTTCACTCAGATCTTCATCACCTTCAGTAAAATTTTAAGTTGACAATATGTGATCACAATAGTCCTCTACTCTAATACTGAGAAAAAAATTCTTCCTGTCTCACAGAATGGCCAAGAAGACAGAATTAATGAGAAGCACATTTCATGGCACATCTTACATGCTCTACAAAGGTTAAATATTATTTGTTATGATTATTCACATACATTTTGAATGGGCTTTTATTGCTAATTTCAAGGCAATTGATATATTTTTAAAAAAAATTTTTTTAGGGGCACCTGGGTCGCTCAGTCAGTTAAGCATCAAACTTCCACTCAGGTCATGATCTCATGATTCGTGGGTTGGGCCCCGCATCGGGCTCTGTGCTGACAGTTTGGAGCGTGGAGCCTGCTTCGGATTTCTCTCCCTTTATCTCTGTCCCTCCCCAGCTCACAGTCTGTCTCTCTCTCAAAATACTATGTTTTTTTGGATACTATTCTAAAAATGAGATTTTGTCAATTCTTTTCTAACTGGGTACTGCTCACATATCAGAAACCTACTGATTTGTACATCTCTATATTGTACATCACTGACCCCTTTCCTAAGTAAACAACAATATTTTTGCAAACAAAAATATTCTACTATTTATACTTATACCTCTATTTGGTCTAGAATTCCTTTGCAATTTCACTTTCTGATTTTAATAGGTTTTGCTAGCCTTGTAGAATGAAATGGATATATTTCTATGACATATTGTGAATGAAATTAAAGAATTAAGTATTTTGAAGTTTCAACAAACTTTGTCTCTAAATGTCCACTGATTTCCAAAGATGCATTTCTACGTACACTTTCAAGATTTTCCGGGGACTGTTAATCTATTCAAAATGTATATTTACTTCTGGGTCATTTACACTAACTTATATTTTCCTAATTGTACAAAGTAGAATTTAAAAAAACACTAATACACAAAAAAGCATTTTGTTTATTACATAAATTTGTAACACAAAAATAAGTTATTTTTGCTTCAGAAAACAAGCATGGGTAAAGTGCCTCCTTGCATGTCTGTGAATGCATTTAAACTGTCATCACAGCTTGAATATCAATTTGGCTAACACAGAAGTCTATACCCAAAATGTAAACTCCTCAGAACTATGTTGATATTTCTCCATTATACAGTGAAGATGAATATTCATTCATCAAATATTTAGTAAGAGGCCATTCTGTGCGGCACTCTTCAAGAACAAGAGATAGATACAGCAGTGAACAAAGCAGACAAAAGATCCCTGCCCTGGTAGAGCTGACATTCTAGCTGTGAAGGAGGTGTGGTTAACAAATACACACACGACCTTCAATAAATGGCGCATCAGATGCCGGTAAGAGCAAAATAAAGTAAATCTGGGAAAGAGACAGGAAGAAGTATGTGACTGCTGAAGGAAGAGCGACCTGGGTCTTTAGTCACCTCCTTGGAAACATGCAGAGGTGCCTGCAGGAAAGTCAGTCCCAAGACCTAAGCTCTGCTCTCTGGGTTTCCTCCTTCTTCTGGCCATAATATCTTTATTGTCCTGTTAGCTAGTACTCCAATGTGTTCAAATAAATTACAATATTTTGTGCAAGTAATACAAAATATTTTTAAAGTACAATTTTTTGCAGGTACTATATACAGTAAGGGATGGGGTGGGTGGAGACAGGTGTGTGGATCCTGACTCTGAATGACTTCAAATCCTAGCTTTGCTGCTTACAAATTTTGTTGTTGTAGGCAAATTAATCTCTATGTGCCTTAATTTCCTCATTTGTAAAAGTGAGGATAAGAGTCACTTCCTCATAGTATTGTCACAGAGACTATATATTTGATGTTAAGAGAACAGTGCCTGGCACAGTAAGTGTTAACTGTATTTTTCTTACATGTATCCTTATCAGAGCTTAAATACTACAATTCTTTCTTCTCGGAGTATCACTTCCACATAGTCTGTGAGCTTCACAATCCCTTTCCCTGATCATTCAAAAATGATCCAGGTCCAACATATATCAAGATTTACCCATGCTAAGAAGCATCCATATACCCTTCTACGACTGTTCTTTCAATGAGCCAGCATTACCTCAACCCCGATTCTCCAATTAAAAGTTCGGTTTGGCTTAAAAAAAAATAGACACCAAAAAGCCCGAGTGTGGGGGAGGGGAAAGATTGAAGAGCACTCTCTTGTAACAGAATTTAAGCAGTGAGAGAAGAGTGAAAACTAACTTTTTCTAAAAATATTTTTATTTTTAAGGAATCTCTACACACAACATGGGGCTCGAACTTACAATCCCAAGATCAAGAGTCTCATGCTCTACCAACTGAGCCAGCCAGGCACTCCTGTAAGTAACTTTTAAGGATCAACAATTTTTGATGGTTAACCTAAGAAACCATCTTTTACTTAAAAGACAAACACTGTACTAGACATTTGGTGGGGTTAGGCAAAACGTATCCTGTTTTCATATCTTATTCAGTACCCTGGATTTACAACTCGAAGAAAACTGTGGTGACAACTTATTACCTGATTACAGGCCAAAGGGAATGGTGCTAGCGCTTTTATATCTCATTTAATTCTCTCAACTCACCATCCCACTTTAGAGAAAAGGTTACTCAGGTTCCGAAAGCTTCCCAAGAGTAGGTAGTTAAGGCTCAGAATTTCAAACCCAAGCCAACATCTTAAAGTTCTAAAGTTTGTTGTTCTCATGCATTTAATCTGGGTGGCTTAAAGATTAGAGGAAATAAAAATCAGACTACCAAGTCAACCTTTAGAATTTAGCCTGACATTCCTACATCTGCCCCTGCTTTCAGATTCAAACATCTGGTGTTTCCTATATGCAAGACAGCATGAAAAATATGAAGATAAAAAAAGGCATTCCTGGCCTTCAAAAATATTGCCACACATAATGAACAGTAATGTTTTGAACAACCTGGGTTACAAGAACAGCAAAGCATCAAGCTCCTGACCACACCAAGCTTTGACTATGCAGTTAAAAAGTGAAGACCCCTCACCAACGTAGGGAGCTGGAGAACAAAGGGGAAGGAAATGTTATTTTCATAACTATCTGTTCATTCTATCAGCCTTGCCAAAGACTTCACCTACTCATTTAGCGTTGGAGACTGCAACTTTCTACTTAATACAATTTCGGGTATCATATGAAATACTTATTAAAACAACGTTGTAACTAGAAGCGGGGACAAAACAGCTTTCGGGAGAAATCAGAGCGACTAGTTGATTGGTCAGTGCAGGGTAGGAAAGGAGCGTTGGTCTACACACAGCGAACAAAGACTATTATTTCTCATCTATTTCACTACTGAGGCAAAAAGACATAAAATAAAAAGATCAAGTCTTCCAGGGACAAGCATCCTGCCATTTCTCTCAATTTTTGTCCATTGTGTTGGGGAAAGTCCTGCAAACCACCCTCTACCTCCTCCTATCCCATATCACTGCCTCTAGAGTTATTTTTCCCCTTCTGGTGAACAACACGTTGTAAAATAAAGGGGTCCACAACCTTCTGGCTCTGCAGCAATTATCGCTTTATCGGCCGAAGTCGGAAATCTGATTCCGAAAACCTCAAGCTCCGATTCCCACAGGTTGCTTCTGCCTCCGCGCAACTTAAGCTCCTGTTACCGCTAAGTCCGACCCGCCCCAGCGACCGCGGCGCGCTGGACAGGGCACTCCGGCCTCACCCCATTTCACCCCGGCCCCCCCCCGCCCACGGTCCCTCCCCGCTCCGGCCGGCTTCGCCTCCTACACCCGCAGCAGAGGCGTCTACCTCCACCCGCAATGAAGAGAGCTTTCCCTTTGGGGGTAGGGGGAGGTAAAGGTTCGTTTCTGGAAGAATCCGAACACTCGGAGCGCCGGGCAGCTGCAAGAAGTGGGAGGGGGAAGGGTCGGCAAAGGGGCGGGTAGCGCAGCGCTATCCATCAAGATCTTTGAGCTGAGAGATCGCCAAGTCCCCTTCGGGCCTCCACCGCAGCCTAGAAATTCTCCCTCGCACCGCGGGCCCGGATAAGTGCGGAATCCCAGGATCCCGAAGATGAGGATGAGAGAAGGGGAGTTCACGACTGCCTCGGCCCCGAGGGGGCGGGAAGGGGGAGGAAAAAAGCCACTGCCATCCATGCCCCCGGGTGGCCAGAAGACCCAGAGGGACCCGGCTTACCGGCCGTCAGTAGCTGCATGGCGTGAGTGAAGGACGGGTCGAGCGAGTCCTTCTCGGCCATGAGTTCGGGCAGGTACTTGTTCTCCGGCTCCATCTTGACGGAGGCAGTGGCTGAGGGGGGCAGCAGCGGGGTCGGCGCTGGACCGCCCACTGTCGCGTCGGGACCCGTGGCCGAGGGCGGCAGCAGCGGTGGTGGCTGCGTGGCGGGCGAGGCCCGGGCGCCCCCCCGGGATCCCCCTCCGCCTCCCCGGGATCGGTGAGGCAGCGGTGGCTGCCGAGACGGCGCCTGACGCACTGAGGGGTGGGCACCGGAGGGGTCCATGGAGCCGCTGCGGCCTGAGGACCGGCTCATGCGCGCGGCGGGGTCGTCCCGGCGCTGCATTGGGGTGGATGTACGATCGAGGGATCGAGGAAGCAACGCGGCAGCGGCAGAGGCCCGAGCGGCGGTTGGCGGGGGTGGGAGAGCGGGAGCGACAGCGACCGAAGCCGACCCGAGCGACCCAGCGAAAGAGAGCACCGGAAATGAGGCGGCGCGCGTGCGCAGTCAGCCACCGGCACCGCCCTTGGGTCTCTCCGCGAAGAACAAAGTCTCCAGTCGAGCCACGGCGCCTGCGCACCGCCGCGGAGCCCGAAGAAGTCGCCTCCCCGCTCCCCTTTTCCCTCGGAGCCCGCCAGGCCACAGTCTTGTGCGCGTGCGCAAGTGGCCGCGGGCTTCGTTCTTTTTCTTTTCCACGTGACTAGGCACTAGCGGGACACGTGTCTCCTCCCCCTCCGGCCGAGTGCGCGGAGGGGCGGGGGCTGTGGAATGTCTTTGTCTGCGCGCGGGCCCGCGGAGTGTGGGGCGGCAGACCTGTTACTAGCGGGGCCACGCCCCCGCCAACGGCTGAGTTGCGGGGGGGGGGGGGGGGTGGCGGTTGTGCTCCATGGCGGTGGAGTAGGGGGAAAAGTGGGGTGGAGAGGCGGCTCGCTGAAGTGTGGAAATTAAAGGAGACCCGAGTGGGGGGTCGCGGGAGGGAAAGGAGAGAGAATGGTGGCGATCTGGGCTGGAAGAGAGGAGAGGGACTGCCGGAACGGGGAGGGGAGAAGAGACAGGGCACGCGGGAAGCTAGGGGTGAAGAAGGGACGATTCAGGGAGAGTCGACTCAGAGATGAGGGGCTTGGGGGGAGAAATTGGAAGAAGGACGCGTCAGTGGGAAGACTGGAGAACTTGAACTAAGAGGGAAGGTTTCGATTGGGAAACTGAAATATAGCAAGGAAAAGGGAGCCCGACCGAAGTAGGGAACCCAGAATATAGTAGGTCTCCAATATAGTAGGTTCTAAAAGGTTAGCCATTGTGGGTCTGAGAAGTCGCTTTCTAAAAGACGAAGCATTTTAGCTCTTTACATATAGGGCTGATTTCTGCTGACTTCAGTGTTTCTTCGCAAAAGAAAAAAAAAGTGAGCCAGGAGGCAAGGTCCTTAATCCGTGATGGTTGTAATGCTAAAATAGCTCCTTCTATTGATGTGAGTGCTAATCCCCTTGCCTCTGTTGGACCTTTCACAATGGATCATTCCAGGCTTGCTCAAAGAGACCCTTGCCAGTACGTACTCTCGAGGCCAACGTGTGTGTGTGTAGGGGACCGTCTTACACAGCAGTCTCCTTATCTTGGGGTGCTATATGCAAACGAGCCTAGGTCTCTACTCTTCCATAAACTGTGGTTCAAAACCTGGTGCTTTCTTTAACCTTTCTCTACCTCCACAGATTTTTGTTTCCACCATTCAAAGCACTATCCTCCCTTTTCCTTTTGGATCAGTTCCCCTTAGTAAACCGTGCTTTTCAAAACCATTTCTGAATATTGTCTTCTGTGTTGCTCGAAACTGTTGATTTTTTGTATGTGAAACTTAGAATACTTCAACTGGGGAACATTTAAGGCCTGGCTGCTTTCTTGGGGGGTGGGGAAAAGAATTTACCCACAGAAATGAGAACAAACACAAATATCTCCATAAAGTATCACGTATGTATTCTGCATCTCTATGGCAGTATTTTACTTTGAGGTCACATAGGTATAGTTTATAGGGAGGAGAAAAATGTTTTTGAGTTATTGTAATGAAGAATATAATATGACCAAGGCCAAAAGATACGTGACTATTAAGTGTGGTTGGAGTTCAAGGCAGGAGGTAGATTTTGGCCAGGGGAGAATAAGTTCCAGACAAAGGGAAGTGTGAACAAATGAACATTCAAGATGAGAATGTCAGAGATGCGTTTAAGGAATGGGAGTAATCCAACTGCAGACTGTAAAGAAATAGGTTGAGAGAGCAAACACATGGGAGAGGGGAGAGGGGGCAAGATGGATTTATAGCTCTCGCAACTCATTTCTGTTGCTGTCCTTGAAAATCCTGCTTGGGTGGGGGTGGTGTTACAAATGGCTGAAGTGTCCTTGCTCTGTAATGAGATGCCCAGATGGAGGTACCTTGAGCTGAAGCTAATAAAACTTTGATAAAGAAGTGTCTGAGAAGGAGCTGGGTAGTAGTATCTGTGGGTTTCTAGACTAGAATCACCAGTCTTCCCGGCTGGCTGTCAAACCTCTACTTATTTGAAAAGGGTGGGTTGAAGAGAGATTTGAGGTCTTCTTCCTGGTGAGACACAACAGATAATTTCTGAGGCAATAGGTTGTGAGACTACAATGTACTTACCAAGTAAGTGATGCAGCAGCCTTCCATTGGGGTGGGGGTAGGCTGCTGGCATTGGGTGGGGTTGAGGGGGGTCCCTGGGGGTTGTAATTCTTGTCCTGAAAGCCCAGAGGTCTGGAGGTGATTTTGTGTTGACCATGGTATCACATCGTCCCCAGGTTCACCTGAAGGTATTAACAGTATAGCCTTGTAAAAAGGACTGACTTGGGAGTGAGGCAGACAGATTCAAATGCAGCAATGCCTTGTCCTCGCTGTGTGTCATTAGGAAAAGCACTATTTGTCTGGGTCTTAGTTTCCTCCTCTATAAAGTGGAGGTCATGACATCTACCTTGCAGAATGGTTGTGACAAAAACCAGTGTAAACCTCCTGACAGTAGAACTTACGAGCAAAAGAAATAATTCGTATTATGCCATTTAGTGCCCCATGAAGAGTTTGGGATGCTTTACGTTGATTGTGGATCTGAAACATCTGCTTTCTAGAAGCCTGTCTCATATTCACTGAGTATAACTAGACTATGTTTTGGGGGGGGGAGTTTCCAAAAAGACTAAATAACTTTTACCCTATTTCCTCCCCTAATCAGGTTAGTATGGTGGAGGATGCAGGAGCAATTGACAGCATAGTGATTCAGATGGATTTAGGTTCTTAACTGCTGGATCCTTGAGCACATTACTTACCGTTTCTCCAGCCTCTCCTTCCTCCTCTTTGATAAGGCGGGAGTCTGAACAATGCCTACCTCCAGGCTATGAGGATTAAAGCACTTAGCACCTGCTGGCGATTAGTAGGTGCTTGAGAGGCAATAGTGACCATTGTTATTATTACTACACACATTTATTGAGTACCTATTGCAGACTTTCACTTTTGTGCGAGTCCCTAAGGAAGATGGGCTGGGAAAGACGGAAGTTTGCTTGTAGCTGCCTGCTGTGTGATCTCCAATGGGGAATCCACACGCCCTGTCTACCTACCTTGCTTTGCAGCCAGTTCCTTAGAGGACTCCAGCCCTGAACAGGAGAGTTTCCCTTCCAAGAGTGTAGTTCATCTGTTCAATCTTAAACACCTATTTGATGCCAAATATGTGGAGGGTGGAGGAGAAAAAAAAAAGACTAAGATATGTGAAAATTTTTTTTCTAAGATTTTTTTTTTATTACAAAAATATATGCTTCTGGAGCACCTGGTTGGCTCAGTTGGTAGGGCATGTGACTTGATCTCAGGGTTGTGAGTTCAAGCCCCTATGCTGGATGTAGAGATTACTTAAAACCTTAAAAATATATTTTTAGGAGTGCCTGGGTGGCTCAGTCAGTTGAGAGTCCAACTTTGGCTCATGTCATGATCTCATGGTACGTGGGTTTGAGCCCCGTGTCAGGCTCTGGGCTAACAGCTCGGAGCCTGGAGCCTGCTTCGGATTCTGTGTCTCCTTCTCTCTCTTCTCCTCCCCTCTTCATGCTATGACTCTCTCTCTCCCTCAAAACTAAACATTAAAATTTAAATTATATATATATTTTTTAATGTGCTAAATATATAAATTTAAATGTATCTATAAATTTATATATTTAAATATATATTTCTCATTTTAAGAAAAGTATCTTTATCTTATCGTTGCATAAGATAGGCATAGTGAAAAGTAAAATTCCCCCCAAAACTTTGCACATTCCCTTGACTGCCCTTCTCCAAAAGACATCCAGTGGTTGCTTGTGTAGCATTGTAGACATCTTAATACATCTATCTGCAAGTCTGTTTTGTTTTAAACACAAATTGCAGCATACTATACAAACAGTTTTGGTACTTGTTTTTAAATGAAATATTCTGGTCATCTTCCCTTCCCAGTATACATAAATCTATCTCACTTTTCATGGTTGCCTACCTAGTATTCCATTAGCTACCTCTTTTCATTTTTTTTGTTTATTTTTGAGATAGACACAGCACAAGTGGGGGAGGGACAGAGAGAGAAGGAGACACAGAATCTGAAACAGGTTCCAGGCTCTGAGCTGTCAGCACAGAACCTGATGCGGGGCTCGAACCCACAAACCGTGAGATCATGACAGAGCCAAAGTCAGACGCTTAACGTACTGAGCCACCCACGTGCCCCGTTTATTAACTACCTCTTAGCCAGTTCCCTTCTTTTCAAAAACTTTTTTTAAGTTTGAGAGAGAGTGGGGGCAGGGATCAGAGAAAGGGAGAGAGAGAATCCCAAGCAGGCTCCATGCTGTCAGTGCAGAGCCTGACGTGGGGATCAGTCTCACAACCATGAGATCATGACCTGAGTCAAAATCAAGAGTTGGATGCTTAACCAACTTAGTCACCCAGGCGCCCTTAACTAGTGCCCTTCTAATAGAAATATAAATCTCTGGTGCCTATATTTGGAAATGTGGAAAGGTGATTCCACCTTTTCAGTATGGCAAATCATAATGCAATACGCATCATCGGACAGCATTTTTGTGCACTAATATCAGTATGTCTATAGGTGAATTCCTAGAAAGGGCATAAAAAGATTGTACCAAGCAATGGGGAAGCAGCATTCTCTTCTCCCTTCTCCCCAATCCATTCTGGGTACCATCCTCCCACATTTTTAGCCTTTGCCAATGTGGTAGATGAAAATGGCATGGGACTGAACATTAAATAAGAGAATCCATGCCCTCAAGCAGCTCACTGCTGAGTGAAGGAGACAAATAAAACCAGGGTTACCATGTAGAGTGAGAAGTGTGATAGTAGGGACTAAAAAGAGCTGTCGGAGTGCCCAGGAAAGGGCGAATGACCAACTACAGACATGAATTAAGGAAGTTGGATCTTTGGGAACCTGCCAGGTGGAGTGGGGGCAGAGCATTTAAATGTTGGTTGTTCAGTAGCGCTTGGTCCCTGTGCCTTTTCTCCGTTTTTCATATTCGTGGTTCTGGAATGTAGCTCTTTAGCCCAAACATCTGAGTTCAAATCTAGATAGCCAGTTGCACCCCTGTTACATCTTTGTTTGGCTGTGTTAGAGACCCCTCCAACCCCACATGTTCCCAACAGAATTCAAACCACAGCCGCTAGGAGCACTGCTTCAGGGCCCAGATGACCTAACGTTAATAAGCTCCTTTTTTCAGGACCAGGCCTGCTCCAGCACCTTGGAAGCCCCAGAGCCAGAAAACCTTAAGGAGGCATTCCTTCTGAAGGCCCGTGCTCTTTGCTTGCCTCATTCCAGGCCCTAGATGCTCTTGGCATTCCCACAAAAGGTGCCTCATTTGGTAGGGACAGTGGGGGATCAGAGCAGGGTTGGTGTGCCCCGTGACTTAACCCACTGCTTTATCTAAAAGCCACTTGTGAAACGTCCCTACAAGTGTCCCAAGAACACTTAAAGGGGACTTTGCAGGGCCAACAACAGGAACTCAGGATGACGATTGCTGTTCATGTGGCTTTGTTGGAGTCCACAGGCTTGTGAGGCCTACATGATATTTGAATTATAATCATCTTTTTTTTTTCTACCTGTCCCTCCAGCCAGAAGGTTAGCTGCTTATGGGCAAGAAACATTTCTGGGTTTGTATACACAGGCAGAGGCTGGAACACAGCAGGCATTTGATAAATGTATGATGACCAAGTAAAGATCTGCAAAATAATTAAATTCCCATTCTCCCTGTTGGCTTAACCATCAACCAATCTGCTCCTCCAGTGCCCACTGTCTTAGAGAACAGCACCCCTAACTCATTGCACAGCTGGAAACCTGGGAGCCATCCTGAACTGCTCTCCACTGCCTCACCGCGCGCCCCCATATACATGCCTAAACCCTGTTGTTTTGCAAATCCAATCCTTTTCTTCTCTATCTCCACCACCTCTGTCTCCATCTGAGATGCTATAATGCTTCATTTGAACTTCTGCATCCTTTCTCTATTCTCTACCCAGAAGCCAGCAAAATATTTTCAAAATGCAGATCTGATCATGTCTTCCTGTTTGCCTGTCTGTCTGTCTGTCTGTCGGTCTCTCTCTCTCTCTCTCTCACACACACACACACACACACACACACACACGTTTGTAAACTCTTTTCAGTGACTTCCCATTGCCCTCAGGATTAAAGACCAGAATGCTTAACATGCCTGGCTCCACCCTGCCTGCATGGCCAGCTCTGCCTGGCTTTCTTGTCTCTTCTCATGCCTTCCTCTTCCTCAGTTCCTGTGTTCAGTGACCCTGGCCGTTTTCAGTTCCTCAAAGAAGCCAGATTCCTGCCTCCTTCCAGACTGCACTTTTTCTGGTTTCTGACTCTAAAACTTTGGTCACTGCCCTCCTGCCCCCATCGCCGCCCTCCCTTCCCCACCACCTCTTTTCCTTGGATACTGTACACTGTAATTTCAGATATATGAAAATGTCACTTCTTTAGGGAAGCCTTCCCAGATCCCCATGGCAGATCAAATTAACTCTTGTCTTTATATGTTCTAGTGGCTCATTCCTAAAACCTATTGTAATAGTTACCTTAAGATGGCGACAGAGCGGCCATTTTGCTGTGGGTTGGATAAAAAACACCTTGCACGGATGATCCCCACCCCTCACCTGCAGGCCTGGAATGTCCCGCGCCAGTTTGAAAACAGCCAATCATGAAGCCCCAGCTTCCCATCACCCCGACAGAGGAGGCAACCCATCCCATCCCGCCACGTCCCTAAAGTGCCCTTATTTGGTGGTCTGCCCTCCCAGGACCAGACCAGAAGTCTTTCACCCATAAAATACCTCACCCCTCCCGTACCAGGCGCGACTTCCCTGACTCCCCACTCCCAGAGTCCCGGAACCTTGCCCGGGAATCGCAGATCCCAATAAAGGCTTTCTTGGCTCCATAACTTGGTCTCTTTCTTTCCTCTCATCTCTGCCTCTATCTATTAAATCTTACACCTATCACATTTTAAATTTACTTTATGTGGTTGTTTTAGTAAGTCTGCCTCTGCCACTTGAATGTAAGCGCCATGAAGGCAAGAATTTTGCCTGTAGTGTTTAAGGTTATGTCCCCAGCACCCAGCAGAATGCTGATCTGGATTGGCTGATCAATGGAGATTTGCTGGCTCAAAGAATAGAAATAGGAACTTCACATACTGAGACATTAAAGCATTACAAAACTTGGCATGGGTCGCTGGCTTGGCAAATCATGTCATATGGCCTAGACTGAGTTGGGGGGGGGGAGCGTGCATGGAAAATGGCAGGAAATTAGACTCAAAAGGTAGTCTGTGTCTTGATGCGCAGGTGAGGAATTAGAATGTCTAATGACATGGTCACAGATCTAGAGTACAGAAGGAAGCCAGTGGTTCACAGGCTACGTTTTACCTGTGCATATATTTTAATTGGCCTACCTAATTTTATTTATTATTTTTTGTTAAAGAAAATTTTAAGTATTCATTTAATTTTGAGAGAGAGAAGAGTGACAGACCGTGAGCACAGAAGAGTCAGAGAGAGAGGGAGACAAAATCCGAGGTGGGCTCCAGGCTGTCAGCACAGAGCCTGATGCAGGGCTTGAACTTGAGAACTGTGGGATCATGACCTGAGCTGAAGTTGAACACGTAACTGACTGAGCCACCCAGGTGCCCCATTGCCTGCCTAATTTTAAAAAAATGAAATTTGATCCTGGGTTTTGGCACCGAAACAACAACAACAACTGAATAGTTGCTGGTACGTAAACATTGGGAGAGCTCACATTTAAAAAAAAATTTCTGGATTTCTAGTTTTTCTTGAAACATCAGATGTTCTAGGAACCTTGGGTCCATATTTTTTCAAGCAATAATTAGTTTCTGCCTTTAGAGGGCACTGCCTCTAACTTCCTGGGCATTTTTGCTCCCCACCAGACTAAGCATTTGTTAGTGACCCAGTTCTAGAAGGAATCGTTGATTGGAACAGGTGGGGAAGGAGCAGGAAGGAGAGAAGGAAGTTCACATGGGAGTTGGAGACACCTAGACCTAAGGGACACTACATCCGGATCCAGTCAGTCTGGCCCAGGCTTGGGTGGGGGAAGGGAATAAGCTTCAGAACGTAGAGACTCTCTTCCACCATCAACAGCTTTTTGGGAGCTAAAGAGAAGATAAAAACAAAACAGGAAATCTACTTTGATCCTGGCTGCTCTGGGAGTAAATGAATGGATACTGGAATTTCAGCAAGATAAATGAGAACTTTTTCAGTGCTCACGTTTGCCGTGTTCATGTCACAAAGAGATAAAGGATGAATAAGAGCAAGATCCTTACTACTGAAGAACTTGACAGTCTTGTGGGAGAGAAATAACTAAATGTTATGTGCTAGATAATAAAGAAGCACCTGTTCATTCAATTAATATATTTTGAGCACCTACCATGTGCCAAACAATGGGCTAGGTGCTGAGTTATAATGATGAGGGAGACAGACATGGCCTCTGACTGAGAGCTTATACCTAGGTGGTTTGGGAGATGAGAGAATGATGGAACTCAGTCTGACTGACGGGAGCGTTACATCTGGAAGGCAATCATTTGAGTTGGGTCCAAAGAGAAGAATACACTTCTGCTAGGGCTGGTGAGCCTGGATGGCTCAGTCGGTTAAGTGTCCAACTTCGGCTCAGGTCATGATCTCATGATCCATGAGTTCGAGGCCTGTGTTGGATTCTGTGCTGACAGCTCAGAGCCTGGAGCCTGCTTCAGATTCTGTCCCTCTGCCCTTCCCTTGCTTCCACTCTGTTTCTCTCTCTGTCTCTTAAAAACTAAACATTAAAATTTTTTTTTTTTGCTAGGGCTTGACTTGGAGCATGAAAGGTCCATTCTAGTCGTAAGACCAGGAAGGACTGGTGAGAAGGTGTGAGATGTTTGAGGAATAGTGAAATACTGGGTTGGAGAGATTTTTGTAGAAAAGAAGGAAGTAAATTGTTTAGACCCTATGTTGCCTTTTAACCTAAAATCCATTGGACTCCCTGCCCCCCCCCCCCGCCAAAATAAATTCTTTAGAATAGAACTGTTTCAAAAACAACCAAAATGAAAAACCAATCCGGGTGAAAATCCTATTGTCCCAGTGTGGAGTTCCACTGTAAAATAAGGTCATCATTTGGAATCAACACAACATTCTGGAACTTACACATTGAGATGAGAAGTTTTGAATTCCTCTTTTCAAATTTGTCCTCAGAGCCTAACGTCCATTCTTCAGAATATTTTGAAAGGCAACAACTTTTATTCTGGAGGATGAATTTAATTTGGGGAAACAACCAATTCAGAGCCAAAGTTACTGAATAAGATAGAAATCAAGTTGGGGAGGGGCCCCTGGCTGGCTTAGTCAGTAGAGCATGCAACTCTTGATTCCAGGGTCATGAGTTCAAGCCCACTTTGGGCATGGTGCGTATTTGGGATAAAAAGGAGGGAGTGGCTCAGTTGGTTAAGTGTCCAGTTTTGGCTCAGGTCATGAACTCACAGTTCATGAATTTGAGCCCTCATTGGGCTCTGTGCTGACAGCTCAGAGCCTGGAGCCTGCTTCGTGGATGGATTCTGTGTCTCCCACTTTCTCCGTCCCTCCTGGACTCATACTCATACTTTTTTATTAAATATAAAAAAGAAAAGAAATCGAATTGGGGAGAAAGATTTTTTAAAGAAAAAGTTAGGTGTAATGACAGAGCAGTGAATATGATTTTCTTGTATAACTTTTAAACTGATCCTGAAGTCAATTCTAAAATATGACATCCCCCAGTATTTCTGAGCAATGATGGCTCTGTCAGAACAAGATTAGACACGCCCATCCAAAGCATCTCCTTCAAGGATAGCATTTGTTTCATTCGTGCATGCATGCATTCATCCATTCAATAAATTTTTATTAAATATCTACCTAATATGCCAAGCATTGTGTTGAGATAAGTGGTGAACAAAATAGACAGATCCCTGCTTTGGTGAGGGATTTTTATTTTTTTATTTAGTAGGCTTCGTGCCCAGCACAGAGTTCAATGTGGGGCTTGAACTCACGACCCTGAGATCATAACAAGCTGAGATCAAGATTCAGACACTTAACCTACCGAGCCACCTAGGCACCCTGGTAGTACTTTCTAAAGTGGGGAGGCAGATAATCACCAAGTAAACTAACCATGTCAAAATAGGTTTGTTTTTAGTGTTTATTTTTTTATTTTGAAAGAGAGAGAGCATGAGCAGGGGAGGGTCAGAGAGAGAGGGGGAGAGAGAATCCCAAGCAGGCTCTGTGCTGTCAGTGCAAAGCCCGATACAGGGCTGGATCTCACAAACCATGAGATCGTGATCTTGAGTTTAAAGCAAGAGTCTGATGCTTAACTGACTGAGCCATCCAGGCGCCCCCAAAACAAACCTAGCAAGTCAGCTTATTGGAGCAGAGAATTAACTGACTGGTCCCATCCTTTGACTAATAGAGTTTTTCGGGAGTCTATAAAATGGCTTAAAACAGGGGTGCCTGCATGGCTCAGTTGGTAGAGCATGTGATGTGACTCTTGATCTTGGGGTTGTGAATTTAAGCCCCACGTTGGGTGTGGAGCCTACCAAAAAATACTTAAAGCAGGTGCCAAGCCTCTTTAGCACAGTGTCCCCCTGGGCTGTGGCCTCACGGATGGTAGGATCTAAGTTGTCTTAAGCAGTTTCCCAAGTAGGTCTTTTCTATTACTCAGGGGAGTAGTGATTTTTCCCTCCACTGTTCCTTCTCATCTAGTTAGGAGAGAACAGAGGTGTTTGACCAGCATGCTTTGTGCTTTTCAACACTGAGTATAATATCAGGTTCAAAGTTACAGCTCAAAAGATTATTATTATTATTATTATTATTATTTATATTATTTATTTTTGAGAGACAGAGAGAGACAGAGCGTGAACAGGGGAGGGACAGAGAGAGAGAAAGAGACACAGAATCTGAAGCAGGCTCCAGGCTCTGAGCTGTCTGCACAGAGCCAGATGCGGGGCTTGAACCCAGGAACCATGAGATCATGACCTGAGCCGAAGTCAGACGCTAAACCAAATAAGCCACCCAGGCGCCCCTCAACAGATTATTATTAAGACTGATCCGAGAAGATTAGGGAGAGGCAGTTGAGAGTTGGGCAGGCCCCTGTGCAAGGTTTTCTGTGCTGGAAAACCTTGAATACCTTTCCCACACAAATTCAAAAAGCTTGTACATGTAAAAAAGAAAACAAGACTGATTTCTTTTTTACAGGACACATACCTCTAAGACCCAGCCGTGCTGAACTCAGTAAGTTCTCACTCCCCTCTAAGCCTCTTAGTGCCTGAGATACCCTTCCATAGCCCTTCACCTAGGTGACTCCAAAGGTCTTTCAAGGTCAACTAAAATAACACCTCCTCCAGGAAGCATTCCTTAACCCCTCAGTGTCCTCTCTGTCCTCGTGGTTCCTTGTACTTACCCCATTCCAGCACTTACCACACTGATAGACAATCCCCAGTTTTCTTGTCTGTCCCCCACTATCATCATCAACCTGAGGACAGGAACCCACATCTGATTCACCATTATATCCCTAACATCGAGCACAGTTCCAGGCATCTAGCAGATACTCAAAAAAATTTTTGTTGAATATTTAGTGTGATAGCCTCCTTATTTGTCTTTGTGCTTCTGTTCTTGCCCCAGCTTTTCCACAACAGCCTGAGAAAATTTGGTACCACAGCCTGCACGGCTATACAGGATTCTGATCCCATCTACCTCACCCATCGCACTTCTGTAGCTACTCCCTGTGCCCACTTTATTCTCCAGCCATATGGCCTTTCTTCTGTTCCCAGAATTCACTCAACCAGTTCCCACCTAGGGTCCCTGCACTTGCTGCTCCTTTTTTCCAGAGTGTTCTTCCTCTAGTGCTTGGTATGGCCGGCTTCTTCTCTCTCATCAGGACCCTCTCAGAGAGCCCTTCCTGGACTATTCCCACCTAAAGTGTCCAAGTCCACCTCTTCTCAATCACTCTTTCACGGTACCCTGGTGCTAGGGTAGTTGTGAATAAAATGGATTCCTGAGTGGCACAGTTGGCCTGTGTTTCTTTGGATAGTGGCTTACTACCCGTGGGGCCAGATTTTTCCCATGAGACAAGCTCACTAGGGCACTTAAGACTTTCCGATACCTTTTTTGATAAGAGAAAATGTTCCTACTTCTCTCAGCAATTCATTTCTTAGTAGGAACTCGGAATCACAGGAAAAAACCATGATTGCCAACATCTACATGTGTTCAGTTTATTCTCACAATAGTCCTAAGAAGCTGGTGTTGTTATTCCAATGTTATAATTGAAAAAATAAAAGCACAGGGAGGTTGTGTCACTTCCTCAAGGCTCTCAGGGATTCTAACCCAGGTAATTAGACCCAACTTTTTAAGCACTCTACCGTAAGTGGGACTGATTTAGGGATTGAATACAAGGATATGATTATACGCCCCTAAAATTATCTAAATTGGTAAATTTTGTCCTCTAATTCTATAAAATTGGGCATAATTATATTGAATACTTATGTTTTTTAAAGTTTTTATTTATTTTAAAGAAATCTCAGGGCGCCTGGGTGGCTCAGTCGGTTAAGCGTCCGACTTTGGCTCAGGTCATAATCTCATGGTTCGTGGGTTTGGGACCTGCGTCGGGCTCTCTACTGACAGCTAGCTCAGAGCCTGGAGCCTGTCTTCAGATTCTGTGTCTCCCTCTCTCTCTGACCCTCCCCTGCTTGCGCTTTCTCTCTGTCCCTTAAAAAATATATAAAAATATAAAAAAATAAAGAAATCTCTTCCCCCAACCTATGGCTTGAACTCATGACTCTGAGATCAAGAGTCACACATTCCACCTACTGTGCCAGCCAGGTGATCTGGGGAAATTATATTTAATTCAGTAATTATGTGATGGTATCAACACAATGGCTACAAAAACATTTACAACCCATAAAAACAGAATTTCTTTCTGTCATTAAGTTGACCTACATGAATTAATTTGTTTTCAAACTATTATATTTTTGTTTTAATTTAAATTTTAAATTATTATGATATTAAGTTGCTGCGATGATTCTCATGTTAAGCAATTGCGCTTGCCTTTTTTTTTTTTTTTTTGAGAAAAAGAGTGTGCACAGGGCAGAGGATTCATGCCTCAGTCCAATGCCAGCTGGACACGGGGCTCAGTCCCACGACCCTGGGATCATGACCTGAGCAGGAATCAAGGGTCAGATGCTCAACCAACTGAGCCACCCAGGTGCCCCTAGGCTTGCTTTCTTAAAGCTTATCAAGTCTTTGGGAGTGGGGAATAGGAGGAGGGAGGGAAAATGATGTAAACTTCTGAAAAACCAATCGAAAAGAAACTTAAGTTGGAGTCTTTTTCTCTTGGCAAATCTCCAGAAACTTCTAAAACAGAGACTTCTAAAATCTTTCATTCACCCTAGGGCCCAACATATAATATCTAGTACATTACTACTACAAATCACAATTACTAAAGAACTTAATATATGCCAGGCTCTGTGTAAGCCTTTAAGTCTAAGAGAAAAGGCTATAGTTATGCTCCCTTTACAGAGAGGAAGAAACTGAGGCTCAGAGAGTTTAATTTGTCCAGATTACATAAGTGGTGAATTAAAATTTGGAACTTGGGGTTGTCTGATTTTGGAGTCCAAGCTCTTAGACTTATAAACTAGGTGTAGAGATTGACTTTAAGAAATACTTACTAAATGTATGAAATAGTTATTATAATGAGGGTGTTTCTCCTACAATTTTGAACAAATCACACACTTCCTTTCATCCTAAACTGCTTCTCAGTTTAATCTAAGTTATCATATCAAAACGTGAAATGGGAAGCACTAGGAGTCATTATCTCTTCTCCTTGACTTCAACACTGGGCCCACTTGACACTTTCTTGATGTGTTATAGAGCACATCACACTTTATGAATGTCACAGAATTACCAGGTTATCACATCTAAAGCATCTCCACGGAAATGGCGAATTAGGCATAGTGGACATGTTCTCTAGTAGATGGGGTGAGGTGATGAGAGCTGAGATATAAGTGACGATTAGGCATTAAAGAGCATGGCAAAAGCCAAGTACCTTAAGTGGGATCTGCCTGTAGAATCTAAAAAGATCCTTATAGAACAAGAACGATTTTTATTTTCTTGGCTTTGTTCGTTTGGGTGATAAAGGTAGGAAGCATTTTCAAACAACCAAAATACCCCTTTCATTGAGAAATGGTAAGACCACCAGCAAAAATTTCCAAGTCAGATGCCACACCTTAAGACAAATTCTGGATGGCATAGGAATAGCTTGGCAAATCACAGCCAGGTGATATCTGGAAATGCCATCTAGGGAGAGCAACCTGCAAAGTTAAGGTGACATCAAAGGAAGTGGTATATGCCTTAAACGAGAAACTAGTATATAGTGCCATCATCTTTATGGCCAAAATCCAAGGCTCTAGCGTGGATATGGGAGTGAGCTTTCTCATTTGTACTTAACAACCTACCCATAGAATTTTTGCTTTTTGGCCATGCCTGAGTAGCTCAGTCAGTTAAACCTGACTTTGGTTCAGGTCATGACCTTGTGACTTGTGGATTTGAGCCCCAGATTGGGCTCTGCACTGACAACTCAGAGTGTGGAGCCTGCTTTGGATTCTGTGTCTCCGTCTTTCTCTGCCCTTGCTCTGCTTGTGCTCGATTTCTCTCTCTCTCTCTCTCTCTCTCTCTCTCTCTCTCAAAAATAAATAAATAAACTTTTAAAAAAGAATTTTTGCTTTTGTCCCTGCCACTTGGGTTCACTGGATTTGGAGGTCCTATTTCCCAAGGAATGCTTCTGTCAGGAAACAGACATTAATCTGTTTCCATTAAATTGGAAGCTGAGACATCCCCCTAGTCATTTGGGGTTCCTCATGCTATTTAGCCAATGGCAGTAAACCGGTTTACAATATTGGCTAGGGTGATTGGTCCTGATTATCTAATGGAAATTAAGCTGCTGCTACCAACAGGGGCAAGGAGAACTCTGTCCATTCCCAGTGGATTCACCAGGGTACCTCTTAGTACTTCCATACCCAGTAACCATCAATGTAAAATTATAGCAAAGCAGTAAAGACAGGACACTAAGGGTTTGAATCCTGTGTAGACGAAGGTTTACATCATCCCATCAAAAGAGAATCTCCTCCAGCCAACATGCTTGCAGAAATAAGGAATATGGAATAGACGATGGAAGAAGGCAGCCGTGAGTACCATTTAGCCCTCCTGGCCACCTGGCCACCTGCCGAGGCAGGGTCTGTAGCTACTGTGGATATCTTACATTCATGGATTGTTTCTCCTTCTCCCCTACTTCCTTACTATCTGGCATGATAAACACTGGCGGTGGCTAACTTCACAGTTTAGGTTCCAGACAGAGAAATAATTGAGATGACATTACTTGACTACAAGGTGGTTGGTAACTGATGGGCTTGGTGCCTCACCAATGTTGTCCACCCTGATTCATTCTCTGCCCTTGTTTGGTCTATGCCCTGGGAAGCTAAGGTAACACCTGGACTCATTGCTCTCTTAGGTTCTGCCAGTGGGAGGCACTGGCGAGAGATTGACATGCAGGGAGAGAGAGGGTTTGAGGTTTTCCTCCGGTCTGCACTGGATTTTCTCATTTTCTCACAGTGACTACTTCCTTCCAAGACAACAGCTCCAGTCAGCAGCCCTGTTTCCAATAGCTCAGGTTCTCACTGGATTCACAAAATTCCCATTTCCTTCCCCTTGTCTTCTCTTCCCCCGCCCCCCTCCTTGTCTTTTCAAGCAAGTATGATAACTTGCTACTGTTGCCACCTCCTGGTTACCTCAACCTCCCTCTTCATTTCCCCCAACTGTGCCCACAGCTCATGAATAGTCCCTTCATTGGAGTTTCTTGAATCATCTGAAACCGAGTTTCTGACTGGTAGAGCAACCATTTAAAGGTGAGATGCAAAATCTTCAAAGTAAATTAGGATATTATTTAAAAATAAATCAAGGGCACCTGGACGGCTCAGTCGGTTAAGCTTCTGACTCTTGGTTTCAGCTCAGGTCATGATCTCACAGTTTGTGGGGTCGAGCCCTGCATGGGGCTCTGTGCTGACAGTGCAGGACCTGCCTGGAATTTTCTGTCTTCCTTGCTCTCTGCTCCTCCCCTACTCATGCTCTCTCTGTCTCTCTCCAAATAAATAAACTTAAAAAACAACAACAAACCAAGCCAGGAGTGCCTGGGTGGCTCACTCTGACTTCAGCTCAGGTCATGATCTCACAGTTTGTGAGTTCAAGCCCCATATTGGGCTCTGTGCTGACAGCTAGGAGCCTGGAGACTGCTTTGGGTTTTCTGTCTCCCTCCTCTCTCTGTGCCCCCACCTCCACTTATGCTCTGTCTCTCTCTCTCAAATATAAATAAACATTTTAAAAAATTGAAAAAAAAAACCCAAAATCAAGCCAAAAAAACATAATTAGAAGGATAGGAGATAAAAGTTAAGTCATTCTTCACCAAACATTTATTGAGTTCTTACTATGTGCAAGGTAGGTGTTGAGAATATCAAAATTGATGTCAGTTGCTGCCCCAGTGGACAAGCCAGCTGGGAGACGGAGGAGTGCACAAGTACACACTATGGCATAGTATGTGAGGTGCTTTGTAATAAATAGGGTTGTAGGGTTGTCGAAGTGCTGTGGGACAAAGGAGAAGTTTACTGATTTATTTCACAACTTTAATTTATTTTAACGCTCCTCCCACCAGCCCATAAAATGGCCATTTGGGGAGCATGTAAAATCATAGAGAAACACAATTATTTTTAAGAGATTATTTTCATATTCTGTCTTATGCTAGGATATTAATCCTCTAGGCTATGAGATTAATCCTCAGTGCAACAGGAAAAGATCTGGAGGGATACCCAGCAAAGTGTTCCCAGTTGTTACCTCTGGTAAGTGGGGACTAGGGGAAAAAATTTCATCATCACTTTATACCTTTCTATATCATTTACATTTTTTTCAGTTAAACATTAGATTTAAAAATTGGTAAAAACTCTATTAACCTCAATTAAATATGTAATTAGACTTCAATTAAGTATGTAGTGAAAGAATATAAGTGAAAGAAAGAAAGGAAATAATACTTGTGGCAAATCTCAGAAAAGAGGATATTGACTTGGGCCTCAAGGAATGAGTAGGAGGAATTCATGGATTAGAGAAAGGGGAAAGAGAGAATAAAACATAATCATGGAATATCTCATCCTTGTTTCGGATTATTGTAGTACTTCCTTCACACCTGCGCCTGTAAATTAACTCACTGATAGCATCTTGTCAGAAAACAAATGTATGTTGAATCCTGGCTTTTTGCCAGTGTCATAGAACTCAAGGCAGCATAAGAGAGTTCCTGTTCTCAGAGCATTTACTATCCCAATGGGGAGTTAAGACATTCTCAGAAGAGTTAGAGACAGCCCATGGTTGAGTGCCAACGGGTTTGGCCCATGAAAGCGCAGGAAAAGCAGAATCCACTGCCAATGTTTGAGTCTGGGAGACTTGGGAAGAGTGGTACCATTTATAAAAATGGAAAGTTGGAAAAAGAGAGCTGTTCTGAAAGCAAATATACCTATAGCAAAATATCACAGTCTATGGAAATTCCTGTTTGGCTATGCAAATGAGCAGGGCTGCATAAGTAATGTTGGGACTGCCCGGTGCCAAGAACTATAATAATCTCTACCTTTTATTGAATGTAGACTGGGTGCCAGGCTCTGTGCAAAGCCATGTGCACACATTCTCATTTAATCTCCCTGATAAGTCTGTGAGGCCATGGTGACCTGTTTTTCAGATGAGGGAAGTGAGACTTGAAAAGGCTGGGTCGCCTGCTAAGGCCTTGCAACCAGTGGGAAAGTGACAGGTTAGAGTTTGAGCACAAGCCTGTCCAACTCCAAATCACTATGACACGATGACACTATGCTGTGTCATTCAGGAGGATGTAGAAGATACCACATCTGCCCCCAGGTACAAGGTGAAGAAGATATAGGCAGGAGTGTGGCAGGCATTGACCAGCTCCTCCCACATGTGGCTCTCCATGCCCACCACCATGTCATCATCGAAAGAAACTTGGAGGAAGCAATAACTGTAGACCATAACCGTAGACCAGAGTGGGCAGGGATGGGCTCAGGAATGAGCTGAGTTTTGAGCCACACCTTAAAGGATGGATTGAATCTGAATAGAGGAGGGAACAGAGGAAATGGCATCCCAGGGGGAGGCAGCAGAAAAGGCAAAGAAGAGGGGATGGGCATGGGTGAGGCATGTACGGAATGGAAAGTCAAATCTAGAAAATGAGATAGGGAAGGCCTCTCATGTCCTCAAATCTACCAAGGAACAGGCCTTAAAGGGATTTTGAAGGAGATGGGAGGCAGTGGAAGGAGCATGCCTGGCATGTATTTTTGCAGTATTCACAAGGGGATTGGAATTAGCCATTAAACCTGGACCAGACCTGGTCTAGAGCGACAAGAGGAAAGATGGGAAAGAAGGAGGCGGAAGTGAGAATGTTTTGAGGAAAAAAATAGAAATGCTTGGCAATTGATTGGATTCAGAAAGAGAGGGAAAGAAATAGACCAGAATCTACAATTCGATATGTGGGTGGCCAGGAGCTTTGAGATCGGGAGCAAGAACAGACTGAGCTTGCTTTTGGTGACTGTGTTGGGGCCTTTCTCTGGGGAAGAGCAGGTAGAATGTGGAGTGCAAAGGACAGAGGAATAATCTGAGGAGGATGAAAAGCCTGGGAAAGAGTGGGGAGGAGGGGAGGGATGAGTGGGAGAGAGAGAGGGAGAGAGATCTATCAATCAGAGGATCAAAGAGTCAAGAAAACCATTGGGGAGAGGGAGGAGGTCTCAGAAAAGGCAGAGGTGATGGCCAGGGTCAAATAGTACAGAGATGGCAAGAAGAATCACAACAGGAAAGAGACCACTGGCTTTGAGAAAATCAATACGCTCTCCCCAAGTAAATCACTTTGAGCAGACTTTCATCTCAGTAAAAACTACCAGGCAAGGTGAAGGATGTTGGAAGAGGGCGATGAGTCTATACCAATGCAGCTAATATTTCCTGAGCACCTTCTACGTGCTCAGGCTCAGGCTTGACTCTATCCTGTTGATAAGGCCAGTATTATCAGTGTCTTAGAGCGGGAGACCGAAGCTCAAAGAAGTTAATTAACTCTCCCAAGGCCACATAATGGAAGTAACGGAACTAGGATTTCAAACCAGGTCTGCATGGTCCTAAAGGCCCCACCATTTCTGCCTCACCACAGTGTCTGTGCTGAAGTGTGCACTGATGGCTTCATAATTCTAACAGTATAATCATCTACTATCGAGTGAGCACTTCCTGGGCACTAAGTACTGTGCTAAGTATTATATATTTATTTTATTTTATGACACCCTTTGAAGTAAGTATACTTAATTCTATTTTGCAGATGGGGAAAGGAAAGCTCAGAGAAGTGAAGTGACATGACCAAAGTTACATGTAACTTTGAAAGTAGTTGAAGTGGGCTATGAATGAAGCTGTAGACTTCTATTGCCTTTCCAGAATTTCTTTTTTTTTTAAATTTTTAGTGTTTATTTATTTTTGAGGGAGAGAGAGAGAGAGAGAGAGAGAGAGAGAGAGAGAGAGAGAGAGAGAGACTCCAAAGCAGGCTCCAGGCTCTGAGCTGTCAGCACAGAGCCCAATGCAGGGCTCGAACCCACAAACCATGATATTATGACCTGAGCCAAAGTCAGATGCCTAATTGACCGAGCCACCCAGGTGCCCCAGCCTTTCAAGAATTTCTTAAAGAAAATTTCTTCTTGGGACCCAATAGTGCTCAGAAGCTTTAGAAGTCATTAATTGTATAAAGCCAGTATCACTTGCTTCCTGGGTGATTTTCAGTGGCTGGAAGGCTGCGGTTCTGATGGCTGACTCCCTGTGTGGCATTGGTATCACTCAAGGCGGCTCTATTGAGCTATGATGCTTTCTCTTGATCACATTCTTTCCTCACCCCAGGGGTTGAGGACAGTATGTGGCTTTTGAACTTGCTTTCCATCAGGGATGGAGAAAGCATGAGAGTTCACTGCTGCCCTAATTGTCAGAAGTGTTCGGGCAGAATTGGGCACTTTTGGCTGGCCGGTGCCTCTCCCTGGCAGTTCCAGTGGCCGGATCTACTTTTCCTGTCTGAACTCAGCGGGTAGAGACTGGCTGGGTCAATGGAGGCGTCCGCCTGGCCGTCGGGGGGGCCTGTGAGACAGAGCTCATATTCTCTCTCGGCAACATTACCTGTGGCCTGAGCAGACCTGCTGAAGGCTTGGTCGTAGTGACAGCGGCTGGCTGGGGAGGAGGCCCAGAGATTTGTCTGCGGGGTTCTGGGCAGAAATGAGCAGGACCTCCCCCAGCACGGGTTGGTAGGCCAAAGCAAGGTGGGGATATTAGGCCAAGCGCCTCTCTTCCCCAGTCGTTAGTCAGAGGGTCTCAGGGAAAATGTCAGCCTTCCTGATCTGATCTAATTTCGGGCCCCCTGCTGTATAACTGAGTGATTCAGTCTGTACATAATCAGCAGCAGATTTTTCTCAAGGTGAGAAAACAATTAGACCTCTGTCCCCTCGTCCCCCTACTGCTGGAAAGAAAAGGAACACGGAAGGGAAGATGTCCCTACTTCCACCAAGGTCAGCTGGGGTGCCTGGCCTGTTCCAGTAATTGGCTCCCCCAGCTAGTCACACCTGTCATGAGTTGTCACGGTCTCAGGCATCCTGGTGTCCCTCAGGGCTGAGGCAGTAGAAGGGGGCTGGAGCTGCTTCGAGGGCTTTGGGCCCTGCCCTGGGCAGGGAATGAGCCGGGACTGGGCCGCACTCGAAGGTGGGGCTGAGTGGTGTGGCTGAGCTGTTCTGTCTTCTCTCTGGAAGACTCAAGGCTGGGCAAGAGAGAACGCCTTTTTTTTTTTCTTTTAAAGTTTTATTTTATATTTGAGAGAGAGGCAGAGACAGAGAGGGAACAAGGGAGGTGCAGAGAGATGGAGACAATCTGAAGCAGGCTCCAGGCTCTGAGCTGCAGCACAGTTTGACGCCAGGCTTGAACTCACTGAGTATAGAGATCATGACCTGAGCCAAAGTAAGGCACTTAGCCAACTGAGCCCCCCCATACCCCGTGCCCCCGTACCCCAGGAGAGAACTCTTTAGAAGAAGAATTCATTCATTCTTGTTAACAGTTATAGCAAGCTCTCTGCTCAGAGTTCCTGGTCCTCTGTCAGCCTGGGGCAGAGGAGAGCACGGTGGGTGAGGGAGAGGAGGGGCTGAGAGAGGTAGTGAAGGAGCAAGTAGAAAGGTGCTAGATGGCACAACAGAGCAGGGGAGGCTTACTCTGAGGACCTGAGGTACAGTAGAAGTCAGGGAAGACTGCTTGGAGGAAGAGACTTTTGAAAAAGGGATGCAATCTCCTGATAAAATGTTTAAAGGTAAAGGGGCACCTGGCTGGTTCAGTTGGTAGAGCATTTGACCCTTTGATCAGAGCGTCCTGAGTTCCAGCCCCACACTGGGCATGGAGCCTACTTATTAAAAAAAAAAAAAGTGTTTAAAGATAAAGGGTAAAAACTGAAAGTAGAAGCTTCTGATGATCCCCTACCACCTCTGTAGTGGTAAGAGCTGCTAGTTTAGTGTAGCGACGTATAAATACACACGTGGCACTCCTTTTAAAAAAATGGGACTGTACAATGCACCTATTCTGCTGGTTACTTTTTTCACTTCACACTATATCCAGTGCTTTTTTTTTTTCATGTCAGTAGAGAGAGGTTTGCCTCATTCTTTTTGAAGGCTGGGTGTGTATGAGGAAGTGATTTTTGAAAAGTATGGCCCGGAGAATGAGTAAGTGATTCTCTGAGGAGCAGAGTCCCGGCAATAAAAACAATGTAGATCTCCTTAACTATACCTCCCACCATCTCCTCCTGTCTTCAGGCCCCTCTCCCTCTCCTTCCACCTTTCCCTACCCTAACAGGCAAAGCAGTTCAACTCCCTTTGCCTTGCCCTTGCTCTAGCCCTGGGGAGATTCATTCTTCAAGCGGAAGCAACTTTATTAAATATTTTCCTAAACAAAGAGCCATCTACCTAGAGAAAAACAATGCCATTCCCCTAACAGACAAAAGTAGCTGCAGGCAGTTGTGGTTTTAAATAGCAATTAAGAGGAGGGAAAAAAAAATCTGTTCCACATTTAAAGCACCTGGCAGTTCATAAATGGTGCTTGTTTGTTACTATTATTATTTTACAGGTGCTGATGGATGAACTGGCCACTTCAGGAACCCCTCCTTCATCCTGGGGAACCGCCTCTTGGGGGGCAACTTTAAGGGCAGGGATGGCATTTTATTTGTTTTCATACTCCCTGCTCTCAGCACAGGGCCTGGCACAGGGCAGACATGCAGGAAACGAGAGTTGAATTGAACAGGGGCTGGAGCGTGCTGTGTGCCTGCTATGATCTGAACCCCAGCATGGTTTACAAAAAATTTTAGGGATGCCTGGGTGGCTCAGTCGGTTGAGTATCTGGCTTCGGCTCAGATCAAGATCTCACAGTTTGTGGGTTTGAGCCCCGCATCAGGCTCTGTGCTGACTGCTAGCTCAGAGCCTGGAGCCTGTCTTCAGATTCTGTGTCTCCCTCTCTCTCTGACCCTCCCCTGCTCGCACTCTCTCTCTCTCTCTCTCTCTCAAAAATAAATAAAACATTAAAAAAATGAAAAAAAAGAAAAGCCATTTCATGTTTAAAAAGAAATTAACAAAAAGAAAAGCCATTTCACGTTAAAAAATTTTTTTTTACTTTTTAAAAATTGCCAAGATTTATTTCAGATAATCACTCTTATTTTTTAAATGTTCATTTATTTTGAGAGAGCACCCATGTGAGCAGGGGAGGGGCAGAGAACGAGAGGGAGAGAGAGAATCCCAAGCAGGCTCTGTGCTAACAGCACAAAATCAAGAGTCAGACATTCAACCTACTGAGCTGCCCAGGCGCCCCCAGATAACTGCTTTTAGATAAGTGGGTATATTTTTGTAATTCAAATATAATCAGAGGGAAATACCGTTTATTCACCCCTGTGCTAGCGTAGGGTCTTGGAGCTTCAGAAGTTTGAAGAGCTTTGTTCTTTTAGAACATTCAGCCTTGGGGCGCTTGGGCGGCCCCGTCAGTTGTGTCCAACTTCGGTTCACGTCATGATCTCTCAGTTTGTGGGCTCAAGCCCTGCGTCAGGCTCTGTGCTGACAGCTCAGAGCCTGGAGCCTGCTTCGGATTCTGTCTCCCCCTTTCTCTGCCCCTCCCCTGTGGGCACCCTCTCTCAATAATTTTTTTTTTAAATTTGGGTATTTCCCATAAATATCTAGATTTTTAAAAAAAACATTCAGTCTTAGGTCACCCTTGGGATAAGATCTGTATAAAATAATGAAACACTTTTTTTTTCTTTTCTTTAGTTTATAAGAGAGCGGTCATACTGGTTTATAAAGAACACTGCAAACTGAAGAAGAAACAGGTAAGACAAGAAGTACTTCTGATTAATTACGGCCACCTTCCCATGGCTCCATCTTCCTAGGTGTTGAGCGGAGAGGCCTGCTCAGGACCACGGCGTCATTTGACCCATGTGACTTATTCCTGGGGTGATGGACCCATTCAGATCCTCAGGGTGTTTCTTGTTCTCTCCACAAATGATACCTGTTTTATTTATTTTTTATTTTTTAATTTTTTAATATAACACCATTTATTTTTTTAACATATGCAATTATTTTCCGTCATTTACAATACAGTAGTTACAATGA
>NC_043707.1:118277350-118308694 GCF_006229205.1 Suricata suricatta
AATTCCACCTCTATACTACAATATACTTGAGGTCCATGCAAAAAAGTAGCTACCTTTTATATAGGAAATGGATGATTAAGTCTTTGGTGCTGTAAAAGCAACTTCATTTAAACATAACCACCCCCACCACCAAAAAAAGAAGAGGAAAAAAAAAAAGTAAAGAAAATAATAAGGGAAAAACCCAAGACACACTTCCTATAGGAAAAAAAAAAAAAACCAGAATGTAATTTCTGTCCTTGGCGGAATGTATTAAATAAGCAAATACCCCCAACAAGCAAAACAAGTACTACAATGTGAAAATATTAAAAAAAGAAAACCCTCTCACATGCATACATAAAAAAAAATTTAAATAGAATTTTCTTAATGTTTATTTTTTAATTTTTTTCCTCTTTTTTATTTAGTTTTGAGAGACAGAGACAGCACAAGCAGGAGAGGGTCAGAGAGAGAGGGAGACACAGAATCCGAAACAGACTCCAGGCTCTGAGCTAGCTGTCAGCACAGAGCCCGATGTAGGGCTTGAACCCACCAACCGTGAGATCATGACCTGAGCTGAAGCTGGATGCTTAACCGACTGAGCTACCCAGGTGCCCCTATGTTTATTTATTTTTGAGAGGGAGAGAGACAGAGGTGAGTCAGGGAGGGGCTGAGAGAGAGGGAGACACAGAATCCAAAGAAGGCCCCAGGCTCTGATCTGTCAGCACAGAGCCTGACGTGGGTCTCAAAACCGGGAGGTGAAGTCAGATGCATAACCGACTGAGCCACCCAGGCACCCCCTCCCCCCACCCCACCCCCTGCATGCTTTAGAACAGGAGAACTAAAAACCAAAACAAGACTTAGGCCCCGGGAAACTTTGCCATCTGCATGGTCCTCTTTTTTTTTTTTTAATGTTTTATTTATTTTTGATACAGAGAGACACACAGCATTAGAGGGGGAGGGGCAGAGAGAGAAGGAGACACAAGACAGAAAACGGGCTCCAGGCTCTGAGCTAGCCGCCAGCACAGAGCCCAATGCGGGGCTCGAACCCACGAATGTGAGATCTGACCTGAGCTGAAGTCGGAGGCTCAACCGACTGAGCCACTCAGGCGCCCCTGGATGGTCCTCTTGAACTGTCATAACATACCATAAAACTAAAATATCGATAGTCCCTGGATTGGCACTATCTTTGTTTTGTTTTTTTCTTTTGGGGGAGGGGATAAGCTTCCCATTCCTTTAGATACAAAATAGACACAGAAATGTGCACAAATCTTAAATGAACAACTGCATCAACTTGTATACATGCATATGGCTTTATAAGCACTACTCGGATCAAGATACAAAAAGCATTTCCAGCACCCAAGCAAGCTCCCTTGGCTTTCTTTCCCATAATACCCCCTCCCATAATAGAAATCACTACTTTTGACCTGTATCACCATCAACCAGTCACACCTGTTTCTGAGCTTTTTATAAATGGAATTTTTATTCCATTTATGTATTTCTTTTAGGTCTGGCTTTTCTTATTCAACATCATGCCTGTAAGATTCACCCATATCAGTACTTCATTCTTTTTGTGCGCACGGCATAGTATTGTACGGAATGAACATATAACAATGGACTTGGGTTGGTTTCCTGCTTTTGGCTCTTCTGAAAAGTGCTGTTATGAACATTTTTTACACATCTTTTGGTGGAACAGAGCACATAGTTCTCTTGGCTATATAGTATATGTGAGTAGAATTGCTAGGTCATAAAGGATACATATGTTTCATTTTAGTGAATACTGCCAGTTTTCCAAAGTAGTTTGCCATTTCCCCTCCTGTCAGTGGTGTATGGGAGTTCCATTTGTTCTAGATCCTTGCTAATACTTGATATTGTCAATCCTTTTAATTTCAGCCATTCGGGTTGATGTGTAGTGACCTCTCGTTTCCTGTCTGTACCCTAATAAGTAAGGATTGTTTTCATATGCTCATTTCAGTTGCTTATGGGCTTTTCATATGTTGGATGTCCTTTTCCAAGATTCTGTTGGATGTCCTTTTCCAAGATTCTGTTCAGCCTTGATCCTTTCACCTAGAGATGTCCCCTATGAGGGCTAAAGACCATCCTTGTGTGGGTCACATGCTTGTGCTGCTTCTAGAGATCCGCTCCTGAATTCCACACCCACATATCCGACTGGCTCTCTGATATCTCTAGCAGGATGACCCACATGCCCCTCAAGATCAACATCCCAAACTGAAATCTCCTCTTTAGTCCCAAATCTATTTTCCTTCCTGTCTGCTCAGGCCCACTCATTATCTGGCCCATCATCTTCATTCTTACTGTCACTGTTAAGGTTCAGGCTAAGGGGCACCTTGGTAGCTCAGGGTGAGCCTCCTACTTTGTTTTTTAGTTTTTATTTTTGAGAGAGAGTGAGAGCGGGGCAGGGGCAGAAGGGGGTAGGGGCAGTGGATTGGAGTGCTGACAGCAGAGAGCCCAATGCGGGGCTCGAACTCACAACCGTGAGATCATGACCTGAGCTGATATCAAGAGTCTGACTCTCGGGGCATCTGGGTGGCTCAGTTGATTAAGCATTCATGGGATTGATGGGACTGAGCTCTGTGTTGGGCCTACTCTGAGTGTAGAGTCTGCTTAAGATTCTTTCTCTCTCTCTCTTTGCCTTTCTCCCTCGCTTATTCACTCTCTCTCTCTCTCAAAAAAAAAAACCAAAAAACGGTTCAGACCACAATCTCAAGAAATGTGCATGACCTGTTTCCTTTTCTCACCCCATGCCCCACCTCCTGCCCCATGACCTCTTCTCAAGTCTTAACTCGCATGCACTTCCTCTGGGTTAGGTGTTTCCAATGTGTCTCCCCCCCACCCCCACCCCCCAGAGCCAGTTCCTTCCCTTTGTGCCATTTACTACACTGGGTTGTCATTACTAGTATCATTGCCTGAATCTGGATCAGACATCGGCAGTTTTGCTTACTAAGCAGAACTTCCCGGCTTCTTGGTTACGCCAGTGACCTGGGGGGCCACCCCTCCGTTCTCAATCTGTGCGGTCCAGGTGGGGCTGCACAAAAGGGTGTGCATATCACCTAGGCCTGGCTAGTCCACCTCTTCCATCCTTCAGCCCCATTACTGGCTTTGAACATGGAATCAAGGTAGCTGATGGGAGCCAATCTTAGGATTCTTACTGGAACAACTGGGAAAGAAACATTCTTTTCCTGAGGGGGTTACTCACAGGCCAAGAGGAAAAGAGCCTGTAAGAAAGAAAAAGAGTCAAAAGGAAAGAACCAAGCAGAAAGCCTGCCTGAGAATGGAGGAAACCCAGAGGAGAGCAAGTTCAAGGTGGGAAGAGAGACTCCCATTGACATTTTTGAGCCCCTGGATCAACCAGCCTAGAGCCCATCCTACCATTTGACTTTTCAAATAAATTCCCCTTTGCTTAAACCCATTTGAATTGGTTTCAATCACTTACAACCAAAAATGTGCCAACTAATGTACTCCCTCACTAGACTGCAAACTTTGTGAAGGCAGGAGGGACTGGAAGGTCATAGGGATTCAGCAATAGGGGTTTGAGGAAGGAAAGATGGAAGGAAGCGTTCCCCCTCTGGCCTTTGCTGGGTCCTTCCTTCTGACTCTCCCTGCCAGTCTGTGCTCCAGCCTGCCATCCTCAGGTGCACCCTTGCTGGTCCGAGGGTTGTTCACACGTTCTCAGCCATGGATCTCTGTTCCCTGATTCCCTGTTAAGCTCACCAGCCTGTCCCACTAAAGGCTCCAATGGCTATTCTTCAGCTCACTGTTCCCTGGAATTTCTTTCTTGGTCAATCCAACCAGCCGTGTGTTCTAGGTATGAGATCTGTGTTCCATGTTACTGGAACACATAGATTCTACAAAGAAAGTACTCCTCCACAGTCCCTTTTGTGTTTTTAGTACTTTGATGAATTTTCTATTTATCTTCATTTAGCTTTATGTCAAACGAAAGAGTAGCAGTTGTTAAAGCACAAGTTCCGGAGGCTGACTCAAGGGTTCAAATCCCAGCACTTCCATTTACCAGCCGTGTGACTTTCAGGAAGTTACTTAACCCCTTTGTTTTCCTCCTATGTAAAATGAAAATGGGAATGGTACTCACTTTATACTTTGCTGTGAACATTAAGTGAGTTGATTAACATAAAAATACGCGTTTACACTGGGTGGGGGGAAATACCACATGGGACATTTCACAAAGGAAGTGAAAGTAAGGCCAAGTTTCCAAGTGACTATAGATGGCTTTATTGGTGGTGGGAAATGCGCCCTGAGTGTCTTACCGGTAACTTCTAGAGAGTTCCTTTGTTTTCTGTGTTTTGTCTGTAATGTGTTCATAATCTCACACTGACATTATTTTTGTTTCTTTTACAGTTATTGTCAAGTTGGGTTTCCATATAACACCCAGTGCTCATCCCAACAAGTGCCTTTCTCCATGCCCATCACCCCTCTTCCACCCCCACCACGCCCATCAGCCCTCAGGTTGTTCTCAGTATGCAAGAATCTCTCTTGGTTTGCCTCCCTCCTTCTCCCCAACTATTTTTTCCCCTCCCTCTCCCTAGGGTCCTCTGTTAGGTTTCTCCTGTTAGACCTATGAGTGAAAACATATGGTATCTGTCCTTCTCCCCCTGACTTATTTCGTTTAGCATGACACCCTCAAAGTCCATCCATGTTGCTACAAACGGCCAGATTTCATTTTTTCTCATTGCCATGTAGTACTCCATTGTATAGATAAACCACATCTTCTTGATCCATTCCTCAGTTGATGGACATTTAGGCTCTTTCCATGATTTGGCTATTGTTCAAAGTGTTGCTATGAACATTGGGGTACATGTGCCCCTGTGAATCAGCACTCATATCTCTTGGGTAGATTCCTAGCAGTGCTAATGCTGGGTCATAGGGGAGTTCTATTGTTAATTTTTTGAGGAACCTCCATACTGTTTTCCAGAGTGGCTGCACCAGTTTACATTCCCACCAACAGTGTAGGAGGGTGCCCATTTCTCCACATCCTCGCCAGCATCTATAGTCTCCCGATTTGTTCCTTTTAGCCACTCTGACTGTCGTGAGGTGGTATCTCAGTGTGGTTTTGATCTGTATTTCCCTGAGGATGAGTCACACTGACATTACTAATGAAACTATTTCAAGCATTTGGAGTATCACTGGGGCTCGAGAGTCAGAGTGGAGGCCAAGGGGACTAACCATTACGAGATGATCATGGTGTTTCTTGCAAAATCTGGGGAGCTTGCATTATTTACTTTGAACAGAGTATGTATTTCCTGTATATAACAAGTGAGGGTCACTGGCTGTAATTCCAGCACACGTGTCCACTTGTGTCACAGAGAAGGTTTGTGAACTCCTTTAGCCACTACCTACCTCTGGGACACACTCAAACAGCACAGTTTCAAGAGAATGGCCATACCTGCGTTTCGGTGGTCCCGCCTCTGCCTCTTGCTTGCTTGTGTGAACTTAAAATAGTCATTTATTTGCTCTGAGCTTCAGTGGTCTCTTCTGTAGAAATGAATAAAGTAATTGCTCCTTGGGGCACTGGGGGGCTCAGTTGGTTAAGCGTCTGACTTTAGCTTAGGTCATGATCTCACAGTCTGTGGGTTCGAGCCCCGTGTCGGGCTCTGAGCTGACAGCTCAGAGCCTGAAGCCTGCTTCAGAATCTGTATCTCCCTCTCTCCCCGTCCCTCCCCCACTTGCTCTCTGTCACTGTCTCTCAAAATAAAGACATTAAAAATTTTTTTTAAAAAAGGTAATTGCTCCTCAGATCGCCTCATGGCACAGCCCAAGGGGTGCCAATCACAACATAGCCTATACTGATAGCACCTGACATATAAGGTGGTCTTGAGGATTCCATGAGCTCATTTCTGGATGGCAGTTAACTCAGTGGGGACACAGAGTGCACTCAGTAAATATGAGTTGCTATTATTAGTTACAGTACATGCAGAAGTACTTCTGATAATCATCATAATAGCAGAAGAGTGCACAGTCAGGCCAATTAATGAGAAAAGCTTTCTGAGGAGATTCAGAGTTTTAACCGGATTTGAGAGGTAGAGAGGAATCTATTTTGGCAATGAAGACGGGGGTGAATGTTTTGGGAAGGAAGAAGAGGGAACAGGTGTCTGTGTGACCAAAAGGAGATACTTGGACGCAGCTCAGGCCTGTCCTCAGGGCACTGTTGGGCCCCTGCCAATAGTGGGGAATCCCAGAAGCTTCTCAGGCTTGGCTGCAGAAGGAAACAGACATCTCCCATGGAGAGAAAGGGAAGTCACAGAGCCGCTGTCTGCTGGTGCCTTAGATTGGGGCCAAACCGGCCAGCAGACAGATTTCTAAGGGGGCAAGGGAGCTGGCAGGGTAGTGGCTTGACGGTCAGCTCAGGACTCTCTGGCCATGCGGGCAGCTGGCTGGAGGCTTTTTTCTCCCTTCCAAGTTAGCAGGGCTCGTTCAGTGACTTGTTCCCAGATGTTCCAAGTACCTATCTCCTGGGGAGCCTGGGTGGCTCAGTTGGTTAGGTGTCCGACTTCAGCTCAGGTCATGATCTCATGGTTCGTGGGTTCGAGCCCTGCATCAGGCTCTGTGCTGACAGCTAGCTCAGAGCCTGGAGCATGCTTTGGATTCTGTGTCTCCCTTTCTCTCTGACCCTCCCCTGCGCGCGCGCGCGCTCTCTCTCTCTCTCTCTCTCTCTCTCTCTCTCTCTCTCTCTCTCAAAAATAAATAAAGCATTAAAAAAAAAGTATACATCTCCTTATATGCCGTCTTTTGGGGTTCTCTCTATGGAAAGAGGGAGAGTGCTATACAGGAAAGACCAAAGCAAACTATGAGAGTCTTGAAACCGATCTAAACTTCCAAAAGGTCATCATGGGACTGTGGGAAAGACAGCCAGAGCAGGCTGTGCTGCTTTCTGGTTGGGCCCCCTGTCTTTGCCTGTCCCTCTAGCTCCACGCTTCACTCTGTTCTGGGTCTGACGTGTTTTGATGCATTGGCAGACTCCTTTACCTTCTGACTTCTGGCTGGGCTCAGCCACTGGTGAGTCTGTGGATGAGGGACAAGTAGAGAGAGAAGTCAGGGTATTTCTTCCCCTGGCTCCCTCCACAGGCCAGTGATGTGACCGAGAGTCCCTGATCTTCTTGAGGAGGTCCCTTTTCCGAACCGCTCTCTCCTGGTTCAGGTGACTGTCTCCTCTGTCCATTCGGGCCCAGGGGTGATGATAGCTTCTCAGTTGTCAGTAGCCCCTGGTCCCCATGCTATCCCCTGTGGTTCTCCTACACCATCTATACCACTAGATAGAAACCCTCTCCAAGTTACTCTAATTTGGGGCACCTGGGTGGCTCAGTCGGTTCAGTGTCCGACTTCTCAGGTTACGATCTCATGGTTTGTGAGGTCGAGCCCCTCCTTGGGCTCTGTGGAGCCTGCTTCAGATTCTGTGTCTCCCTCTCTCTCTTCACCCTTTCCCTGCTTGCTCATGCTCTCTCTGTCTCTGTCTCTGTCTCTGTCTCTCTCTCTCAAAGTAATAAATAAACATTAAAAAAAATTCAAGGTACTCTAATTTGAGTGTTCCATCTGTTTTCAATTGGGACCCTGAGGGAGATGTTTGCCAAATAAGGATTCTTTTGGTGGACTTCAGGGAGAGAGAGAAAATGGGTATTATTGCTTTGTGTGCCCGAAGCCTGAGGTATAGACTTGAGACATATGTGTTCAAGCATTTAGGCAAGAGCTCTCGGTGTGCAGGCTTCAGCCCCATTCCACCCTCCAGCTCTATCTATTTCTTTTGGATTTGCTGTGCACACAGGCATGTTCTCCACCTAGCAACCCCTAGCAGTCCCAAGCTTCTTTCCACTTGATGTCAGTCCAAAGGCAGGTTCATCTGTTTCCCAAGGGATTCAACAAAGTTCCAGGATTCTCATTGACCCGGCACGGGTTACAGGTCTAATCTCAAGCCATTCCCTGTGACCAGAGGGAGAGAAAAAGGAACTTGCCAGACCTGAGTCACATATCCGCCCCTGGAGCTTGAAATAGAGGTGTCAACCCCACCCAAATCACATGGCCTGAGAGTGGGGGAGGGCTGTTTCCAAAGGAAAGTGAAGGTACTCTAACCAGAAAAGTACGCATGGCTGCCCAGTAGGCAAAACTACACAAGTCTCTTCTGCCTGGCTGTGTGAATTTGGATACATGACCTAACCTCTGGAGCTTTGGTGTCTTCTCCTCCAAGAACACTAAGAATAGCTAATGGATATTGAGCAGTTATTGTATGTGAGGCCCTACACTAAGGGTTTTAGATGAATTTTTGTTTGGCAGGTACCATTATTTCCCCCCACTTTATTGATGAGCAAACCAAGAGTCAAAAAAGTAAAGTAGCTTTTCCAGGCTCACAAAAGCCTAGATGTAGCTAGCATTTGAACTGAGATTTGTCTGACACAGAGCATGCACAGTTATAACAGACGACCTCTCATTCTGGAGCCTGGCTTGCAGGGCTGTTGGAAGATATAAAGAGATCCGACAAAAATAATGTATTCAACGTTTATTGTGCTTTTACTATGCTCTACATGGATTCTATTCATATTCCTTGCCACAACTCTCTCAGCCCTTTTGAAAGCCCCTAGCACAGCCGCTAGCCAGGTAGGCACTCAGAATGGCTGCTCTCTCCTCCTCCTTTCTACCTTTTCTTTTCATGTTGGTTCAAGGATCTCCTCAGTGTTGACCATTCTTAGTTCTTTGACGTTGCGCAGGGTCTCTGAGCAGTTTCACCTGTTGCCCAGAAGCTGAGAAGAAGCAGGCTCTGGGCCCTCAAGATGCCGGAGAAGTCCTGATAGGGGGACAGGGCCCAATCAGAGGACAGCAGGAGGGAAAACGGACAGAGGGATGTGATGTGATTAATGTCACCACATCAGTGTTTTCCCCTGAGCAGCTTTGGACACTTCTCTGGAGGACTGGGGTTTACCCCTATTGGGGAAGTGAGAGGTAAAGGTCTGCTGAGTTCAAGGTTTCCCGTTAGCTGGTGTGGAGACCAGATACACATTCTGGTTTGCTCTCCAATCCCCAGCACTGCTTCTTTCTTGAAGCTAGCTGTCCATTATCTTTGACTCCTTTATTCTCTTTGTCCAGTAAGGTGCCAGGACTTGGTGATTCCCCCAAAGGACGTTGTTACCTGAGAGATTGTTTCTTGAGTATTTTGGTTGAGTTTTCTCCATTGGGATTGAGCGTAGAGGCTGTATCTTTCATTTTTTCTGTTTCTAGCAACCACGGCATGTTTAATTGAACTTAACAATAGTAATGATTTATTCAAAGCTTCCCATGAATCAGTTACTTTACTATCAGATTTAATCCTCACAACAATCTTGTGTTATGGCTACTGCTTTTTTTTTTAAGTTTATTTATTTTGAGAGAGAAGGAGAGAGGAGGGGAGGGGCAGAAAGAAGGAGACAGAGAATCCTAAGCAGGCTCTGTACTGTCAGCATGGAGCCCAATGTGGGGCTCAAACTCACAGACTGTGAGATCATGACCTGAGCTGAGACCAAGAGTCAGAGGCTTAACTGACTGAGCCACCTAAGCACCCCAGTTGCTATTTTTATTCCTATTTTACAGAAGAGTCAAGTGCAGCTCTGGGAAGTAAAATGACTTGTCTAAGGTCACAAGATTAGCAAGTAGCTGAATGGTAAGCTAGTAAGTAGCTTGGACCTCTCTCTTGAACTCCAGACTCACATGTCCCAACTGCCTATTCAACACATCTGCTTGAATGTCCAATGGGCATCTGGGAATTAACATGTCCAAGACTGAGTTCCTGAGGTCCACTCTCTTCTATCTGCTCTGCCAATTGCAATTGCATCTTTCATTTGCTCAGGACAAAAACAGTTATCTTTGACTTCTTTCTCATACATCGTAGCTCTAATCCATCAACACATTCTGTCTGCTCTTCCTTCAAAATACCTACAGAATTGACCTCGTCTCATTATTTCTATTGCTCCCTTTCTGGTCCAACCCATCATCATCAGTCACTGGTTTCCCTGCTTCTGCCTTTGCTTTCTTTAATCTAGTCTCACAGATTCAAATGTCTCCCCTCTGCTCAAACCCTTCAGTGGGTAAGTTGATGAGTAAAAGCCAAAGTCCTTACTCTGAGCTGTGGGGTGTTATCTGAGCTGGTTTCCTGAGACTTCTCTTGCCTCATTTCCAGTCTCCCCTCCCCATCATCATTCTGCTACACCTGCTTTTCCTCAGACCATACATTCTTACTTCACAGCCTTTGCACATGCCGGTCACCCTGCCCGGGGGAATCTCTTGCCCCAAATTCTCACATGACTTGTTTCCGGATCTCTTTTAGGTCTTTCCTCCAATGCCATCCTCCTGGTGGGGCTTTTCCTGGCCACTCTATCTAAAATTTCACACACTATTATGATATTTCCTGTTCTCCTTCTCTATGTTTTTTTTTTTCTCCTTAGGACTTGCCGTCATTTAAGATAATATATATCCTGGTTTATTGTCAGTCTTCCCACTAAAATATATGCTCCATTATAGCAGGGTTTTGGTCACTTTTTTTCACTGTTAACCCTCCAGCTCCTTTAGCAATGCCTGGCAATACTTAATGTGCTTAAATGTTTGTTGAATAAATGTATGAATGAATGGATTTAGAGGGAGAAATGAGGTCAGTTGACTTGTTCCATCGCTCCATGCTACCTCTCCAAGCTCAACGTGATATACAAGTAGCTATTGGATGGAATTCATACTAGGCTAGGGTTCTTGGGGAGTCAATTAAATCATACCCTCCATGCTTCAAGAAGTTCTGAGCCACTTGAGAAATAAGATGAGGGAATAAGGCATATGGAAACCAAAGTAGCAGTATCAATAAAGCAGATATTGGAGTTTGTCTGTGGGTAGGTGCTTCCTAATAGTGATCCCGGAATTGGACCACCTTCACCACCCATTCACAGGCAATGGCTGATATTGCAGAATTTAAGGCATAGAGAAATACAGAGAATGCCTCCTCCCAAGAGAGGAGTGTACAGAATTGAATATATCAGTTCTTTGTTCCAAACACGCAGATCAATTAAACAGCCTCTCTCTTTTAGGGGAGGAGTGAGTTGCAGGCAGAGAGAAGCTAAGAGTATGACACTAATGGATGGCTTTCCCATGGAAGGGAAACATCAGGAGGAAGCTGTATTTCACATGTAATGATCCCCAACTTAAAAATAAAAAAATAGCTTTATTGATACACAATTCACTCTTCTCAAGTACACAAGTCTGTGCTATTAACATTCATGATCCTCAGTCCCTCCTTCCCTAGAGGCAGTCATTATTATTAGTTTTTGCTGTTTCTTTCTGATTATTTATCTAAAAATTTATGTCTCTGGTTATACAGATCCTTATTTAAGACACATACACTCACACTTATCGACTCTTACACATCTTTTGCTTTTTAACTTAATGAATCTTGGAAATCATGCTATAGCAGCATGTACTCATCCACCTTACTTTTTTTTTTAATGTTTTATTTATTTTTGATACAGAGAGAGACAGAGCATGAGAGGGGGAGGCGCAGAGAGAGAAGGAGACACAGAACCGGAAACAGGCTCCAGGCTCTGAACTAGCTGTTAGCACAGAGCCTGACGCGGGGCTCAAACCCACAAACGTGAGATCTGACCTGAGCCGAAGTCGGAGGCTCAACCGACTGAGCCACCCAAGCGCCCCATCCACCTTACTTTTTAAAGTTTATTTAAAGTAATCTCTACACCCAACATGGGGCTCAAACTCAAGACCCTGAGATCAAGAGTCTCGTGCTCTTCCGGAGACACCTGGGTGGCTCAGGTGGTTGAGCATCCGACTTCAGCTCAGATCATGATCTCAAGGTTTGTGAGTTCAAGGGTCACATTGGGCTCTGTGCTGACAGCGTGGCACCAAAAGCCTGCTTTGAGTTCTGTGTCTCCCTCTCTCTCTGCCCTCTGCCAGTCATGCTCTGTCTCTCTTTCTCAAAAAATAAATAAACATTTAAAAAAAAGAGCCAAGTGCTCTTCCAACTGAGCCAGTGAGGTACCCCAAGATCCACCTCCTTAAAAAACTTTTAAAATATTTATTTGTTTTTGATAGAGGATTAGAGCGTGAGTGAGGGAGGGGCAGAAAGAGAGGGAGACAGAATCCAAAGCAGGCTCGAGGCTCTGAGCTGTCATCATGAAGCCCAATGGGGGCTTAAATTCACCAACCGTGAGATCATGACCTGAGCTGAAGTCGGATGCTCAACCACCTGAGCCACCCAGGAGTCCCGAGATCTGCCTCAGTTTTAAAACAGCCGTATATTATTCCATTTTGTCCAAATGTTCCCACACAGAGGCATCTATAGATTGTTCCAGTCTTTTGCTGTTCCTAGCAATTCTGCAGCAGACATCCTTGTATGAATTTATTATTTCTACATGTCAAACTACTTTGGAAATCCATTAAAAAGTGAAAGGAACCTTACAAAGACCAGAGCTTTCATGATGGGGATGATTGCAGTTGTCTTCCTGCAATGCTGTCTTCTACCTTCCCGAAGCCCAAGTCCTGACCATCAGCGCTTTCTAGTGGACAGGAAAGCTCTGCATCACTTGCTCTAGCAGCTGGACTAGAGCATCCCTGAGGAGCCTCTGGATTGGAGTGGACAGCACTGTCCAGACGGGTTTGCAGCCACGGTTAAACCTGGGTCGTGGTCTGTTCTGGGAAGAGGTGCTGAGCTACAGATACTGGGGTGTGGTACACTGATGACTGCAGGGGTGGCCAGAAATCACCCCTCTGGAGATGACCTTGGAGGGTACACTGGGGACAGTTTAGCTACATCAGGCTCTGACCTGTTTTTGTCAGGAGAGGGCAGTAGTGAGCTGCCGAGCAAGTCTGCCAGCCACCTAGAGGGTTGTCTTCTGTGTACCAGTCGTGTCTGTCTCCCGCAGCTCCACAGAGGACTGAGCAGGTAAGCCTCTCTATTCCTGACAGAGAACGATGGGTTAGAGGAAATCTGGTAGAACATGCATCTTGGATAATAGAGGAGAAAATAAAATCAAGGTAACCTCCCATGCCCCATGAAAATAGCTTTGTTTTTTCTCATAAATATAACACACATATTATAAAAACTTCAAACAATATATGAGTATAAAGAAGAAAAAAACTGCCTGAAATCCCATGGCACGAAATAATCACTATTCACATTTTTGGGGGGCATATTTTGTAACCTGTTTTTTTTTTTTTAAGATTTTTAAAAGTTTATTTATTTATTTTAAGAGCGAGAACACAGTGGGCAGAGGGAGAGAGGAAAGAGGGAGAATTCCAGGCAGGCTCCACACTACCAGCACAGAGCCCAGTGCGGGGCTCCGAACTCACAAACTGTGAGATCATGACCTGAGCCAAAGTCGGATGCTCAGCAGACTGAGTCACTCGGTCTGCTTTTCTACTTGGAAAATGTGGACATCTATCCTTGTCAATACCTTTAATGTTAGAGGCCTCAGGACTTGTACTTACATAAATGCTTCTTAAATTTTTCTACCCAAGTTACCCCGAAGGCAGAGAAGATGAATGAACGCATTGCTGGCTTTGGTGTGTGTGACAGCGTGGAGTGCTAGAACGTAAGGAAGCAGGAGAAACGTCTTTGAAATATTGAGCTTTCTACCTAAAAACTCAGACAGATGTTGCACTAAAGCCCATAATATTCTTCATTCCGCTCCATGTTTATTTTTTATTTATAAATATTGTTTTTTCTTTCCCAAATCTTCATAATATTCTATTGTGTATATGTATGTAACGTCATCGACTAAACAAAACACAGTGGTGGACATTTAAGTCCCTTCCAATTTTTCTCTAATATAAACACTACTGGGGTGCCTGGGTGGCTCAGTCAGTTGAGTGTCTGACTTCAGCTCAGGTCATGATCTCACGATTGTGGGTTTGAGCCCCGTATCTGGCTCTGTGCTGACAGCTCAGAGCCTGGAGCCTGCTTCAGATTCTGTGTCTCCCTCTCTCTCTGCCCCTTCCCCTCTCATGCTCTGTCTCTCTCTGAGAGAAAATAAAAGAAAAAATAAATAAAACATTAAAAAAAACCACTTCTGCACTGAGCATCCTTATGCATTTATATTTTCTCTTGTTTGACTATATTATTAGAATACAGTTCCAGAATGGACACATTTAAAAATAATGATAAGGGCGCGTGGCTCAGTCAGGTAAGTGTCAGATTCTTGATTTCCGCCCAGGTCATGATCTCATGGTTCATGGTAGCCCAGAGCCTGCTTGGGATTCTCTCTCTCTCCTCTCTCTCTGCCCCTCCCCCTGCTTGCATGCTCTCTCTCTCAAAACAAATAAGAATTTAAAAAATAAAAATAAAGATATTCCTTTCCTCCCCACTTCTTCTGAAAAATTGGTGCAAATGAGATGAAAAGGGTGCTGATAGGGACGAGATTGTATCTTTAAGCTTCCTTTGCTAGTCCTGTCTGGGACCTACCAATGGACCGGTTCTAGGCCCATACCCAGTCTCCTGCACTCAGCGCACACTGATTATATGGGTTCTTGGTGCCCCCGATTGTGCTAACCTCTTCTTTCCGTCCGATCTCAGTCTTCACAATAACCCAGTAGGGTAGGCATTATTTTCCTCATTTTCCAGAGGAGGAAGCCAGTACAGTGTTTTGGCCACAATTACAGTTAGTAATTGGATGTGAAGGTGTCCCAATTCAGGAAGCCAGGGTCTTTGTCAGCCCAGAGAACAGGACCGTTAGCAGCAGACTTGTTCCTGGGCTGGTTGTCGAAAAACCATTTAGTTATAAGTAAAAACAAAACAAAACAAAACACCACTGGAGCTATTTTAAGTTAAAAAAAAAAGGTGGGAGGGAGGGTGATATCAGGGGAGAGAATTATATGAAGACTGAGAAATCTCATGGAACCCAAGAAGAGAAGTAATTAGTCTCAGGAGGGATGAGGAAGCAGCCCGGGCTCGCTCGCTCACGCTCTCTCTCTCTTTCTCTCCTCTCGGAGTCTCTGGGAAAACATGGCCTCCAGCCTCTGCTTCCGTGTGTGCAGCAGCCTCATTCTTCTCTTTCAGCAGTTCAGCTTCTCTGCCGCGCTGTGAATGTGACCTTCTCCCGACTCCCAATTTGACATCCCTCAGTTTAAGCACTCAGCTCTCTCAGTCCTGAACCAAATCCGCAGGACAAAGAATTTGATCTGATTATGTTGCCGGTCGGGTCCACTTCCGGGTCCAACCTGCTGTGGCCTGGAGTCAGAGTCCCACGGGAGGAACCCAGCAGTTAGTCTGGTCTGTGGGTAGGGGGCAGTTCTTAGAGAAAGGGGAACATTGTGGGCTTGGCAAATTCCTACAAAGGTGTATGTCTATGTCGACTGTGACTTAAACAACAGCAACAACAAGAAAAAGAGGAATTTACTGTCTCTAACAAAATAGTTAAAGGCTTGGCTTCAGGCACAGCTAGACCTACTTGCTCAAAAAACTACCGTTAGGATCCTATCTCTTTCCATTTCTCAGACCTTTTTCTGTGTTATTCCTAGTTAGGCTTTCTTATCATGGTGGTAATATTACCACTAGCAGCTGTAGCCTTATATTCTCATGACCTACCTTCCGGTGTGCAAAGCAGATTTCTCCTTTCCGAAAATTTCAGCCCTGATTGGCTTTGATTGAGTTATAAGCCCATCCTGAGCCAATCACAATACTCAGGGGATGGCTATCTCTGATTGGCTAGCCCCAAGTCACATGACCATCCCTAGCGCTGACGGGGGTCAACCACAAGTGGCAAGGAAAGATAGGGTTATTAACAGACATTCCAGAACCTACTGTTTTAAAACAGTGGATTGAGATTTGTACCAGGAACCTCCAAGGGCATGTTAAAGAATCCTGATGGAGGGGGCGCCTGGGTGGCTCAGCCAGCTCAGCTGGTTTAGCCTCTCTGACCTTGGTTCAGGTCATGGTCACACTGTCCTGAGTTCGAGCCCTGCCTGGAGCTCGGTGCTGACAGCTCAGAGAGCCTGAGCCTGCTTCAGATTCTATGTCTCCCTTTTTCTCTCTAACCCCTCCCCAACTCCCACTCTGTCTCTCTCTCTCTCTCAAAAATAAATAAACATTAAAAAATATATACTGGTGGAGGGCAAAGAGACACCTTTCACTTTTTTTTATTGAGTATCCATGAATTGAGGGTCTTCTATGTGCTCAGCATTGTACAAGGCTCAGGGGGTGCACGAGTGAGTCAGATGGACAAGGTCTTTATTTTCATGGGGCCTATATTCCAGTAGTGCACCAACAAATAAATGCTTCTTGAGTACCTACCATGTACAAAACATACACTTCCTTTCTAAAGAGAGATAAAACGTGGTTTTACAATATACCAAGGCAGATAAAATAGTGATATGTAGTAAAAGCAAATGGTAAATGCCCAGAGTCATACGAACAAGAAAGAGCTGGGCCGAGGCTGAATGCTACCACTACCAACAGCAATAATGACAGCAGTGGCTAATGTTCGTTCAGTGCTTGTTGGGTGCCAGGCACTGTGCTGAGAGCTTTCTGAGCACCATCTCGTTTCATCCCAATAACAACCCTGTTAAAAATGTACTCCATGGTACAGAGGAAGGAACTGAGGCTCAGAGAGGTGAACTGACTTGCTCAACGGTGCACAGCTGAGGAGTTGTAGAGTTGGCCCTTGAGCCGGGGTCTGTTTGACATCAGAGCCCATAACTTTATCATATAACCCTGGGCCTGGAAGGAAGGGCGGGAGATGCTGGACCAGCAGGTGTGGGCTTGACCACAGATTCCTGGGAGGAGGGCAAGGAGCCAGCAGGAACGGGCTTTGGTCTCTCTATGCAGACGGCTTTCTCCCCTTCTCCGTACATGGCAGAAAGTGGCCGTCCCCAGCTTTGGGTCTGGTGCCTAAACCCGACTCCCTGGTGCTGATTATAAACGGACAGCACTGTGGGCCAAATATGATGCACAAGATATGCTTAGCCAGTGGCATTTAAAAGAATGACTTAGTGCCCAAAATTCAAAAATTGGTAAATTTCACATTAAAAAAAAAAAAAACCCTGGAAAATCAGGATATCTGACAAGCCCAGGCTTATATTCCCATGGCAACCATCTGCTAGTGCAGGGGAGCAGCTGCTGCCTTTAGACGAGGCACACACTCTCTGTGTGCTTGGGCTCTTTCATGCGTTTTTATTACTTATGTAAACCTTGGGGGCATTTGGCCTAGAGTCCCTGAATCCCAGTTGCATAGTCCCAGGAGATACAATTTAGCTCAACGGGGGTCAGATGTGCACCTCTGGTTCAAGACACTCTGATGAGAGCAGGGCAGACTTCGGTGAGGTCAACATGGGCATCTAGGGGAGAGTCTTCAGCGAGGTCCTTGGGTAACAGTGGGGCCTCAGAAAGAGGACTGTAGCTGGGTAGACACTCGAAGACAAGTCCAGTCAAAGGGGGAAGAGTGAAGGCCTAGAGCCCACTTATAATAAAGAGCTGTGTGGTAATCTAGGCTTCAGGTCATGATGAAGGCAGGAACCATGGGGGCGGGAGGGAAAAGGGGATACTGAGAAGATGTGAAGAGCATGGTGGTTTGTGGGCAGGGCAGGGAGGGGGCCAGGGTGGTGTTTGAGCCTCTGGCTTGGGTAACAGGGTGAAAAGGTGGTGTCATTCATCAAGGGAGCACATTCATCAAGGGAACAGGGAGGAGGAACAGGTTTGGGGGGGCAGATAAAGAGTTCACTTTGAGGCGTGTGGGGTTTACTGTGCCTGGGGTCATGCAAGTATTGCTGCTTGGTAGGCAACTGACATTTGGGAGGAAAGATCTGGGCTGGAGATACGGTGTGGAAAATCACCAGCAAAGAGGTGGAAGTTAAAGACTTGGGCGCAGGTTAACCCTGGAAGGGGAATGCAGACCAGGAGGGAAAAGGGCTAAGAGCCGAAGCAGGGAGCAACCTTTAAGGGATGGAGAAAAACCAACAACTGGTACCAACAAGTGCTGGTTGCAGAGGGAGGAGGAGAACCAGGTAGCTGTGGCCTCCGAGAAACCCAGAAAGGAGACTTTAAAGAATAGGGTGGTCAACAGTGCTGGGTGTTTAGACCGGGCGGGAAGGGAAGGCTTGGAGGCAGTCTTTATCAATTAAGAGGACATCAGTGAGTGTGATGCTGGTGGAGGGGCTGGGTTAAGTTGCTGGGGGCTGAGAAATGAGTGGGCGGGGAGGCTGCGAGGCAGGGTGTCCACTCTCCCTAGGACTGGGGTGTGGAGGGGCAGAAGGAGTGTGTCTGAGAGCTGGAGCCAGGCCGGAGCCCCGGATGCAGCTAATGTCTTGCTCCTGGCACCCACGTGGGAGGGAACCCCTGGGAAGCTCTCAGGGGTCAGGTGCCAGCTTGTTTGTGGAACCTGCGTGAAAGTTCAGCCGAGGAGCCAACAGAGGGAATTGCCCTGGGAGGAGGGCAACCTGACTTTGTGGCTGGGTTTTCCCCATTCTGCATCTGGTTTCCTTGATCCACCGATGATCTTGGGCTGGTTTTGCTGAATGACTCAGGAGTTTGAAAAGCTTTGCTACTCAGTTTCACAGCTCTGGGGGAGGGGAGGTCAGATTCTTTCCTGATAACTGGGAAACAGTCATTAGATATTGAAAGAAGGACAGTTGGGCCCCAGCTTCAGGGAAAACAATAAAAGACCCTCTAAGCACTAGAATTCTCTAGTGTTGGATCGGGGAGCAGACAGCTGATGCTGGGATGCTTTTCATCTTTGCCTACCCTCCCCCTGCCACCTCCCAGGTCTGAATAAAAATAACAATATCTAGGGGCGCCCGGGTGGCTCAGTCAGTTAAGAGTCTGGCTTTGGCTCAGGTCATGATCTCATGATTCGTGGGTTCGAGACCCACATCAGGCTCTGTGCTGACAGCTAGCTCAGAGCCTGGAGCCTGCTTCAGATTCTGTGTCTCCCTCTTTCTCTGACCCTCCCCTGCTCGCACTATCTCTCTGTCTCTCAAAAATAGACAAAAAATTAAAAAAAATAACAATATCTAATAGTCATGGAGTGCTTTTACCATTGCCCTGCACCTTTCTGTGGGCCTATAGGCTTTATCTCTGAAGTTGCCTACTCTCATTATCCTGTTTGACAAGAGGAAGTTAAGAGTGAAGACACGAAGTGGCTTGCCTGGGACATCCAGCCAGTAGCTGCAAGAGCTGAGAATTGACTGCCAAAAGCCATGTTTTTTTTTTTTTACCACCATGCAATACTGTGCTTCTTAGGATGTCTCTAGGTGACCTGGCAAGGCTGAAGGTTTGGTGAGGGCCCCCCACCCCCCAGATGAAGATCATACACAAGCAATTGGAAAACAAACTTCTTTCCAGCTAGGATTTCTACTGGGAAGGAAGGGACAGGATCCTCTGAGCTAGTTCAGAGGCTCCATGTCACCTGAGACCCCCTTCCCGTGGCTCCCTCCCCACAAGCTTCTAGGTTCAGGGATAAAGGGCCTATTCATTAGGACTTAGAGAGCTGCTGGGTCTGGAAGTTGGCCCTGGCATGAGCCAGGGATTAGTCCCTCCCTCGAGGAGCCTGCCTTCCCTGCCCCTCCCTCTGGACTCACACCTGGTATCTTTTTCTGGTGTCCCGGAGCCAAGGCACACGAGGCCCAGGTGGGCACAGTGTAGCTTTGTCACACAATTTTATGTGCTGCGTGCCCCTGTGGTCAGTGCACAGGCTCGCAAGGGTGCCTGTGGAATCCAGACTCTGGTAAACACCCAACGAGGAGGAAGTGGGCCAAGCAATGAGCCTGTGATTGCATCAGGACTGACGCACTCCCTGTCTCTGCCCACTGCGCTCTCAGGGGAGCCACGGGGACAGGCCCAGGCCCTCTGCCCTTCATTCAGCCTGGGAGAGAGGTGAATAAGGCCAAGGTGATAAAGGGGATGCTGGGGAGGCAGGGGCGTAGACCTCAAGCTGCACCTTCCTTGGCCTGGGAGAGAAATCGGCACCACTTTTGTAAGCAAGAGAAGGCACAAAGCTGCAGTGGCAGGAGGAAAGGCTCCAAAAAGGCTGGGAAAGTCATGTTTACAGAATGTGAACCAGGTGCCATGTGACAAGGGCAATAATATCTGACTTGGGACACATCAGGATCAGGAGCTCTACTTCTGTAATAGGTAACTAGCATTTTGCTATATGCTGGTGCTATGTGGTTTATGTACACGATCTCCTGTGATTCTAGCAATACTCTTATGAGTTAATATGATTATGACTACTACTTTTTAAAAATATTTAAAAAATTTTAATGTTGTTTATTTTTGAAAAAGAGAGAGAACATGAGGAGGGGAGGGGCAGAGAGAGAGGGAGACATGGAATCCGAAGCAGGCTCCAGGTTCTGAGCTGTGAGCACAGAGCCCGATGTGAGGCTCGAACCCATGAATCCTGAGATCATGACCTGAGCTGAAGTCAGATGCTTAACCAACTGAGCCACTCAGGCACCCCTAAAATATTTTTTTAGTGTTTATTTAAAGGAGAGAGAGAGAGAGAGAGAGGCAGAGAGAGAGGGAGACACAGAATCAAAAGTAGGCTTCAGGCTCTGTTATTAGCACAGAGCTCCACGTAAGGTTCAAACTCACCAGCCCATGAGATCATGACCTGAACTGAAGTTTGACTTCAGCTGAAGGTTGACTGAGCCACCGAGGTGCCCTGATTATGATTACCCTTTTAAGGTGAGGAAACTGGTTCAGAAGGGCTAATGTTCAGAATTACCCAAAGTCACTCAGTTGAGCATTGGAAAGTCGAGCTTTGATTCTGGGTCTATCTGCTCTTTGCTTCATCATTGTATATTAACAAACGTAACTTTTCTCAACAGGAAGAAGGTAGTTATCATTAGCTTTGATTTCTAGATGGGGAAAGTAAGGCACAGGAGAGTGAATTAACTTGCCAGGGGTCATAGTGTAAGTCTCAATTCTTGTCACCATTAATCTGATGCCTTTGTGCTCAAGGGGGAAGGAATCCTGGGCCCCTGGGGGGCTTGGTCGGTTAAGGTCCCTTTGGCTACAGTCATGATCTCATGGTTTGTGAGTTTGAGTCCTACATCAGGCTCTGTGCTGAGAGTTCAGAGCCTGAAGCCTGCTTCGGATTCTGTGTTTCCCTCTCTCTCTGCCCCTCCCCCCAATAAATAAATATTTAAAAAATTTTTTTTAAAAAAGGAGTTAGGGAAAGAACCTTGCTCCAACATTCCTAAGAGTCCTTCTCAGTGCAGTGTGGGTTTCATATAGTTTCTCCCCTCCTTAGAAGGTCACCTCTCTGGGCAGTGATAAACCGGCACCTGCCTCTGTGAAGTCACTTATACTGACTCTGGTGACCCAACTTTCCTCGGGACCACCGCCTCTCTGAGAGCCAACGCTGGCTGTTAAGTCTTCTCTTTGTACCTGCTAGTGCTGGCCTTGACAAAGGCTTGTTTGAATGAACTAATGGATTCCTCAAGGAGCTGGGATTTGAACCTAGGTCTTTCAGGCTCTGCCAGAGCCATTTCCATTCCCTCACCTTGCTGCAGGACCCCTCTTACCCAGTGAGGCCTTTAGTCACACAAACTCAGAAGCAAATAGCCAAGGCAGCAGGCAAGCTAACTTAGAATCCTTTCCCTGCTTCCCCTTTCCTTTTCCAGAAGCCAAGGAGAAACATGAAAGCTTAAATGTGCCCTGAACCAGTCTCAACCCCAAAGTCAAGGAATGCAAAAGGTGAGGAGTCGCCATGGAAACAGCAGGGCCAGGTGTGGTGGTGAATACTTACTCAGTTCCTGCAGCATCAGCGGGGAAGGCCTGCCCAGTGCCTGTCTGTCTGAGGGTTTGTATTTCATTTGTTCCTTTTAATGGGACATTACAGGAGACTTTTGCTTTTCATTGCTTGCATTTTCTTATAAGTGGCAGGGGAGGAGGCCAAAAAAAAATTTTTTTTTTCCCCTCTCCTCCCAACCCCCTCAGAGAAATGCCGGAAAAACACCAGAATTCCCATCCGGGGCTCTGTCTCCTCTGGTCACGAAACCCCATCATCACCTAAATTGCTCTGTTTTAAAGGTTTGTGAAAACTGCATCAAATTGATTTTTCCCGTATCACTCCTATCTGTTATCTCTGCGGTTCCCCTGCCTCAGTGCTGCATTTCCGGGGAACAGGAGAGCAAGTCTATATGAAAACGTGAGGCACTCTTATGTAGTTTGGGAACCAAAAACTAAAACTGTGTGAGAGGGTACCAAATTGTTTTTCTTTCTTTTACTTATTCAGGTATTTATGTATTTCTTTTTAACCTTGGGTCTGTTGAAAAAGATTTGATTCACAGATTCCAAACTTAATTTAGCTTCAGGACTTAACGGGTACTGAGCAGAGAATCTTATAGCCACAGGGATGGAAAGAACCTTAGAAGTCACTTGGCTAAGATATAACACTGTACGTTAATTACACTTCAATAACAATAATTAAAAAAAAAAAGAAGTCACTTGGCTCAGAGGCCCCCAGACTTTTAGATGTCAGCTGTAGTCAAAGGTTTAAAAAATGAGGAGGGGAGGGGCACCTGGGTGGCTCAGTCAGTTGAGCATCCGACTTCAGCTCAGGTCATGATCTCACGGTTCATGGGTTCCAGCCCCGCGTCGGGCTCTGTGCCTGGAGCTTGCTTCGGATTCTGTGTCTCCTTCTCTTTCTGCCCTTCCCCTGTTCACGCTCTGTCTCTCTTTGTCTCTCAAAAATAAATAAATGTAAAAAACTTTTTTTAAAAATGAGGAGGGGGACCTAGATATGGTTGCTAGCTTTTAGTTTGGCCAGACAAGAACATTAAAGAAAGACAACTATGATGGAAATACAACCACTGCTTCATAAAAGGACATTTTAATACCAAAAAAAAGTAGAAAAGGTATCCTCTCAGAATGAAAGACTGTCCTTTAAACTGAGCAAGTTCAGCATATAAAAATTCACCACTTTTTAATTTTTTAAAAATGTTTTAGTTTATTCTTTGAGAGAGAAAGAGGGCGCATGAGCAGGGAAGGGGCAGAGAGAGGGAGGCACAGAATTGGAAGCAAAGCTGTCAGCACAGAGCCTGATGTGGGCCTCAAACATCACGAACCACGAGATCATGACCTGGGCTGAAGTTGGATACTTAACCGACTGAGCCACCCAGGCACCCCCAAAATACACCACTTTATTTTCCCCATGTGCTAGTCTGAGGATGGATGTTTGAGAACCAAGGATTTGGTTTATGGTTCCTACCAGTATTTCTTAGGGATGGTGCCTTGGCCTTTGCTTGGGTACCTCTGGTGGCTAGGGCACTGCCTGCCTTACTTGTTTGGATAATTGAAGTTATTACTTCCCTTCTCATCTTTCCTGCCCTTCTTCTGGCTGGTTAATGTCCCTCCTACAGGCTCCTTATCTCCCCCACAGTCACCACTTCTGTGGTACTTCTCTCAAGGTGTTGTAATTACCAGCTGACACATTCACACAAGATTGTCGACTTCTTGAGGGCAGGATCCACCCCATCCCACGGCAGAAGCTTGTCAATAATTGTCGACGGAAGGAATTAATTTCTCCTTACCAGACCAATGATTTTGTGACATAAAGGCAAGAATAATCATGAAAATAACGAACATGTATTCAATGTATCCTATATCCTAAGCAGTTGATGTGATTTTGATCAGGAACAGTCTTTTATGTCATGGCATTTGGAATAAGATGAAAATGATCATTTATGAAGCGTGGTGTTTTAAAAAGAATGGTTTCTCTGGGAATTTATCATACAGAATTCTTCAAAAGGGCTCCAAGATATATGTGCAAAAATGCCCCTTGCAGTACTGTTTTTAATAGCAAAATATTGGAAGCAATCCAAATATCTATCACTAGGGAACCTGTTAAGTAAATTATAGTTTATCCATACTATGTAGGCAGCCTTTCAAAGAATAAAGTAGATCTAAATGCACTGACATGGAAAACTATCCAAGACATATTGTTAAGAGAAACAATCGCATTTTTGTTAACCGTACACATGAGCGCGAGCGTGTGCATGCATGCATAAATGAATACACAGAAAAAAATCTGAACGTACAGAGAAAAGTCTAGAGGAACAATATAATACAAATTGGGTTTTGTTTGTTTTTTTATTTTTTTAGAGAGAGAAAGAGTGAGGGAGAGGCAGAGAGAGAGAGAGGGGGAGAGAGAGAATCTGAGCCCAACCCTGAGATCATGACCTGAGCTGAAATTAAGAGTCAGATGCTTAACTGACTGAGCCACCCAGGCACTCCTAATACAAATTGTTAATAGTAGTTCCTTCTCTGGGCATGATTGTGGAGGACTCTTACTTTATTAAATATTCATCTCTATAATTAAAAAATATTTATAAGAAGCATGTCTTATTTTTTAGCAGCTTTATTAAAGTATAATTTACATACCATAAAATGCATACATTATTTTTAAGGCTGGGGGAGATTTTTTATTTTATTTTTTATTTTTTGAGACGGGGGGTGCAGAGAGAGGAAATCCTAAGCAGACTCCACAAAGATGTGGTGGGGCTAGATCTTACTACCCTTTAGATCATGACCTGAGTTAAAATCAAGAGTCAGATGTTTAACCAACTGAGCCACCCAGGCACCCTGGGAAAACGGATATTAATTAATTAGTTAAGTTAAGAACAGCTTTTTAAAAACACCACTGGAGGGGCACCTGGCTGGCTTAGTTGGTGGAGCATGTGACTCTTGGTCTCTTGGTTGTGAGTTTGAGTCCCACATTGGATATACAGCTTGCTTGGAAATAAAAGAAAAAAACCAACACTCACCACCAGAAGGAAAGGCCAATATTCAGGCTAACCTAGTCTTTTGTCCCTTTGCCCATTGGTCTGTTCCCTTCCTCACGGTGGGTTCCCCTACCCCTTATCAGGCTCTCAGTATCTCTGAGTGGCTGAGACATTCTTTTTCTTTAGCTGGGCTCATAAAAGGAGGCGTGTCACTAGATGATTTCTGCTCTTCTTTCAGACATTAATTCAGGGAGGTTCATAGTCCTGCTCTCTCCCACCTAAACTCATTTTTAGGGAGGCTTTCAAAATCTTGTTCTCATTACATGACAATGGCTGGTGAAATCTCCTTTATTTTTTCCCCCTTGTAATGTTTGCATTTTAACAAAAGATGAACTCTCATTTTGGCTTGAAACCAAGAAAGAAACCTCCAGATTAGGCACACAAGCTGAGGATAGAGCAGGGAATATGTTTGGAGGGGGGCGGGGGGGACAGGGCAACATTTTCAGCATCTTTGAAAAACATACCAGTAGTCAAATTAGGGTCACTGGTGGGGAGATGGGCTCTCCAGGTTACCACTAGGTATAATGGGTCCCACTGTGGGGGGGAAGTCAACATTCTGTCCATAGCACTGGACAGAATGAAGACAACTGTGCACCGTTGGGCAAGGAATCTTCTCGATTTCACAATGTGACCTTGATTGCCCCATTTAACCTCGTGCTTTGATGTCTCGGTGTGTAGAAACATTATCACAGTCAGAGCCCATATTAAACATTTATACTCACACAGATAATCTAAGTCACTCTGAAAGAGGGTGCCATGATGAAAAGAACTTACACTGTTAAACCAAAGTGCAGGTGGGTAGACTGTAACCACATTCTCATTAGGAGAGGCAGATGGCATTGCGGTCGAGGGTGTGGGGCCCTGGAAAAATACTCCCTGGGTTCAAATCCTGCCTCTATCATATATTAGCTGGGAGACTTTGGTCAAGTGGCTTTGCTGTCATCACACTTTCCCCATATGGAATAATAGAAATTTCCATCTCCTAGCATATCAGGAAATTTAAGTTAGTTAACACATACGCAATGCTGAGAATAACAGTACTTGGGCACATAGTAAGTGCTCAGTAAGTGTTAGCCGTGAGCATGGTTACCTCCTAATCCCTTTGTTGTGTCAGGAGATGAGTTATGTTCCCAACAGCTCTTGTTTCAGTTATTAATAAATTCTTTTATATTTCCCGACTGCCAGGTGGGGAAACTAAGTCTTGAGGATATCAGAGAATGCTGTGAACTGAACCCAGAAGGCAGGGCAGCTCCAGATCTAAAGTTCCCAGCAGTCAGTCCACTGCTGACTCTCCCTACAGCCTGGAGCAGATCCTCACCTTGCCCCCAGCCTTAGCAAGATCCCATAAGGTGGTAGAGCTACCTTTTCTAAAAAGTTTCTTTCTTTCTTTTTTTTTTTTTTTAATCTTTTTATGTTTTATTTACGTTTGAGAGAGAGACAGAGAGCACGAGTGGGGAGGGGCTGAGAGAGAGGGAGACACAGAATCAGAAGCAGGCTCCAGGCTCTGAGCTGTCAGCACAGAGCCCGATGTAGGGCTCAACTCACCAACAGCGAGATCATGACCTAAGCTCAAGTCCAACACTCAACCAACTGAGCCACTCAGGCACCCCTCTAAAAGGTTTCAAAACTTTTCCCACTCCTTCGCCGCCAGGTCCTGAGTCGTTTTTCTCTTTGGAACTCTGGCTGAAAACCAGTTACACCTGACTGCGGTGCGGATGGCGATCCCAAGAGCTGTCTGGCCGCGGGAAGGTTCCTGAAGGAGGCCACAGCCTTCCAGTGCAATCGGGCCTCAGCCGGGGTTCAGCCCGAGCTCTCCAGCTCCTACTGGCTAGAGGAGAGGGAGCTCTCACCACCCGGGCACCCACTCCGAGCGAGCCTGGCCGTCAGTCGGAATTCACAGTTTCTCTCCCCTACCGCTGGGCTCCCCTCGGACAGCACGCACCGCAGGGAGCAAACTGCCCGGGTTTCCCGCTGCAGCTGATTCACAAGAGGCGGGGGTGGGCGGGGTGGGTTGGAGGGGGTTCCAGCAGCCGGCGGTAACCCGGGCCCTGCCCCCTCCGCCTCCGCCCCGGTACAAGAGAGCTGTAAAATTCCGGAAGAGAGATTAGAAGCAGGGGATGGGTGGGGCGGTGAATCAGTACATTCCTTCCTCCCCCTGCCTCCTCCTCCCCGGTTATCATTTGGGGAGGGGGTGGGTCCTGTCTTGGCCTTCTGACCGGTCCATGGGGTCCAGACAAGCTATGCAGTGCTGGGCGAGAACCTCCCAAGTTCAGCTGAACTTTGTAGTGGCCGGATCGCTTATTTTGCAGCTCATGACCGCATCTGGTATCGGGTTGGGGTATTTGGGTGGTTGCTTCCAACTGGGTCTTTTCCGTGAGAGTAGTTCATAGGTCTGTCAGTACATTGGTTAGTTCCCATTTATTGAGCAAGCCCCTACTCTGAGGCAAGGTCTGTGCTGGGTCAGTCTGTCTTGTTTTCCCAAAACTGCAATGTAGACCTACCTTATCTCTTATTAGAGGCAAGGAATCTGAAAGCTCAGAGAGGGTAGGTAACTTGCCCAAGGCCACACAGTGGCAGAGCCAGGAATAATCCCAGCTCTACTGGTTTTATACATTTAAGGGGGAATTTAAGGGGCAGAACTGGGATTCCTGTACAGTCATAGTACCAAACCACGGGTAATGTCTACACAGTGCTTGACAGTTCACGAAGCACTTTCAGGATCTTCATTTCAGAACTATCTCATTTCACAGATGAAGACAGCGGTTCATTCATGAAATTAAGCCACGTGTCCAAGGTCACAAAGCTAGCTAGAATTAAGTAGCAGAGCCTCAACTTTTGAAATAGGCTTTAGAACCTGTGGTAGCATAACTTACTCCATTTATTCATTCCAAGGTGCAAAGTACCATTCTAATAATTTTAAGAGTAGCTAACATTTATTCAACACTAATTTCTTTTAAAGTTGTATTTATCTAAGTAATTTTTAGACTCCATCTGGGGCACGAGCTCACGATCCCAAGATCAAGAGTTGCTCCTACTCCACTGGCCTAAGCCAGCCAGGCGCCCCTATTGAATACTTATTATGTGTCCGGTGTGGCTCTACCTGAGTTATATACACTAATTCCTGTGGTGCTCAAAACTACCTTTGGAGGTAAGTACTGTTACCTTTTCAATTTTACAGATGGGGAAATTGAGACTAGATCAAGTAACTTCCCAAGGCCACCCAGGAACTAAATGGCAATGTAAAGTTGCCAGATAAAAAAGTCTAGAGTCCTAGGGTGGGAATCAGGCACCTGGGTTGTGTCCCCACCTCTATCTAAAACCACTTCTCTGAGGGTCTTGGTTTCTTTACCACATCACCATGACTTCTAACTCCTGTGTGTGGCAGGCCCACACAGCTCCTGCTCTTAAGAAGCCAACGCTCTATAAAACCAGCCAAGAACATTGCCAGCTTTGCCTCACAGGAGTACTGGGAAGATTAATAAGCTAATAGCACTTGGAAGGTTTCAGCAAAGGCACAGGATAAACTCAGGGCACTCATTATGGGTGAAACTCACTGCCAAGGGCGGTTCACACTATAATAAGGTGCCCGCAGCCAGTTCCTGATCTGTTTGAGGTGCGCAGCCTTCCTTGGGAAACCATTTGGAAGAGGTCATTCGTGTTAGGGGTTAGAGCATTCCCCTGCTGTCCTGGCGGTGTGGTGGTGACATGGTCTCAGTGTTCACTCTCTGAGGAGGGTATTTCTAATATCTCAAGGGTTTCCAGCTTAGTCTGAGGGAGGGCCATTATTGAAGTCAGAGACTAATATTATGCTTATTTGGGCTTCAGAGGCAGACACCTGGACTGACTCCTGGTTCTGTCATTTCATTTGTCTGAAATTCCAATCCCCCCTTAAAATATTTTTTAATGTTTATTTATTTATTTTTGAGAGAGAGAGAAACAGAGAGAGACAGACGTGAGCAGGGGAGGGGCAGAGAGAAAGGGAGATGCAGAATCTGAAGCAGGCTGCAGGCTCTGAGCTGTCAGCACAGAGCCTGATGTCAGAGCCTGATGCAGGACTTGAACCCACAAACCATGAGATCATGACCTGAGCTGAAGTTGGACACAGTCAACCAACTGAGCCACCGGGTACCTCTCAATCCCTTAATTTTTTTTGAGTGTTTTTATTTATTTTTGAGAGAGAGAGAGAGACAGTGTGAGCAGGGGAGGCTCAAAGAGACAGGGAGACACAGAATCCAAAGACAGACTCCAGGCTCATGAGCTAGCTGTCAGCATACAGTCACTCAGACGCCCCTCACCCAATCCCTTTTAAAATGAGGATAATAGGGGTGACGGGGTGGCTCACTTGGTTAAGCATCCAACTCTTGATTTTGGCTCAGGTCATGCTCTCAGAGTTTGTGTACGGCCTGGTGCTCAACGAAGAGGCTGCTTGGGATTTCTCTCTTTCCTCTCCCTCTCTGCCCTTCCCCTGCTCGTACTCTTTCTTTCTCTCTCAAAATAGACAAATAAACTTAAAAAAAAAAAAAGACAAAATAAGGATTATGATCCCTTCCTTATAGTAGTATTTGAAGAGTAAACTTGATAACATATTTAAAAACAACTTACCCAGGGCTTAGAATAGTGTAGCTGTGGGGCGCCTGGGTGGCTCAGTCATTTAAGCGGCCAGCTCCAGTTCAGGTCATGATCTCATGGGTTTGTGAGTTCGAGCCCTGCATCTGGCTCTGTGCTGACAGCTCAGAGCCTGGATCCTGCTTCTGATTTTGTGTCTCCCTCTTTCTCTACCCCTCCCCTACTCTAGTTCCATGTCTCTGCCTCTCAAAAATAAATAAAGATTAAAAAAAAAAAGAATAGTGTAGATGCTTAATAATTGGTAGCCACTATTATAGCCATTGTTATTTTCCTTAGTTGTTATTGTATTATTTACTGACATCTTAGGGCCAGGCTGAGAGCTAGATGAGGGAAGATTCATTTGTTTGTTCACCCACATATTAGATTGCCCCAGGTAGGTCAGTCTAAGGAGGGGAGAATCAAGAACATAGGCATTTACAATGCACACGATAAATGCTAGGATAGGGGACTGCATATGGTGTTTTGAGACTTTAGTGGAAGAATCAGTGATGGGGAGACTCAGCAAAAGTTTCGTGGAGGAGGCAGTTCTCTGCTTCAAGTCTCTGCTTCCAGGAAGTAGAAACTGCTGCCTGCTGGAGGCACACAAGAGTACAAATGGCACCTGAGGCAGTGCTCCTCATCCAAGGGCCTTGAGGGCCTCTCAACTCCCACAGTCCTGCCAGCCAGCCAGCCTTGCCCTAGAATACCCTCTCCTGGGCCACCTGCTGGTGATGAACATCTTGGGTTCTGTTCTGCGGCTTGTTGTGGCTGAGTCATAAGCCCTTTCTTTTTACTGCTAAGCTCTAATGGAAGCCTTCTGGTCAGGAGCAATGCTCCAGGTCTACCTTGTGGGGTGGCCCAATGATGACTACTGACCATTGCTTCTCCCCACAGGGCCAAATGAACATGTGTGTGGTGGTGGTGGAGGGGAAGCAGCCTAGGGGGCAGGATTCCCTTCTGGATAGGTGGCATTTCGGGGCAGGTGAGACATACTAAGGTGGACAGGAGAGATAGAGCCCCCCTCCCCAACTCTCATGAGTGAGCCTCCCCTCTTCTTCCCAAGCCAGTCTCCAATTCCTCTTTCTGGCTGCCATCCAGTAGTGGCCCAGACCAGTCTTCCAACTCACCAGTGACCATATTTTCCAAACCCAAACTCAGAACCTGTGGTCTGGCAAAGAATTTCTGGTCACCTCCCAAATACAAGAGAGAATACTGGATTCTCGAGGATAATCTCTGTCGTTAAAGGAGACGTTAGGTTGGAAGCCTTTAAATTCAGGGTTTCCTCAACAGGCGGAAAAGATATGTGAAAAGAGCCCCATGAGGTAGTTATTTCCTCTTCATAGTTGAGGATACTTAGAGGAAATAACTTGCCCAAGACGCTCCGTCCCGGAAGTTTGATTTTTGGTCTGTCAAGGAGGCTTCCTGGTGTGTGCGTGTGTGTGTGTGTGTGTGTGTGTGTGTGTGTGTGTCTCCTGTGGAGTTGGGGCGGGGAGAGGCGCAGAAACATCTTTCACAATTGCAGACGCACACGCTATTTATTTGGGGCCTCGAGAAAGGGCAGCCAAGTATTGAGCTGCCCTGGTTGTCACTTCTGAGCTGGAAATCCCCGAGCAAAGGGCTCGGTCGCCGCCCCGTCCCATTAGGATCTGGCCCCAGGCATCGTGGCTTGGGATGCGGGGGAGAAAGCCCTTCGACCTTGCAGGTTACACACCGCCCACTGCCTCTTGCCTGGGCCCAGGGCAGATCCGGGGGCCGCGGCTTGGGCGAACTCCCGGGACCACGTTCCTCCTCCACCGCCCCCCCCCCCGCTCGGTCACATGGACGCGCCTTCCGCAGCCGCGAGTGCGGAGCGGAACGAACCACGAGGGGAAGCGAGGGAGGCGCCGAGGGCAGTGGGTCAGCGCCCCGCGGGAAAGGTGGGCGGGCCCACAGCCCCGCGAGCCGGCCGGCCAGCCAGTCAGCAGGCGCTGGGGGCGGGCCATTGGGCTCGCGCGCCGCGCCCCG
>NC_043707.1:118308794-118327569 GCF_006229205.1 Suricata suricatta
CGCCGCCGCCGCCACCGCTACCGCCGCCGCCGCCGCCGCCGAGGTGACTGAGGAGAGAGGCGCCTCCTCGCTCCCGCCGCCGCCGGACTTCAATGCCCAGTCCCCAGCTCGCCAGCGTGAGTGCTCTCCTCCCGGACGGCCCCCTCGCCGGCTCCCGGGGCCTCGGGGAAGGGGAGGGCGGGAGGCGCCGCAGCCATTAGTGCAGGCCCGAGACACGTCCCCGGAAGGAGGGCCGGGCCGGGGGCGGGGGGAGCGCAGCCGGGAAGCGTGGAGAACGAGGGTGGGTGAGGAAGGGGGGACGGTGCGTGTGCAAGAATGTGGAGTGTGTGTGTGTGGGGGGGAATGTGCGTGCGTGAGAGGGGCAGGATAAGTTGGGGAGAGGGCTGGGTGTGCATGTGGGGTGAGAGGAGACGGAGTGGGAGTGTGTGTGGATGGGAGAGTTGGGGGCCGTGTCCGGGGGCAGTGTGTGTGTCTGTGAGTGCGGGCGGAGTGTAGAGGGCAGTGGGGGTGTTGGGGGGGAGTGTGCATGGGCAACAGGGGTAAATGGTGGAGAGTGAGGAAGTGGGAGAGGGAGAGAGCGTGCAGTGTATGGGGCGGGGGGGGTTATGCGTGTTGTGGGAGAGGGAGGCCGGGGAGAAGGTGAATGGCAGATGAGGGAGCGTGGAAGGGTGTGCCTGCGATTGTCCAGCGTGTGAGCGGGCATCCAGGAGACTCCGTGATCGTGATCGCTGTGTATGGCGGTAGTGAACCCTCGTGTCCTCGGTTAGAGGGTTCTTTCCAGGAGCGTCTTGTTCTCTGGGTTCTTGGGTTCCAGTATGAGGAAACGGTATAGGAGTCTGTTCCAATGGCATTATAATCTTCTCGTCCCGGGATTTATAAAAGAAAGGGCGTGTTTTTTCGGAAGGGGGGAGGGGAGGGTGAATGTTTTCCCCATGTTTTAGGACGTGTATTACATTTCTAAATTTGTCAAGGACGTGGTCTTCGTCCCATCCTAGTCTGGCCCTCTGAACAAGCTTGTCACTCTTGAAAGTGTTCAGAAGCACAGACGCTTTTGTAAAGCACTGCTAGTGTTTCAGGTGAAAGCTATCTTCTTTTTATTAGGTAAGTGGAAAGCATTTTTGCTAGGTTTTGGCTCTTTACCTTCTGGAGAAGAACTCTTAAGACCAAATAATGTAACAGGCGAGTTTATTATTATCCCCTGGAGTTTGTCAAGAAACAGAGTGTTTAGCAGTTCTAGCATCACTATAGACCTACTGGTCTGTCTGGAGTCATCAAACTAGGACTGCTGCTGGATTAGAATATGGTGGTTACTTAGAGTAGTTTCAGACAGGAAGTGAGTGAAGTTATGTCTTGTTTAATGTGCAAAAGGAAATTAAGGCTACAGAATAACACATTATTAGGGCTCCAGAGTCACTTGTGTTGGTGAAGATGGTGAGAAGTTGGTTGCCTGTATTTTGATCTGACATCTTTTTCTTTAAAACATTTAAAAAAATGTTTTATTTATTTTTGAGAGAGAAAGAGAGAGACAGCATGAGCAGGGGAGGGTCAGAGAGAGAGGGAGACACAGAATCTGAAGCAGGCTCCAGGCTCTAAGCTGTTAGCACACAGCTTGACACGGGGCTGGAACCCACAAACCACGAGATTGTGACCTGAGCTGAAGCCGGATGCTCGACCGACTGAGCCACCCAGGCGCCCCTTGATGTGACATTTTCAAAATTGTTTCGTATTAGATAGTGAAAAGACATTTTAAAAAAATGTTTATTTGTTTTTGAGAGCGAGCGAGAGAGCGCACGCGCGGGTGCGCTCGTGGGGGAGGGGCAGAGAGAGAGGGAGACAGAATCCGAAATAGGCTTCAGGCTCTGAGCTGTCATAACCTAAGCTGAAGTCTGACTGTCAACTGAGCCACCCAGCCGCCCCTGGAATAGACATTGTTAATGGACTTTGCCAGATACTTGTGTTGTGGAAGTATGGGTTTTTGATAAAAGAGGTCTTGGTGTGGATTTTTCACCTTAATAAGTTTCTTAGAAGTTTGGAGTCTTTCAATATGATAAGCAAAGAGTAGACATAATCGAATTCTAGACCAAAGCATCTATGTGTAATTAGAAGCCGAAAATTATATTTTTTCTAGAGTGTCGTCCTTCTCAGTCACTAGCATCCCATGCTCTTTGCTTTCAGAAGTAGTGTTTACTACTGAATATTGTTAACTAATATTCAGTGGGGGACTAGATTAATTAGTATTAAGTGCCTGTTATGCATCAGGTACTTTTTATACACTCTCATTTAAATCTCACATTTAAGTGAGATTGTTAGGGGTCCTCATTTACATTTATTTGGCTCATACTGAGTGCTTTTTGTTTGCTAGGCACTTGAGAGACAGTGATGAGCCCTCCGTGACTTACAGTGATGAGATGAAGAGAATATAGAGACTGAAAGAAGTTAAGTAACTTGTCCCAGGTCACAAGATAATAAGAATTGGAGCGGGATTAAAAGCCCAGGTCTGTCTGACTCGAGTCCTTGGTTTTTTCACTAGACCATCACCGCCCTCGCAGTAGGTTGTTTCACTTTGAGGTTCCAACCACACAGTGACCTAGCAGCTTGTACAGATGAGAAATGTTGAATATAATGCAGAAGACTAGATGGCCAGAGGCAAAGGGATCATTTAGGAGATGCTGACTGGAGGCTCTTTGGGGCCCAAGCTAGGCTTTTATGTGGGTGGAGATTCTGCCTTGAAGCTCTTGGGGCCCCAGGGTGTGTGCTTTGAGACACAGTTTTTATGAGGCACCTGGGATATGTCTGGGAGAGGAAAGTCTGATTAAAGAAACCTATCAGCCTTTTATGTTTTTTATTTTGGGGGAAAGAGAACGAGTTACTGGGGCTAAGAATCAACTAGAAGTTGTCACTCCTGTGTGGAAGTCCTTCTGTTCAGCTGTATGAAATACTTACCTCGAGATATGTGAAGTCAAGTGAGAAAATATATTTTGTTAATTATAAATTGAACTATATGGATTCAAAGTATTATCACCATTAACACCTCTTTAAGGCAACAGTTTGTTATATTTAGTAACTGGGAAAAACTAGCACTTAGCTTTTACAAATGAAAAATTGTTTAGAACTATTGAACTGGGTATATTCTGACTCAGAACAGCAAAAGTCAAACCACTCCCTCCATGAGTCAGTCAAGTAATATTTAATTTGAACGAACCAAATTTATAGGCAGAAACCATTTACAACATCATTGAACTTTGGTGGCACTAGGAAGAGTAAATGAATGCTTTTGCATATAACTTTAAGTTTGAAAGTCATATTTCCTTGAAAAGATACTTGTGTGAAATGAGGTAAAATAGATTTATTTTTCTTAAGATTTAACTCTTTATTCTATTTAACAGTTTGCCTTAAATTTCTTTTTAATGTTTATTTTTGAGAGAGATGGAGAGACAGAGACCGTGTGAGCTGGGAGGGCAGGGAGGGAGGGAGACACAGAATCTGAAGCAGGCTCCAGGCTCTGATCTGTCAGCACAGAGCCCGACGTGGAGGTGGGGCTCATGGAGTTCGAACCCACAAACCCTTCAAGATTATGACCTGAGCCAAAGTTGGAGGCTTAAGTGTCTGAGCCACCCTCCCTTAACATTTTTTCTTTTAAAGGTAGAAGTTTTGTAGCATAGTTACAGAACTTAAAAAAAATTTTTTTTTAAGGTTTATTTATTTTCAAAGGAGAGAGAGAGCACAAACAGGGGAGGGGCAGAGATAGAGGGAGACACAGAATCTGAAACAGGCTCCAGGCTCTGAGCTGCCATCATAAAGCCCGACGCTGGGCTCAAACTCATGAACCATGAGATTATGAGCTGAAGTCAGACGTTCAACCGACTGAGCCACCCAGGCACCCCATAGTTATAGAACTTTTTATGATTTTGAGACAGTGTTGAAATTTAGTAGAGGTTTATTTAACAGGGTTTATACTGTTCCCTTTTGTTGGAATAGGGGATTGGTAACCAGTGAAACCTCTAGAAAAAGCATTTACAAATAAAATGCAGAGGGGCACTACATAAATTTTTAGCTGTTGCTCTTGGAAGAATGAAACTTAGAGTGAAACCCAAATTAGATTGATTTCTTCAAGTACTGTATAATCAGCTATACTACTTATAGAAGTTGGGGGATCTTTAAACAATTTGAGCAAATGAAATTCAAGACCCATCATTTTAACATGGTAGACTTAGTTATGTTTATTGAGTAGGGCAGTGGTAAAGATGGATCTTGAGGTCTTAAGATATTTGTGATGTCCAACATTATTACACTTTAAATTTCAGTATTCCCTTCTTGAGAATCTTATTTATGTTGAATCGTAAATCTTCTTACTTAAAATTCATAATAATCCTTTGAGTAAGCAGCATTTTTTAAATTGTACACATAAATTGATTTATAGAATCAATTGTTGAATCCCAGGTTTTGGAATCCAAGTTAAAGAGTATCAGTAAATAGATGGCAGTGGATAAAAAAAAAATTCCCTTTGAGGTGTAAGGTACTTAAATCTCTGGCTAAACTTAAACTTGACTTTTGAGTTAACTTGGTCATTTTATAGGGAGGTATAAAGGAGTTAAGTAGATGTTAAAGAAGTTGGCCTTGGGGCACTTGGCTGGATCAGTTGGAGGAGCATGTGACTCTTGATCTTGAGGTCATGAGTTTGAGCCCCACATTGGGTATACAGATTACTTAAATAAGTAAATAAACAATCAAATAAAGAAGTTGGCCTTTTTGTTTGAAATGTAGTTTTTAGTGTGTGGGTTGGTTTTTTTTTTTTTTTAAGGATACTTCAGTTACTTGAATACTTTTTGTTTGCTCTTTTGGGGATATTGCTGCTTTGGGAGTTTCCTTAAGATACTACTGATGATAATTTTCTAAGATTATAAAGCAAGAGTCTGTGATGTTACAGTTCTCATAATTTTGTACCTTGGGTTTGTTAATGAACTGTATACCAATTTATAAGTTTTTGGGATTATGGTGATTTGAGTCTGTTAATCTGTAATGTTAGAAGAGCCTTTTGTCCTGGTATATGTATAGAGGTGTCTGGTAGCTTTCTCCAGTTATCCTTTGTTTTAGTGACTGAGCCACATTCTCTAGCTCCTTTGACTTCTGGCCACTGTCTTGGAACTTCGAACTTGGACTGCTTGGTGTAGAGCTCAAGTAGATATTGTATGTATGTGCTCTGCTCCTTGGAGTTGTAGAGATGTATCTAGCCTGAACAGAAATTGTCACTAGTATAGCACCTCTAAGAAAGAAGCTGCACAGCGCTGCGGGCTCTGTCCACTTCCCACCGTTACCCTGTGGAGTTAACAGGACCTGGGTCAGAAAATGACCCTTCTGCACGTCTTATGGTGGTTTTCCCTGAACTGTCTGTTCAATCAGCAGAGATTGACAGGGCACAAAATCTTTCCTGGCAAAATGACTGTGAGGAGTTGACAGATTAGACCAACAGTTTTTGTTACTTGAATGCAAATGTTTTTTGTTTGCCTGCACTGATTTCTTACCCATACGTTCATACAGCATCTACTCCATTTTAAGGGGCCTAGAAACTAAATTTCATCATTTGAATATAAATTTACATTGTACAACATTGCCTTTTTAAACTGTAGAGGATTTTAAGCTTTTCTGCGACCCTTTTCTCTGCTAGTTGAGCCTGTTTTGAAAAAATATTTTGACCATTAGAAAGGTCTTTACCTTTAGAGATATTTAATTCCTTTCATAGTGTTTTTGGTTTGAAATTTCAGTCTTCTCAGAAAATGTTAATTCTTTTGGCATAAAATGCATACATGATGTATTTGCTTTAGCAGATCAGATAAATTACTTTGTGTTTTTATTTCTGCAGTGGTCAAAAATGTTGGCTCTTAACTAATGTATCCTTTGACAAGAATTCAAATTCACCATCAGCCTGCTTTCTTGTAGTCCTCTTTTAGTTTCAGTTGAGATTTGAGCATACCTTTTTTTTTTTTTTTTTGCAGTCTTACAGGAGACATTCACTAAGTTGTATCACGACAGTAACCATAAATTGGATTTGTATACATATGTTGATATTTACTGTTTTTAGTAGCAAAGCAGATTGATGTGTTTTCTACTTTCCATTATTCGTGAAAAAGCCTATCATGCGGGAACAGAGTGACTGGTTAGTGCAGAAGGATATGAGTCATCGGCAGGATTTGTCAGCAGATTGAGAAGGATATGATGGAGAAACAATAGATTCTAGTGACACTATTCTTCACTCCACACGTGTGGCTACAAACAAGTTTCCTTTGGTGATTGGTTTTTAAATTATTCAAATAATTTAGATCTTCCTAGATGAGAGAAGCACTTCAAATTTAAGTCCTAGACTATCCCCTGAATTGTTTTCTAGTGAAATGAGATCTTCATTTGGAGGTCATCAACAAGTAGAATTTAGTTAAATTCCTCTGTTTACTAGGAAAAATAATTCACCTATGAGGTAGCAGTTACTAAGTCGAGAGTCTGTTTTTGTGAAGCTTGTAACTACGGAGGTGCTCAGTAGATCAAAAGATGTCTGCTAATGTGACTTATTTGTTTTCTGTCATTGAGTGCAGAGTCACTCCGTGACTGCTATTCTTTTTTAAAATTTTAAAAGCTTTTATTGCGTCTGCACTGGTTTGAAATTCTCAGCATGGTCAAGGCTTCTTAGAGTTAATTAACCAAAGACTCCTTTCCTTTCTCAAGTAATGCTACCATGGCCCTCCACTCTTTCTACAATCTTGTCAGAAAAGTTTTACCTTTCTTCAGTAGTCTTAATCTTCCAGTCTATTCTTACCTACTTTGCGGCTTCAAAATATGTGGCATTAATATGAAATTTTAATGTCCTTCACCAAATATTTTTCACCCACATGGATTCTTTTAGGATCTTGATCCTGGATAGTGTTTGTATGGTGTATACAAAGAGCTCCACAAAGGCTCCTTGTTAGATTGGATAGGCTGCATTTTAGTGTCATTCAGAGATAGCATATTGTCCCCCATCTCAGTTAGCATTTGGGGGAAGAAGATGAGAAAGAGTGTCTTTTGCAGTTGGAAGAGAAAGAAGGCAAATCTATGTTGAACTGAACTGGTGAGCAAAGAGTAATAATCCCTTGACATGGCATTATAGAGGTATTTCACCATTTTTACTTCACTCTCGTGTTTTAATGTGAAACAACTGCTTTCACTGTATGGCTTTTAAAGATTGTGAATGTTGTGTTTTATGAAAATACACATCAAGCCATTTTTGGACAATTAGTGGGTAGACAGTATATTTTAAAAGGCTAACAGCAGCTCCAAATAGAATGATTTGGGTTCTTGTCTATCTTGTATTATACTCAGTACACAGAGAGAGATGGCTGTGAAGTACAATGTAATTTATAAAAAGCAAGTTTAGGAGAGGAAGTGAAGTGTAACTTAACCGGTTTTAGGGGAAACTTGGACCAAAATGCCCTAACAGCAGAAAAATTTCTGGGGCTCAAACAAAAGAATTTATGCTGACAAGATGTAATTTGGAATGTTTTTATTCTGTATCCTGTACATAGCTTCCTTCCCTCCCTGTCAGTGGTGGATATTTAAACAGGACCTTTAAAAAATGTTCAATATATGTGACAAAATGGGGAAATGAAAGAGTTAAGCTGACCCATAAACTGCTCAGCTCTGAAACATATATTTTAAATAATGCTAACAATAGCCTCGAAGTTGTTACTTTGCATGCTGCTCCTGTGCTGTAGGTTATTTTGAAAGGTGATTCAAATAACCTTTTCCCAAGTATCTATTTTGCAACCTCAGGGAACTCACAGCTGTTACAGTCATTCTAACTGTCCTAATATAACTCAGAAAATATTTCACAGTGGTGTTGACAGGATGAATCCAGGTGTCCTTGTGAAGATTTTCTTTCTTCTTTCTTTTTCTTTTTTCTGGATTTTCACTACTGAATTTGCCTTATGACACTTGAAGTTCAGAATCTCAAATATATTTCTTTATTAATGAAATAATCAATTCAGTGGTTCTGGGTTAATGTACATATAGTGATGTTGGAAACTAAATTAAAATAATTAAAATCTAAATTGTTCTCCCGGAAAATTACTTAGCCTTTTGAGGTTAAAGGATGTAAGAAAAGGAAAAAAAAAAAAAAAGAACAAATATTAGAGTGTAATTCTATGGGAGTGCTGCTGAATTTGAGATAATTATTATTGTATAAAGGAGGTTACCACAGTTATATAGGAAAACAGTGTGCTTAAACGAAGACTCATGGAGGGTTGCCTGGATGGCTCAGTTGGTTAAGCCGCCCAACTCTTGATTTCACCTCAGGTCATGATCCCAGGATTGTGAGATTGAGTACACTCCTGAGTGTGGAACCTTCTTAGGTTCTGTCTCTCCCTCTCTGCCTCTTTCCCCCTCCTTCTCCCCTGGTCACACATTTTCTCTAAAATAATAATAAAAAATAACAAAAGACTCACTGAAACCAGTAAGATTAAGCCCAAATTTAGAATAATGCTGTTAGGATTTTTAATGTTATTACCAGTATTCATATAACCATTAAAACATTTTATTTATTTTTAAGAGAGAGAGACAGAACGTGGGGGAGGTACAGAGATAGGGAGACATAGAATCTGAAGCAGACTCCAGGCTCTGAGGTGTCAGAGTGGAGCCTGATGTGGGGCTCGAACTCAAAACTGAGATCATGATCTGAGCCAAAGTCAGTGGCTTAACTGGTCTGAACCGCCCAGGTGCCCCTCAGATAACTATTTTAGAAAAATGGAAAACTGGCCATAGTCCTGTTACTTCCATTTAGTTTTTCTAAATTTAAATGAAAAGTAGCATTTTTGGGACAAGAAATTGAGCTGGAGAATTGCTAACCTTTAGAGGAACAGTGAAGTACAAAATTGGAAAGTAAATATTTTCAAGTGTGATATGAAAATATTTAATGCAATTTTCATCTTAGAGTTATTTGTAGAGGTAAGAATTACTAGAAAATGACAAGTACTTCTAATCACTAGGGTACATAGAAATTTGAAAACCACTCCCTTTTCATTTGAGTGGGAACAGAGCCCACAGGACTTCAGTAAATAACGGTCACTGTTCTCAGAAGCAGGTGCGATTGTTGGTTAATTTCTTTCCTTTCCTTTCTGAGTGGCAGGTCATGTATCTCATGCTGGTTCTGAAATGTTAAGATACTTTCCCACCATCAAGGTCATAATTTCTTTTTATGTAAGTGATTATTGATTTCTGTACTGGAACTTGATTCTCAAGTTCCCTTCTTAAATGAGGAAGTGGAAAAGTGGGAATAACCAAGAGAGTAACTATGAAACTTTTTTTTTTAAGCAGTAAAGAAGCATTTTGTTATTTTTAGTTTGTTTACAGATATTTTGGATCCTAGTTTTTGTAGAATTTAATGATACCTCTTTCCTTATCAACTCCCTGCAACTGTAGTAGGGGAGGGGATCTAACGTTAATTTGAATTGTCTGCATTCAGGGAGCCAGATGTATATGGTTTTAGCTTGATAAATGGCACCCATTGAGGGATGAACAAAGTAGCAGAGAGAGTAGAACTGTTGTTTCTCCAAGGCTCTGATGGTTATGAAAGGAGTGCGATTTCAGTTTGAGACCAGTTAACTAGGAAGATTAATTAGCAAAGTTGATTTCTCCTTCATTAACAAGTCTTTAAGACTCATTTCCCCACAAACAGGATGCAGTAGGCACAGTAGTACGTTACAGAAGAATTTTCCTACCCTTCTTGCTTGGTGGGTGTGATGATTTTATGGTCTGTTGTTTTTGAATAGTCTCAATATAAAGGCAGGCTTCTCTGAGTTCTTAGAGTAACTCAGGGCCTTCTTTTTTCACAGACCCCACATCCAGTCTGGACAGATCTGCTTCAAAGTATATCTTGAAACTGATTCCTTCTTATCCTTTTTACTGCTATTACCATGGTCTGAGCTCTTTCTCTCCTGGATGTGGCCAGCAGTGGCTCCCACCAGATGTCCCTGCTTCTACCCTCACTACTTGTATAATCTGTCTCCACACAGCAGCTAGAGTGTTCTTTTTTAAACTTAAGTTGTCACTCTTGCTTGAAACCGTATCCTTTTTCTTGGAACAAACCCCAAATACTCATATTGACCTGTAAGGCACTCTTATTTCTCTGACCCTATTCATTCCATTGCCTCCTCTCCTCCGGTAGCACTAGCCCCCTTGCTGTTCCTAGAACACTCGAAGCATGACCCCACCTCATAACCTTTGCAACAGCTAATCCCTCTGCCTAGAATACTCCCTCAAATATCTATTTGGCTCACACCCCCAGGTCTTGGATAAAATGTCACTTCTTTCAGTGAGGCTTTTCCTGATAGCCTTATTTAAAATTGGAAGCCCTCTCCTTTCTGGCACTGTAGATTTTCCTGCTTTGCATTTTCCTCTGTAACCATGGCATAGTTTGTCTTTTTCTGCCTACTAAAATAGGACTTTTTGTTTGTTTACTGCTCATGCTGCATCTGTAAGTTTATGACACATAGTATGTGGCTAATATGTACTTGAATTATTAATAAATTCTTAATTAGCCAAATTGCAAGGAGGGTGTCTTAACTCTTCATAAGAGTAAATTCTTTACCGTTGACAGATTATTCATTCTTAGTTTAAGAGAAGTGCTGGTGTCTTTATTGAAGGGAGATGAATTTGTTTTAAGAAAAGATTATTGCAAGGTTTTAGCCTCATATGCAGTGTAATGCTTTCATGTTGCCTGTTTGTACAAACCAAGCTGACTCAAATTTGCATGACTTCCTGTAGAATTTCTGGTAAGAAAAGTAACAGTAAACGTATGCTTATTTGTTTTTCTAGACCTTTGCTCTTAGATTTGTTCTTAGATCTAGAATTCTTTATTTATGTGATAATGTACTGTTTTAATTTGGTGAATACTGGCATGACTCATCAAATTAGAGGGTTTATTGTATTATTTAATTTGGAAATGGGATGATTTCTCTGTGGAAAACTTGATGTGAGTGGATTGACAGGATATTTTACAAGGATGCCGAGTAAGTTCGGGTTGCCTTCAAATTCTGTTGATTTATGTTTGAACCTAGAATTATAGTTGCCAGAGAAGAACCTGAATTTTACTCAATAATTTAATACTTTTTTTCTAAAGTTTATTTATTTTGAGAGAGTACAAGTGCATGTGTGAGGGGGGGGAGTGGCAGAGAGAGAGAGGGAGGGAGAGAATCCCAAGTAAGCTCCATGCTGTCATGGTGGGTCCAACTTGGGACTCAATCTCACAAACTGTAAGACCATGACCTGAGCTGAAATCAGGAGTCAGATGCTTAACCGACTGAGCCACTGAGAGTTCCCAGTAATTTAATATCTTTAACAAAGAAGAAAACTGGAATTGTGTAGGTACAGGCCTGCCTGGGACGGAGGGACTAGCTCTCTCTCAAGGCTCTTTGTAATCCTATGGTTATAGCACTACTGAGAATGTAAATTGTAGTTTTTTGGTTTGGAGGGGAGCCTGATGTGGGTCTCCATCTCCCAACTTGTGAGATCATGACCTCAGCCGAAGTCAAAAGTCAGTCGTTTAATGTGCTGAGCCACCCAAGCGCCCTGAGAATGTAAATTGTAAATCATTGTAGGGTTTTTAATTGCCCTAGAATTTAATTTAATTTTAAAAAACGTTCACTTATTTTTTAGAGGGGAGCACACGTTCTCATAAGCGAGGGAGGGACGGACAGAGACAGGGGCAGAAGATCTGAAGTGGACTCTGCTGACAGCAGAGAACCTGATGTGGGGCTCGAACTCATGAATGGAGAGATCATGGTCTCAGCCAAAGTCAGATGCTTGACCGACTGAGCCACCCAGGCGTCTCACACCCTAGAATTTTAAAAAAGTAATATGTGTTTATGAGAACAAAACATTTCAAAAGATTTGTATTATGGTAGAGTAAATCAGGGTTCTGGCCTCCAGCTCCAGTCCCTTCCATCCCCTCAACAACCGCTGTTACCTCTTTGAACCTTTCCAGATAGTTCATTGATATGAAAGCTATACAGCTTACCATAGATATTTCTTATACCATAGATATTTCTGTGTATACTGTTCATACTATCATGTGCTCTTTTCACTTATTAGTGTCTCTTAGCCACCTTTCCGTATTTCATATAGATCTGTTTTATTCTTTTTAACCTCAGCATAGTTTTCCTTTTTAAGAATATTCCATGGTTAAATGATGGTTATTGTATAATTTTATGCATTTTGGTTTTTGATTCTTATCTAGGTAGATGTTAACACTAGACTTGACACAGGACATTTAAACTCTAATATGCCCCTTTTCAAAGTTTGAAGTAGTCTCTGTTGTGTTACTGACTTAGTCTTTCTGGCAGCACACTATCTTAGCTTGGTAGGCCTCTGCTTGCTTGTTTCCAGTCTCCTCTTTATTCTTTTTTCTCTTTCCTTTCTTCTCCTTAATTTAAAAGGGTTACAGGGCGCCTGGGTGGCTCAGTTGGTTAAACGTTCAGATGATCTCACAGTTTGTGAGTTCAGCCGCTGACAGCTCAGAGCCTGGAGTCTGCTTCAGATTCTGTCTTCTCTCTCTGGTCCTCCCCTGCTCCTGCTCTGTCTCTGCCTCTCAAAAAAAAAAAAAAAAAAAAAAAAAAGTTAAAAATATTTAGAGGATTTCTGTCACCGACCATTCCTTCTAATCCTGCAGTAAAGTTATCATCTTTTGTTAAAAATGGAAATGTTGCATAGGAAATGTCCCAAATTCAACATTTTAAAAGTTAAGTTCTCTGAAAGATAACATTACATAATGCCAGTGAGACAGCTTTAGAAGAAAGTTTTCCTGTAAGATGTGCAGGTGCTGAGTTTATGCTGAGATAACAGGCCTTTGTAACTTCTGAGTATTTTCCAGCTGTGGTGGGTTGTTTATGATTTTTTTTTTTTTTACAGACTGTTTGCCTTGTGTTCTTATGTCTGTTACAGGAATTAACATTAGTTTATCTGCATTGACAGGTGCAAGAGCATTTAACTGTTGATGTGTAGTTGAACTAGGGTGGGGGGCTGGAGAAGGAACAGAAGCTTGTTTTTATCATGTATCTTAACATTGATAGAACATACTGTTTCATTTGGCAGAAATTCCTTTGCTGGGGATCTCAGTATGGTGTTAAGAATTGAAAATCTAATAATGAATTATTCTTATCCTTGGAAGTGGTCCTTCTAAAATGAGGTTGGAGAAGTAAGATGGGATAACACTTGTTCTGTTTGATGATCAGACAAACACTGGAGACTAGGTAGAAAATTTAATGCTAGAGCTGTAACCTTTTAAGCCTGGCCATCACTATAAAGCAGGTCTTTCAGTGCCTTTCCTCAGCTGACACACATATTAGCTGTGATAACATCGGTAAGCCAAGGGATTCAAACAGGTTAGAATTTCCTTGTGTTTTGCTTTTCACTGCATGCAAACTATTGTTCTTTGAGTGGTTACTTTAATAATCTTTCCCCCCTTATTTAAGGTCACAGGGTTGCAGATCAACATCCAAGCAAATATTTGAAGAAAAGTTACAGTTGCATGAAAAAAATTGACTTTAAAAATATGGGTACCTCCATAGTCAAAATTGGAGACATGAGAGGAGTTAGGAGAGCTGGGTTCTTGTCCTTGATCTGCTACTTATTAGGGATGTGGTCTTAGTTAACTCATTTTAACCTCTCTCCCAAATATCATCCCCCCCCCGCCCCCCACCTTTTAAAGGTCAGGGTAGTTGCTCTCTTAGGTTTCTCATAGCTTTAAAATTCCTTGACTGCATAGGGAGTAGTACTCTATGAAATGTGTAATCTAAGGTGGCTGTGTTTTGCGGTTAGAGTTAGAATTAGGAGGTAGGAAAGTGGTGGTGTATATTTCTGTTTTTCTTACTTGGAGAATAGAAGTTTCATGGTTTTTTTTTTTTTTATGGTAGTGTATAACTTCTGCTGAGGTATTGAAGTTCTTCGAATGCCATTTTGAATTTCTTATGTGTCTTTCATATTTTAGGAATGTTTTAGTTTTGTGCTTGTGTCCATGGTAATAGAGTCACAAGTATGTCACTGACAAAATACAGTGCCATAAGAATATCATGGAGAGACGACTTGTGGATAGAATAGGCTTGAGAATTTGCAAGCTTAGGTTCTTAGATGTATTTTCGTCTCTTCCTGAAAATGGTTCTGTAGCCATTATCTTTCATGTCTTTTTCTATCTGGTCACAACCATCTTTTCAGAGACTACTAAATAAGCATTTACTGGCTTAGAGGAGAGGCAAGTGAAAGAACTTAGACCCTGTCTCTGTTTCCAGAGTTATTTATTTAAGTAAGTTCTACTCCCAAGGTTGGGGTCGAACTCCCAAACCCTCACTCCCAACTCTTCATGGACCGAGCCAGCCAGGCATCCCCAGAGCAATTTATGATTATGTTGATACTCTGACTAAGCTAACTAGAAAGGTTTAAAAGCAGTAGGCCCAAACTAATATTAAACATGCTGCCACCTTTTTGCTTTGTTTTTGGGATGGATTTATATTTGGGCAGAAGAATGCTGTGTCAATCAGTGACATTTAGATGCTTTTGTACTCTTGAGATACAGGTGTGATATGAGAAATAGTAAAAAGGTAAATTGGACTAGAAATGAGATGATGGAATTCATGTTTTAGTTGAGGCAGTAGGCATTATGTATGTACATTGGAAAAAACATTGGACTAATAGAAGACATTCACCTAGACAAGTCATTTTACTTTTCTGATCCTCTTTCCTCATTCTTTTCAGGTAGCAATAAGTACTCAGAGTTGTGAGGAAAATAAGTTAATTATTTGAAAAGTACTTTATGGACTAGTGTTATAATTGGGGGCCAATGCTTATCCTTTGGCTAGAATTAAATCCTCAGAGTGGAATTTTGGTAAATATCCTTCATCCACTTACAGATATATCTTATTTTATTTATTTATTTTTTATTTTTTTTAGATATATCTTGTTTTAAGCAAAGTGTGTATATGAAAGACTTAACTATCAGAGCAGAAGAATAAGATCATTGGGAACTTTATGAAGAGCCTATGGATGGAAGGTTCTTTAAGGATCTTTTAATTAAAAAACTATTTTAAATGAACTTAAAATTTAATCACTTAAACATGACTTGAGTTACACATAATCTTATCATCATAGAAATTTTGTTGAATTCCGTTTTGGAAGAGGAAAAACATACTTGACTTTTGAATTTCTGATTTTTAAAAAATTTTGGTATGCCTTTTTATCCTAGTCTTCATAGATACCTAGTCTTCATAGATGACAAAAATTTTAAATTGGTGGCATTTCAGCATTTCATATATATTTGGCCTCATCGAGAATGTATTCATGACTTGGAGCATCGTGCTTACTGTGCTATCAACCTCAGTTCATTTTACTTCTGCTTTTCTCCTCTAGGTTTTCCGTTGGAATATACGTTGCACATTTATGGCGATTCTGAGCGTGAGGGCAGACTTCTGCCAGGCTCAGCACAGCGTTTTCGCTGACAAGTGAGCTTGGGGGTTCTATGTGCCATAATTAACATTGCCTTGACGACTCTGGACACCGAGACTGGCCTCAGAAATAGTTGGCTTTTTTTTTTTTATTGCAAGCATATTTCTTTTAATGACTCCAGTAAAATTAAGCATCAAGTAAACAAAAGTGGAAAGCAACCTACACTTTTAACTTGTCTCACTAGTGCCTAAATGTAGTAAAGGCTACTTCAGTTTTGTATGTAGTTGGAATTTTTGGAGTCCGAAGGTATCCATCTGCAGACATTGAGGCCCAAGTTGAATTTGGATTCGAGTGGATTCTAAATATTTCTGCTTACCTTGAAGAGAGAAGCTTCTTAAAGAATAAACAAGTTGAATAGAGAAAACACTGATCGATATTAGGCATTTTAGTGGTCTTTTTAATGCTTCCTGCTGTGAAACATTTCAAGATTTATTGATTTTTTTTCATTTTCCCCATCACACCCACACACGCACGCTCACACTTTTTATTTGCCATAATGAACCTTCCGGCCCCTGTGGAGATCTCCTATGAGAACATGCGTTTTCTGATAACTCACAACCCTACCAATGCTACCCTCAACAAGTTCACAGAGGAACTTAAGAAGTATGGAGTGACAACTTTGGTTCGAGTTTGTGACGCTACATATGATAAAGCTCCAGTTGAAAAAGAAGGAATCCACGTTCTAGATTGGCCATTTGATGATGGAGCACCACCCTCTAATCAGATAGTAGATGATTGGCTAAACCTGTTAAAAACCAAATTTCATGAAGAGCCAGGTTGCTGTGTTGCAGTGCATTGTGTTGCAGGATTGGGAAGGGCACCCGTGCTTGTTGCACTTGCTTTGATTGAATATGGAATGAAGTATGAAGATGCAGTTCAGTTTTTAAGACAAAAAAGAAGGGGAGCATTCAATTCCAAACAGCTGCTTTACCTGGAGAAATACCGACCTAAGATGCGATTGCGTGTCAGAGACACCAACGGGCACTGCTGTGTTCAGTAGAAAGAAGTGTAAACGAAGGCTGACTTGATTGCGCGCTTAGAGGGAACTCTTGGTACCTGGAAATGTGATCTGGAATCGGAACTGTGTCACCAAAGTAGTGATAGATGTAGTACTCCTCAGCCACTCTCCTAATGATTGGAAAAAAGCAAACCAAAAAGAAATCCCTCTATAACATGAATAAAATGTTTAAGAAAAGAAAAAGAGAAAGAAAAAAGGGATTAATTCAGTGAAGGATGATTTTCCTCCTAATTGTTGGAGTTTGAATTTCTGCCAGGATTGAATTATATCCAAATCCCCTGTCTTTTTTACCTTTTCAAACTAGGTCTCTAAGGAAAACCAGCAGAACATTAGCCTGTGCAGAACCATCTGTGTGGGGAGCACACTTTTCCATTATGCTTGGCACATAGACCTCCCTGCTATGGGACTCTCTTTTTTTCTTTTCTTTCTTTCTGGTGGTGGTGGGCGTATATTCTTCTCTTCTCTTTCCCCATCCCTCTTTTTCTCCCCTGATACAAGTCGTAGATGGAATAGGAGAAGCCCTTACTGCTGTAGACGTGTGTGCAGTCTGGCAGCCTTAAGCCCACCTGGGCACTTTTAGAAAAAACAAACAAACAAGAAAACAACAAAAAAAGAAACAAAAAACACACAAAAAAAACCCACCAAAAAAAGCAGTGGCATATATATTATATGATCCAGGCAGTTTTTAGTCTTTACTGATGATGGGGTGTTGGTGTTAGGTTTTTTTCTTGAAAACCCTATTCAACATTAGGCAACGTAGCCAAGAGCCTTTTGTTTTGGTTTTTGTTTTGGTAAATTAGTGGGGAAATGGCATTTTAAGAAGAGTCTTTTTTCTCAAAGAACTTAGCTGAGAGTCGAATTCTTCTCTTTTTCAACCAATGAAGCTAAGTGGGTCTCCCAGAAAATTTTGCTTTCTGAAGGGGAGTGCTCCAGGCCGTCACTAAAGATGTGTCCAGGTGGAGAGGTAGTATCCTCTGTACATCTTCTAGAATTGTGGGTAGTAGCATTACTCGGATTTTCTAATGATGTCAGAGAATGCTGATGGGCTGACATTTTTATTTAGGATTTACTCATACTACGAATTTTTCAAGAACGGTGGAAGGAGTGACAGCAAAGATAGGATAGTTTGGACTCGACAAACGTCTGTGATGCATAATTTCCAAACTGCTCCCTCTCTGTACAGTTAAGTTTAACCACTGATTGCCTTGTTATTTTCTTACTAGGTTCTTTATGAGATTTAAAAAAAAATCGCTGGTTCGAAACCAACAATGCCTAGTGAGTATGTGTCCACAGGCCATCCAGGGTAGCAGACAGACCTAAAGCAGCCCAGTGAATAGCAAAGGGACTGTGTTGTTGATGAATTGGTGTAGTATCAGTTTTATAGATTCTCTGCTGGGTTCAGTGTGCTGATTTAGAGAAGCTGTTTTTCTGCTCTTTTGCAGAAAGCAGTTGTGACTGGGCTGTACTCACAAAGCAAGTTGAAGGACACCATCCAGGGCTCTTGCACCCTTTATCTAAACAATACTTAATAGTGCTCTGCTGCTAAGGATTTGAATAAAGGCTTAGGGTCATCTTGTCTTGCTGGAATTTGCTATGCAGAGCCATGAACTTCCCATTTTTTTAAGGATCAGCTAGGCCAGTAGGAATGGACCGGGACCTTGTCTCACATTGATGATACCTCAGACGTTGGCTGACTATGTGAACTGCCTGTTTCCTATCCGGAGTTGTTTTGATTTTTAACTAAACGAAACTCTGTAGATTCTCTCCTCCCCCGCTCCAGAAAACAAAACAAAACAAAACAAAATAATGCTTTTTGAAATTGTTTCTAGAATTTTAAAGTAAAAAATGATGGTACTCTCCAAAATTCTTTATTTCAGAACATAACAATAGATTCCATTAACGTAGGTTCAAGATCAAAACAGCATACCATCTAAACTCAGATTGTGTTGACTCCAAGGGTTTTGATCAATACAATAACAAACTTTTTCCCTTTGACATGCTCTGATTTTTGTTGTTTGTGGGGAGTGTGTGTGTGTGTGTGTGTGATTTGTGTGTATATATGTGTGCAGTGTCCAGCAGTATCAGTGCCTGCCTGAGTTAGGAAAATTACATTCCTGGTTCTGTATGAGGAGAAGGGTGTATAAAGCGACAAGAAACGTTATCCCTCATTTGTTTTAAATTACATACTAATGTTAATTGTTCTCAGAACTGGATTTTCTTCCTCAAAATTAAAAGGCTTTTTTT
>NC_043707.1:118327669-118372731 GCF_006229205.1 Suricata suricatta
ATTTGTGTGTATATATGTGTGCAGTGTCCAGCAGTATCAGTGCCTGCCTGAGTTAGGAAAATTACATTCCTGGTTCTGTATGAGGAGAAGGGTGTATAAAGCGACAAGAAACGTTATCCCTCATTTGTTTTAAATTACATACTAATGTTAATTGTTCTCAGAACTGGATTTTCTTCCTCAAAATTAAAAGGCTTTTTTTTCTTTTGGATTTAATGAAGTATTGCTAGCTGAAGCCAGTTTGACATGGTGAGAAAGATGTCAGACTGATGAAAGGTGTGCAGCCTGATTTAAAACCAAACCCCGAACCCTTTTAAAGAACAATAAAACCTATTTTACATGCTGTTTGTCTGTGTGCTGTTCTCCACCCCAGGGTGAATTTCACTATGTCTCCTTGGAAAACATGATCTTCTCAAGGCCCGTTCTGGGGCCTGCTAATTACTGCAAGGAGGTGAAATAATTAGAGGTTGGGAAGTTCAAAGATTTCATGCCACCCAGGTGTTCAATACGGCAAACCTAACTGCAGTTGGGATACATCTGGCACATTTCGTGGTTGAGTTCTTGGGCACAGCATTGTAGGAATTCAGCATCTTCTCTCATTCCAAGAGATTTTTTAAAGCTACTCCGGGGAAGATGTGGGTTCCCAATAACTTGCTGGCTTTTAGGGCCAAAGGGATTTGTTTATACTGTAGGTTTTGATGAAGCATTGCAACTTCTTGAACTCTTAAAGAACAGTAATGGGGCGCCTGGGTGGCTCAGTTGGTTGATCCTCCGACTTTGGCTCAGGTCATGATCTCAGGTTCATGGGTTCGAGCCCCGCATCGGGCTCTGTGCTGACAGCTCAGAGCCTAGAGCCTGTTTCAGATTCTGTGTCTTCCTCTTTCTCTGCCCCTTCCCCTGCTCATGGTCTCTCTCTCTCTGTCTCTCAAAAATAAATAAATATTTAAAAAAAAAAAAAAAGAACAGTAAGGAAGGAGGAACTTTATATATTACAGGACTGGGGGTGGGGAATTTCCTTCAAACCAGGGGTCAGTGTCCATCCATTCAGAAAACAGGCTTATCTGCTAGGGTACATGACCGTGTTCTCACTTTGAGGACCTTATTTTAGAAGAGGAGTTATATCTGTAGATGTTAAGAACAGAAGAAGTGGATACAATACTGTGTGACTTACAGTTCATTGAGCCTCCTCCCTGTTTTAAATTTCCCACCTTCTGTTCTTCGTTATACCTAGCTTACATTCAGTGGTCTGTTGCATTCACTCTTGGCTACACAGTAAATTGCCCTGCCGAGTATCTTGCTTCATGATACTTGCCTGGCTGACCTCCATTTTTGGTCAAGTTCAGTCCGGCACCTTATTTGCACTTGTGCCCTTGTGCAACTGGACATGCTGACTGCATGTCTAAAGTCGTGACCTCAGATAGACTCTTGGTGCCATCTGACGATCCTGCTTCATTTCTCTATTTCATTTACTCCTTGATTATCCTCAAGAACCCTTCAGTGTCATTCTTTTGCCATTTCCTCAGTTTGCAGCCTTCTTCCCATCCCCCTGACCCCCCCCCCCAAATAAGAAAATAGAAACAAGGGAATTTCCATAGGCTCCTGCCTAATGGCATCTACTTACCTGCCTGCATCTCTGCTTGTATGTTCTTTCCTTGGGTTATATGGACAGATGGCCCCGGCTCTACTTTAGGCAAGCTCTAACAGTTGTGAACTAGATTCCATCCCAATTCAAAGGGCCCAGTTACAGCCATTCTTCTGTTCATTCCCATCAGCCTCAAATGTATTTCTTCCATGTTAAAATCCTGTTTGATTCACACTCAACCCTTTGCTCTTTATAGCAAAATTCCGTTACCTAATTGTATGCTCTGCTTTTGTCTGTTGAACCCATTCCAATGAGGATTTTGATTCCACTGAAAGTGCCCTGAAAAGATCACTAGAACCCCCATGGCACTTAATCCAGTGGTCAGTTTTGTTTTGTTTTGTTTTTTAATGTTTATTTTTGAGGGAGAGAGACACAGAATCTGAAGCAGGCTCCAGGCTCTGTGCTGACAGCTCAGAGCCCGATGCGGGCTCAAACTCAAGAACTGCGAGATCATGACTGGAACTGAAGTTAGATATTTAATTGAGCCACCCAGGTACCCCAGTCCAATGGTCAATTCTTAATCCTTTTTTTGGCATGTTAGCAATATGACATGGTTAATCACTTTTTGAAATGCTTTCATTTACTGTGGTAAAAGGAATAATGCCCAACCCACTATCCCATGTTCATAGTATAAATCCCTGGAACCTGTAAATACGTTGCATGGTAAAAGGGCCTTTATGGCCGTGATTATGGATTTTGAGATGGGGAGATTATCTTGGATTATCTGGATGAGTGCAGTCTAATTGCATGAGTCCCTAAAAACAGCAAGTCTTCCCTGGCTGAAGTCAGATGGAGATGGGACTGAGGAAGAATGGTCTGAAAGATGCAGTGTTTGCTGGCTTGGAAGATAGAGGAAAGGGGGCTTCTAGAATCTGGGAAAATCAAGGAGACATTCTCTCTTAGAGTCTTCAGAAAGGAACTCAGCCTGCCAACATGTTGATTTTAGGCCCGTGCCGGACATCCTACAGAATGTAGGATGATAGATTTGTGTTGTGTCTTAAGCCACTAAGTTGGCATTAATTTGTTACGGCTGCAATAGAAAATGGACACAGAGTTTTGCCTTCTAGAACAGATCTCATACTCTTGAGTTTTCACCTAGTTTAGCAGCCACACCTCAGTCTGAGGTTCTGGTTCTTCATGATCTCTCCTTCTTTATCTACCTGGACTCTCTTCTCTGGACTCCAGACCCATTATTTAAAGCCTACTTGACCTCTCTCATGGATGTTCCATAGTTCAGACAATTTCAATTCCTGCTCAACAGTTAACTTCAGTGAGAGCTTCCATGACCCTTGCTTTAGAATTGCCTCCCTCCTACCACTGGCATGTTCTGTTACCCGGCTATACTTTCATTTTCCCCATAGCACTAGCGACCATTTCACAAACTGTCTCTGCCATCTCCACAGGGCACCGGGATTTTTGGTACCTTCACCTAAAGTAGTGCTTGGCAGGTAGTGGGGGCTCAGGCGTTGTAATAAATGGGCACTGATAGATAAGTGATGGTATTATGGGTGATGGAGTTGTGTCCTGGAGCAGGTTAGGAGGTTCCACTGTGGTCATATTTGAACTGGGCTTTGAAGTGTGAGGTAGAAAAGGCTGATACACAGGGTAGCACTTGACGTCCACTAGGATGGGTAAAATTAAAAAAAAAAGATGGACAGTGACAAGTCCTGGCAAGAGTGTGGAGAAACTGGAGCCCTCCTGCCTTGCTGAAGGGGAGTACAGTGTGGTGCAGCCTCTTTTGAAAACATTCTGGCAGGTTCTCAAAAACTTAAAACATAGAATTGCCATATGACCCAGCAATTGCAATATATCCAATATCCAGTTCTAGATACATACCTGAGAGAAGGAAAACATGAGTGGGGGGCTGGGTGGGGGTGAGGATGTGGAGTGACTGCTGACGGGAATGGGGTTTCTTTCTGTAGTGATGAAATGTTCTGGAATTAGCGGTGATGGTTGCACAATAGTGTGAATGTGCCAAAGTTGGGCTTTGAAGAAAATACATTTCGGGCAGGAAGACAATACCAGGGAGCGGATGAAAGAGCAAGGTATATTTGGGAGAAGAGGCATGATCTGATATCTCTGGAGGGTATGGTTTATGCCAGGCAGCTTTGGTTGTCTTCAGAATCTAGGAAGTGTGCTAGCCACTTCCCCTTGTGCCTCTCTTTCCATCCCCAAGGCTACAACTAACTGGGTCAAGAGATAGACAGCTGGCCCAAAGCTAACCAGCGGTCCTCAAATTCTTACTTTTAACTGAGGGAGACTCTTGGATGTTGAGAAGCCAGTAGGGCCAGTGCATATGTTGGATCATAGGTGAGTTCAGTAAGGGACGAGGAGGTTGGAGTAGCAGCTTAGGGAGCAAAACAAAAGACTATGGCCTGGGAGCTGGATAGAAATGCCTTGGCCCCAGCCAAGTTCCACTTTGTCATGAGGCCTTCTCAGTGGTTTCTGCCCCTTCCCTTGTCCCTCATGTCCCTTGTCCCTAGTTTGAGTCAGTTTCTTAATTACCATCAGAGCCTAGACTTTGATTATGCAAACAGCATGTTAAGTGCTGTGACCGAAGCACCCATAGGAGGAGAGATGATTTAGTCACTCAGTATTTGAGCACCCACCACATACCACATGCTGTTCTAGGACTGAGGATATGGCGGCAAATGAAACTAATGCTCTGCCCTGACAAGGCTTAAATTCTAGTTGAGATGGAAGAATAAACGGGTACACCAATAACTTATGTATGTTCAGGTAATGATTAATGCTATGAAAGTTGGAAGAGAGTAAAGCAGGAAAGGGGTTAGTGACTGGGGTTATGTGTGGAGTTAGATCGGATGGTCAGGGAAGGTCTCTGAGGAAGGAGCCTACTGTGTGCAGGTGCTCTGTGAAGGTGCTGCAGGCACTTTTCAAGGGGTGCCCGTGATGGTATGTATAAACTTGAAAGAATGAGCTTGGTACGTTCAGAAACAGCAGTTTAGTTATTATATAGTAAAGGTAAAGGCAAAATTTAGGCAGAGGCCAAATTGTATTTAGTGAGGCTGGGGAGGTTGGGGCCATATTGCAGAGAGTATTATGGATTCAGAGCAAGAAATTTGTAAGTTTGTCTATGGTTCCTCAATCAGGAGGAAACATCAGACTCAACTACATGGTTTATTCAAAAATGTACACATCCAGTTACCACTGAGGTCATTCCAAATCAGGGCCTCAAGTGAGGAATGTCAGCTTTGGGCAGTGGGGGAGCCTCTGAAGGTTGGTAAACCAGTTTCATTGTCAGATCTGTGCCCAAAGAAGTTATTCAAGGTCTATTTATTTATTAATCCACCTTTTTTTCTTTGTTTTCCTTTCTTTGCTTTTCTTTCTTTTCCTTTCTTCCTTCCTTCCTTTCTTTTTTTAATGTTTTTATTTATTTTTGAGACAGAGAGAGACAGCATGAGCAGGGGAAGGTAGAGAGAGGAGACAGAATCTGGAGACAGAATCTGAAGACAGGCTCCAGGCTCTGAGCTGTCAGCACAGAGCCCGACATGGGGCTTGAACCCACAAACTGTGAGATCATGACCTGAGCTGAAGTTGGACTTTTAATCGACTGAGCCACCCAGGTGCCCCTCTTTCCCTTCCTCCCTCCCTCTCTTCCTTCCCTTCACACCCAGTGCAGAGCCCAATGTGGGGCTTGAACTCATGACCTTCAGATCAAGACCTGAGCTGAGATCAAGAGTTGGATGTTTAATTGACTGAGCCACCCAGGCACCCCAAGAAACTATTTATTTATATTTTTGTAAAGCATCCAACTTCGGCTCAGGTCATGATTTCACAGTTTGTGAGTTTGAGCCCCACACCAGGCTTGCTGCTGTCAGTGCAGAGCTAGCATCAGATCCTCTGTCCTCCCCCACCCCTCCCCCATGTGTGTGCTCTTTCTCAAAAATAAATAAAACATTAAAAAATAAACATTTATTAATGTACATAAACATTGATTAAAATAAATAAATGCTTATTTATTTACTTTGAGAGACAGTATGTCAGTCGAGGAAGGACAGAGAGAGAAGGAGAAAGAGAATCCCAAACAGGCTCCCTGCTGTGAACATGGAGCCCAACGTGGGGCTTGATCCCATGAACCATGAGATCATTACCTGAGCTGAAACTAATAGTCAGATGCTTAACATCCTGAACCACCCATTACCCCCAAGAAATCCTTGATATTAGTGACCGTACCTGTAAACCCAGTGCCTGATTTGTATTATACGTGCAACAAATGCCAGCTGAATGAAGGAAAATGAATTGGAGAGAATAGAAATGGAAAGGCCATTTATGGATGGTGGGTTGATGATGGCCTGCGGTAGGCCGGGACAGAGGTGTTGGGGCCTCATCTAAGGGAGCCGCAGAAGAATAGGGCAGAAAACTATCTTTTCTGTTAGCCACCAGAGCTGGGATTACACGGAAAGATGATCAGTAGATCTGCATTCATATTTCAAGGGACTAATTTACGTCAGCTGTGATATCTGGCCTTTGGGAAAGATTTGTCAAATGGCCCCCACCTCTGGCGTTCTCTGCAGATCATCCACGCAATGAAAGCAATTAGAACACCTCACTGCTTGCAGCCTGGTCAACCACCTGGGAGAGCTGACTGGCCCCTGTGGCAACAATGCCACGCCTTTGCCTTTCTGGGGTCAGGGCAGTCAGGAAGATGAAGGAATAAGGGGCCGCCGCTAACCAACATTGGCCGAGTACAGCTGTGCTCAGATCTCACATGCATTTGCTCATGTCATCTCCACAGGCTTCCACTCACTGCTAACCCCATTTTGTAGATAAGGAAACTGAGAAGGGAAATCCTAAGTGATTGGCTAGGCCAGTATTTGAATGAGGGTCTGATTTCTACAATGCTTGGCTATATTGCCATAGCAGAATGGGACAATGTTTATGTTCAGGATGTGGGTTTTTACACCCACTGAGTCCCTGTTAATTGAGCTGCACCTTGGTGTGTGCGCGCGTCTGTGCGTGCACGTGTGTAGCACACGTATGTGCGTAGCAAGCAGTTCTGTCTAGTCAGTGGATTTAACTTGTGCAAACTGTGTGTAATGGGCCCTGCCAGTGACAAGCCAGGATGTCTGAGCAGCGTGCTTTATAGTTTATAATTGGCTTCCTATTACTGTTGGCTGCTTCTCCTGCACAGAGTCGTACTCCAGGATTGGTATTTGATTTAAGAAATTTTCAAATTGATTTTATCTTCAGTGCATTAATGCGTGGCCTAAATTCCTGCAGAGGCATTAGATAACCAGCCTGGACATGCCTTAGCAATCGTAACTGGATCTGACCTGCAAGTGCTACAGCTTCTATTCGGCGGAGATAAATCATTTATCTGAAAACACTTTTCTACCTAAGCCCTGTGACTTAATTTTTTTAGGGTACCTCAGGTTTAGGCCCCTTGAAATTGGAATATATTCCCCAGATCATGCTAAAACATGCAAATGGGGATCTGTTCACACGAGGAGATTTAATCTTTATCTTCCTGCAGGGATGGAACACATAAGTATTCAAGGAATGGCGTGGGAATCAGCCTAATTTTCAAGGGTGCACAATTGCAATGTCTTTTAAAATCAGGAAATATGAAATGTGACTCCAGTAATGAACACGTATGAATGTAGCCGTGTGCATGAAAAACGGGAAGGTGTTCTGCAATTTCACGAGGATTCGCGGAGGTAAATGTTTTTAGGGGGAAAATTTTTTTCAGCTCTTGAAATGCAGAATGGATCACAGCTGTATGAAAATACCAATTAATCATCTTCTAATGCTTTTATGCAAATGATTATATTTGACTTTCATTTAGAATCGCCATTAACACCTGGAACCCTAAGATTGATAACAGGTAAAATTTTAATGAGCACATAAATTAAAGATTTGAATCATGTTTAGATTAATTTATAGCACTTTTATTCATGATAAGTTCTCCTGAAATGTAAAAATCATAGGATGAGATAGAAAATGGAGAAGAGGACACCGTCTTTAAACTCACCCATTTTGTTACTGGTGAAAAAAAGATGACTTGGGAATGCCAAACTCTGCAAATATTTTTCCTGCCCTTTGCAATAATTTGCTAGGGTAATAGGCCTGTGTAAACCACAGAAAACTTAAAAAAATTTTTCTCATGCTCTGGGACAACACGGGTCTTTTTTTTTTTTTTAATGAAGATTTTCCTCGCTATACACTGTCCTTGCTTAGAAAGTTTTCTTTTCTGGGTCTCCCGGGTGGGTGGGTTGGTTAAACGACAGAGTCTTCGTTTTGGCTCAGGTCATGATCTCGCTGGTTTGTGAGACTGAGCCCTGCTTCGGGCTCTGTGCTGCCCGAGGTGTAGAACCTGCTTGGCTTTCTCTCCCCTCCCCCCACTCCTCCCCTGCTTGTGTGTGCTCCCTTGCTCTCTCTCACTCTCAAAATAAATAAATAAACTTCAAAATATTTTTTTCAAACGGAAGTAAAAGTAGGGTTGTAGAAGTTTTGGGAAATACAGAGGAGGGAAAGCCCTAAACCCCACAGCCCGCCATTCAGGACACCTGCCGTGAATATCACAGGGTATTCCTTTCACTTCCCCGCCTCCCACCGCGTGTAATTGTGATTTTATAATCGTGCGTTTTGCTTTTTCCCTTGCGTAGCCAGAAAAATATTTGCAATTTATTGAAACGTTGCCATGTGCCAGACACTGTGCTTCTAGTGTTTTAGGGATATTATCTTTAGAGTGGTAGGTTATATTATCTCCATTTTATGGATTAGGACATGAAAGCAAGCTCAGAGGGTATGTAGCTTGCCCTGTATCGCGTGTCTAGGAGGTGGCAGCCCCAGAATCCTAACCAGAAATGTCTAACTCAGAAACCCTGATCCTTTCACTGTACTGTGCTCCCTTTGCACTCAGTAAGAGGAAGCTGTGATTAACTGAAACCAAGTTATCCCCTGAGGATACTGCTTTCCCTGGGACCTCAAAAATGAAGGCTACTCATTCTCCCACGACCCTTGTATTACAAAGACCAGTGAGAGATGGGGGCTCGGCAATCCATGGCCATGTCCAGACCATTGCTCTTCCGCCCTTGGGTCATACCAGCCTGAGACCGTTACCGTCAGGACCACTGCTCCTCATCGCTGCTGTCTTTTTGTCACCCTCCCTGTTACGCAGTGCGTGGAGATCTTTGGGCCTTAACGGCCACTCCTAGTCATGCTCCTCCTGGGCAAATTCAGAGCATCTTCTAGCCCCTCAGCATTGAAGGCCTTTGTTACCTTAACTCCAGTGATCCATGGGGGGTGGGGGGGGGGTGAGACTCTGCTTTGCCCATGGTGGAGTCAAGAGGTTGAATAATGTGTGTGTGTATACTCCCACATACAATAATTTATGGTAAATTTTACTGATATAAAGGATGTAACATATAACTTAAAATTAATAAAATGTGCATTACTCTTTATTGTAAATTTCACAGAGCCAACTGATTCTCACAGAATGCTTTTGTTGATTTTTGCCAAACTCTTGTTTTTTTTTTTAATTTCTTAATGTCTGTTTATTTTTGAGTGAGAGAGAGACAGAGCATGAGCAGGGGAGGGGCAGAGAGAGGGAGACACAGAACCTGAAGCAGGCTCCAGGCTCTGAGCTGTCAGCCCAGAGCCCCATGTGGGACTCAAACTCATGAACCGTGAGATCATGACCGGAGCTGAAGCTGGACGCTTAATGGACTGAGCCACCCAGGTGCTCCAAACTCTCTCTCTCTCTCTCTCTTTTTTTTTTAAAGTTTATTTATTTACTTTGAGAGTGAGAGCACAAGTTGGGGAGAGGCACAGAAGGAGAGGGAGAATCCCAAGCAGGCTCTCCAATGCAGGGCTCGGTCTCACAAACCATGAGACAATGACCTGAGCCGAGATCAAGAGTCTGACACTTAACTGACTGAACCACCAACTGTTCCTCTGTTACTTTCTTAAGTGTAGACAATCAACAAAAAAGTAATCAAGTTCTGATAGGTAGCACTTGCTGGTTTCCACAGTATCAAACACCCACCACGGCCACTTTCAAGCTACCCATAGGTGTCACTGAACATAGAGCTGGAAAGAGAGGTGCAGGGGCGTACCGTTATAGAATTTCCACCATATGGAAACAAGAAGTAATAATAGTACGGCTAAGAGTAAAATGTACTCATTAGGAAAAGATGAGTTAAGAGTTTATGACCTCTGTTTTTAAATATAATTTGCTTAACTGTAAGTTTTTGTAACTTATTTAAACTTATTTAGAGAGAGAGAGTGCACCTGCATGAGCAGGGGAGGGGGCAAAGGGAGAGTGGGAGAATCTCACACAGGCTCCACACTCAGCACCGAGCCCATTGTGAGGTTCAAACCTTGGGACCGTGACCTGAGCTGAAATCCAGAGTCAGACGCTCATCCGACTGAGCACCCAGGCGCCCCTGCAACTTAATTTTAAATAATGACGGTATTTAACTACCAGCTCACCAATTCCTAAAGTTTACCAGTCACTGGGTGGCAGCTACTCCAGCAGAGCACGGTGGAAAAGCCCTCTCTGCACCTGCTCGTGGACTGCAGCCCACAAAGCCATGTCTCTCTCTCTCACTTGCAGCTCATCCGCTTGCCCTCTGGCTCACTGTCTATTCACCCCTCAACCTACCACAGCTGACCTCTGTCCTTCCTGTGACAGACCCTGGGCTAGTAAGTAAAGTCTCCTTTTCCTGCACTGGCCTCCTGAATTCCAGTCGTCCCCAGGGCTCCGTTGTGGGTGGTCTGCCTGTCTCCTCCCACACATCTTGCTTCAGTGATCTCATCCAGCTCCCTGACATGAAGGGCCTTGCAGGCTCCCGAATCTGTAAAATTCCTAACCACGTCTCTCTCTGGAGTGCCGGATCCTTTTGTCCAGCAGCCTATCTCACAGCAGTTCAAACTCAGCATTTCAAGAGTGTATTCATCGCTTCGTCAGCCTTCAAACTCCACCCCTCAAATCTGACGTTGCTCCCCCTTTTTTTCCTTCCTTTGCAACAGAGATGCCTTATTTACTAAGTCATCTGAGCCAGACACCAGGGAGTCATCCTCTGTCCCTCTCTGTTCCTCATCATCCCCATCTTTCACACCGGTACCATGTCCAGATTTATTCATTCATTCATTCACCCACCCATCGAACCTTTCAGCAGATGTTTGTTAGAACGGCTGCGTAGCAGACTGGGCAAGAACGCTAGAGCTTGGTGTCAGCCTGCCAAGCTTCAAATCCTGGCTCTGCCATTTACCTAGCTTTGTAACCTTTGGAAAGCTTGTCCGGCCACTCTGTGTTTCCATTTCCTTAAATAGAAAGTGAGGATAATAATAGGCTCTTCCCTCACAGAGGATGGAATGGGTTGCTCTGAGCACAACACTTAAAACACAGCCTGAGGAATAAGCACTCAAGAAATGCTAGCTGTTGGTATTTATTGAGCTAAGTAATTATGCCGGGGCGGCATCCTAAATAAGTGGGAATGTATTCGTTTGCTAGGGTTGTTGTGACAAAATACCACAGGCTGTGTGGCTTAAACAATGGAAATTTATTGTCACACAGTTCTGGATGCTGGATGTTAAAAATCAAGGTATCAGCAGGGCCATGTTCCTTCGGAAACCTATCGGAGACTCTCTCTTCGTCTCTTCCTAGCTTCCAGTGGTTTGCTGGTAATCTTTGGTGTTCCTTGGCTCCACAGCCACACATCCTAGGCTGTGCCTTCATCATCACGTCAATTCTTCACTGTGTGTCTCTGTCTTCACATGCTGTCTTTTTAAAAATTAATTAATTAGTTTTTTATTTTTGAGAGAAAGAGAGAGATAGTGTGAACAAGGGAGGGTCAGAGAGAGAGGGAGACACAGAATCTGAAGCAGGCTCCAGGCTCCGAGCTAGCAGTCAGCACAGAGCCTGACACGGGGCTCGAACCCACGAACCGTGAAATCATGACCTGAGCCAAAGTTGAATGCTTAACTGACTGAGCCACCCAGGTGCCCCTTCACATGCTGTCTTCTTATCAGGACACTAGTCATACTGGATGAGGGGCCCACCCTAGTACAGGATGACCTCATCTTAACAATTACATCTGCAATGACTCTACTTCCGAGTAAGTCACATCCTGGGGCCTGGGAGCTAGGATTTCAATATGTCTGTTTTTTGGGGGATCCTGATCCAACCCATATCAGGCAGAAACGATGATCTAGGAAACATATCTGATCTCCAGCCTTCTCACCTCCTCTCTCCCTATAGCCACTGCTTGGTTCCTTCTGTCTTGTGACGCCTCCTAACTAGACCCTAGTCTGCCCCCACCAGTGCCCATCCTCCATGAGGCTGTCAGGATGATCTTTCCAAAACATGGAGTTGGTGTTTGGAATTCACCCGCTTTGGAAGCTCCCTGAGTTTTCAGGTAAACATTTAGCACAAAAGACCCTTCTTGCTCCAGCTCCTTCCTGCCTCTCTGCTCTGAAACTTTCACCACGACTCCCAAAATTGTTTGTGGTTTTCTAACTGTATCCTTCTCCTTCACAGCCCTGGCTGAGCACCATCTTTCTGCCTCGTGCTCACCTCCTCTCACATCGCTTCCCCCGTCTGACACCCTCCCGCCCCTCTCTTGAGTTCCTTTGCCACTCAGTGAATATGGGACTTGCTGAATTTATTGTTTTCCTGTGTCTGCTGCTGACAGGACAGGGTGCCCCTTGAGGACAGGGATTGTCTTCGTGTCCCTTATTGTTAGACATTAGTGTCACTTTCAATCCTTTCCCTAACGCAAATAATACTGTGGTGAATATCTTTATGTTTAGACGCTTTTGAAAGTTTTAAATGATTTCCTTAGGGCACAACTCAACAACAAAAAGACAAACAGCTCAATTTTTAAAAATGGACAAAAGACTTGACTAGACATTTCCCCGAAGAAAATGTACAAATGGCTAATAAGCACATGAAAAGATGCTCAATGTCACTAGTCATTAGGAAAATGTAGATCAAAGCCACAATGAGACGCCACCCCCTACCCACCAGGATAGCCACAATGCTTTATGGAAAAATCGTTAGGGGATGTGGAGGTGGAGAAGGGGGAGCATTGCTGTTGGGGATGTACGATGGTGGACCAGGATGGAGATTAGTCAACGACTCATGCATAGAGTCCTGAGTGACCCAGAAATCCCGCTCTTCGGTATATGCTCAGAAGGAGGTGTTCAAAAGGAAACGTGTGCACGAGGGTCTGTAATTGCTCTATTCCCGATGACCAAACGGTGGAAATGACCCAGATGTCCACCAATGGATGAATAAGATAAACAAAATGCGGTCTGTGCATACCATGAAATATTGCTCCACCACAAAAAGGTATGAAGTACCGATGTGTATAGTACCATATGGACAAACCTTGAAAATATCATGTTCGGTGAAAGAAGCCAGACACAAAAGGTCACATAATATATGATCACATGCATAAGAAATATTCGGACTAGATAAATTCTTAGATGCAGAACACAGACTGATGGTCGCCAGGGGCTGGTGGGGAGGAGAGAATGGGAGTCAACTGCTTAATGGGTACAGGTTTTATTTGGGGGCGATGACATGTTTTGGAACCAGGTAGAGTGGTAGTTGCCCAGTATTATGAATGTACTACAGGGCACGGAATTGTACACTTTAAAATGTTCAATTTTATGCTCTGTGAATTTTATCTCAATAGAAAGATTTGTTAAAGGGATGAATTACTGACATCTGCTGCAACCTGGATGAACCCTGAAAACATTATCCCGAGTGAAAAATCCAGACACAGACAGTCATGTATTGTATGATTCCTTTTATATGAAATCCCCAGAAGGGAGAAATTCGTAGAGACAGAAAGGAGATTCGTGGTTGCCGGAGACTGGGGCAGAGGGGAACGGGGAGTGGCTGTGTAAGGGATGCGGGTTTCCCTTTGGGGTGATGAAGTGTTCCGGAACGAGGCAGCGGTGCTGGTTGCGAAACATTGTAAAGGTACTAAACGTTACTGCACTAAACACTTTATTATTATTATTTTATTTTTGAGAGAGAGAGAAAGACAGAGCACCAGTGGGGGAGGGGCAGAGAGAGACACACATACACACAGAATCTGAAGCAGGCTCCAGGCTCTGAGCTGTCAGCACATAGCCCGACGCAGGGCTCGAACTCACAAACCGTGAGATCATGACCTGAGCCGAAGTCAGATGCTTAACCGACTGAGCCACCCAGGCGCCCCTAGACCAATTTTTAGTAATGACCTTACTGTCCCGAAATAAAATGCACAGAAAACCTACCTAAAGTCTACACGATATAGTGCTTGTGCTTTAGAGCATATAAAAGTTGGAGTAAACTTCTTGGGTTTGAATCCTTGCTCGGCTCCTTATTAGCTGTGTGAGCTGGGGGGGTCTTACTCTGTGCCTCAGTTTCTTCATCCATAAAATGGGCACAATGACGGTGTCTATTTCATATGAGTGTGTTGAAGATTAAATGAGTTTACATATATAATGTGTTCAGGATTGCAATCTCAACAGTAAAAAAAAAGAAATAAAAGGAAAGTAATTTATAAAATGCATTTTGTTTTATTTTTTAAAGTGTATTTATTTATTTTGAGAGAGAGTTAGAGAGAGATCACGAGCAGGGGAGGGGCAAAGACAGAGGGAGAGAGAGAGACTCCCAAGCAGGCTCTGCACTGAATCCCATGAGGGGCTCAGTCTCATGACCTCGAGACCTGAGCCAAAGTCAAGAATCCGATGTTTAACCAGCTGAGCCACCCAGGCACCCCGCCCTGGTGTTTTAAAGCATACTAGTGTGTAAAATGCAGTTAGATTCCAGGCTCAGATAGCTTTACAGGCTTTTCATCTTCATGAATTTGCAGTGGGACACATATTTGAAAGTGGGACATGGGACCGTTCGTTCCCGTGTGGGAGGCCCGACATATTTCTGGATGTGTAGAATCCCCAGCCCCCTCCTCTAAATGCCAGTGTTCTGCCGTGGGTGTTTCCACCCCCGCTGAGAACCATTGAAGCTATTCCAACCATCTCCTTTTCCAGACCTAGTTACTGGGACTCAGAGAGAGAATTTAAAATAAGCACATACTCCTTTGACGGCCTGCTCGCCGCATCTCCGTCTTCAGCCACAGGTTCACTGTGGGAAGGGCCTTGTTAGCAAGCGGGACTCCGCCCTGGCCACATGAAGTCACTTTATTCCTGCCTTTGCCTACACACCACCTTTCTCCCCTCTCCCTCCTCCTCCCTCTTCCCAATACCCAACCCTTCCACAAGTCCTTTGGCCCTACCTCCGGCACCTGCCACTTCCCTGCTTCTTCTCTTGACCCCTGACAGAAGAAAAATCACATCTGCTTTCTGCTTCAGAGGCTTTCTAACACAGAGAATGAAATGTGAATTCCTCGCCCTGTCCTCCGGCCCTCGGAGATCTGCCCTCATCCCCTTCCATTCTCCTCACTAAGCTCCAGCCACACTGACTCTCACACCTGTCTCAGGGGCTTTCCACCTGCTGTTCCTTCTACCCGGACCGGACTGCTCTTCGGCCAGATCTTTGGAGAATGGAGTTCTCAGCCTTTATGCCTATTCAGACGTCACCTCCGTAGAGCCCATCCTTGGCGACCTTATCTAGGATTACCCCATGGCACATCACTCTCTATGCCCTTACTTTTTTGGTTTTCAGCGTGTTGATTCTTGTTTGGAGTTTGCTTGTCTCCTTACTAGACTGGAAGGAAGCCACATGGGGGAAGAGACTTCCTTAGTGTCATTCTCTGGGGGACCACAGGGCTCAGCACAATGCCTGCAAGATCTGCTCCGTATTTTTTAAATGTTTATTTATTTTTTAGAGACAGAGAGGGGTGGGGGTAGGGGACAGAGCATCTGAAGTGGACTCTGTGCTGACAACAGAGAGCCCAATGCGGGCCCTGAGATCATGACCTGAGCCGAAGTCGGATGCTCAACCCACTGAACCACCCAGGCACCCCACTCTGTTTTTTTTTAAGTTTATTTATTTTGAGAGTGAGAAAGAGAGAGCAGAGGAGGGGCAGAGAGAGAGCGAGACAGAGAGTCCTAAGAGGGCTCTGCACTGTCTGCACAGAGCCTGATGTGGGGCTTGAACTCACGAACCATGAGATCATGACCTGAGCTGAGATCAAGAGTCAGACATTTAAGGGGTGCCTGGGTGGCTCAGTCAGTTGAGCATCCGGCTTCATCTCAGGTCATGGTGTCGCTGTTTGTGGATTTGAGCCCTGTGTCGGGCTATGTGCTGACAGCTCAGGGCCTGGAGCCTGTCTTCAGATTCTGTGTCTCCTTCTCTCTCTGACCCTCCTCTGCTGATGCTCTCTCTCTCTTTTTCTCTCTCAAAAATAATAAATAAAAAACATTAAAAAACAGGAGTCAGACAATCATCTGAGCCACCCAGGTGTCCCTGGACCACATTTTTTGAATAAGTGAATTAAATCCCAACATGCAATCTCAAATCCTTCCCTAAGAATTTTGTAGCTTGACTCAGAGAGAAGTTTCCTTTTTAAAATTATTATTATTATTTTGTATGCCTGGGCCTTAACATTTAAAGCTCAGAAAATATTGGCAGTTAAAGGTTCTACCTTTAAGGCCAGGGAACTGGAAAGAAATCGATGGGTGAGAAGATTAGAGAGAGAGACTAATGCCTTGGGCATGTGGAGAGCCAGACACAAGAGATAAAGACAGAGACAGAGTGTGTTTGCAGCAGTGGCTGGTGGGCACCAGATGTTCCTGGGATCCAGCTGCTGACCTGTTCTCTGTGTGGGTGTGTGCGCATGCTCACGCGTATGTCCTGTTGGTTAAACATGAATTTCATGGAGGTAAAATGTGTATGCGATGAAACCCTGAGTTTTAAGTATGCAATAAGACGGACTTTAACAAATATACAGAGGCGCCTGGCTGGCTCAGTCCGTAGACTCTTGATCTTGGGGTGATAAATTCAAGCCCTATGGTAGGTATAGAGATTGCCTAAAAATAAAATTCAAAACAAAACAAAACAATAGCCCACAAATGTAAAGTCCACCATGAAGATATAGAAAATTCCTTTCAACACAAATGAATAATCTGTTTCTGGAATTCCACATGATACCCCCACGATTCTTTTATTATTTTTTTTAATGTTTATTTTTGAGATAGAGAGACCCAGTATGAGTGGGGGAAAGGCAGAGAAAGAGGGAGACACAGAATCTGAAGCAGGATCCAGGCTGAGCTGTCAGCACAGACCCTGATGTGGGGCTCAAACTAATGAGCTGTGTGATCATGACCTGAGCTGAAGTCGGACGCTTAGCCGACTGACCCCTGCAGGCGCCTCGCAAGATTCTTTTTTTAAACACAGCTTTGTTGAGGTGTATTTGCTAAGAGTAAGTGTCACCTATTTAAAGTGTGTAATTTCATAAGTTTTGACATACATGTCCCCCCCATGGAACCATCACCACTATCCCCATTACCCCCCAAAGTGTGCTCCTGCCTCTCCGTAATCCCTCCCTCCTGGCCCCCTGCGCTCCCACCCCCGAATGGCTGCTCATCTGCTTTCTTTCACTGTAGATTGAGACTGCATTTTCTAGAGGTTTATATAAATGGAATTACGCAGTGCGCATTCTTTTCTGTCTGGCTTTATTTCTTCTCTCTCTCTAATTACTTTTAGATTCATCCGTGTTGTGGCACGTACCTTTTATACTGCTGGGTGGTACTCTGTTGAATGCATATGCCATGATTTGTTTATCGATTTACCTATTGATGGGCATTTGGGTTGTTTCCCATTTGGGGTTGTTACAGACAAAGCTGCTAGGAACATTCCTGTACAAGTTTTTGTATAGGCACAACATTTCTTTTTCTCCTGAATAAATACCTAGGAGTGGAATTGCTAGATCATATGGTATCCTTGTATTATTCTTTTTTCTTACGTTTTATTTATTTATTTAGTGTGGGGGGGGCGCAGAGAGAGAGAGGGAGAGAAAGAGAATCCCAAGGAAGAGAGTCCCAGGCTGGCAGTGCAGAGCCAGATGCAGGGCTCGACCCCATGAAGAGCCGCGAGATCATGACCTGAGTCGAATGCTTAACTGACTGCGCCACCCAGGCACCCCATCCCTAGGCTATTCTTAGTAATATATCTCTCTTTTCGCCGAAGCCAGTCAATTAGGGTTGGTCAAGGTCCCTCTGCAGGACTGGGACTCAGACCCCCCCCTCTGCCTCCCCCTGGGCTGCCTCTGGTTGTGACCCAGCCCTGCGGTCGGTGGGCTGAGCTAACGCCTTGGCTTCCTGGGCACGTCGCATCTGAGAGCAATGTTGGCTTACATAAGCACACTGACCTCCTGCTTCTTGCCAAAATCTAACATCAGGGAATCTTTTTCAAGTGTGCTTTTGCTGCTGGACTGGAATGTTAAGTGCCGACAGAGTTGTCTAGGATAACAGTGCGATCAGCATCTGTCTGTGGACAGACCAGGGCACTGATGGGCTCCAGGCAAGGACGGCCCTGCTGAAAAGATGGTCTGAGGAGCAGGGAGCCCTAGGATGAAATGAGAACGAGTCTCGAACATTCAGAGCTTAAAGACAGCATCACCTGGGCAGCCTGTTTTTACATTGGGATTTAATTTATTTCTGAAAAAGGCATGCGTTCAGATGACTCAAAATCCAAGAGCCAGGGTGGGTGTACAGTACTGTGAAAAGTCTTTCTCGGGTGGCTCAGTCGGTGAAGTGTCTGACTCTTGATTTCGGCTCAGGTCATGATCTCACGGTTTGTGGCTTCGAGCCTCCATGTGCGGTTCAGTGCTGGCAGCGCGCAGCCTGTTTGTGATTCTCTCTCTGTCTCTGCCCTTCCTCTGCTCACACTCTGCCTTTCTCAAAAATAAATAATAAATAAAAAAAAAAGAAAAGTCCTTCTCTTACCTGTGTCCCTAGGCACCGAGTTCCTGTCCCCAGAAACAACCACAACCTCCACCCCCAGTCCCTTGTATGTTCTTCCAAAGATCTGCATGTACAAAGATTTGCATATGCGAGCACATATGTGTATATATATCTTGTATGTGTGTGTGTGTAGCCCTTTTTACACAAATGCTAGCAGGCTAGTGTACTTGTGTACACTTTGATATTTTTCACTTCACATATCTTAGGGTTTCGTCCACAGTACGGTGGAAAGGGTCTGCCTATTCCTTTTTTTTTTAATATTTACATAATATTCTATTATTTAACCAGTTGAGGCAGCATTTGACCACCGGTGTTGGTAGGACCACGGGAGAACGAGGGGAATAATTTTAGTTGGCACAGCAGGTAATGACAAAGTTACCGGTGGATTCTCTTGGCCCCGCCGGACTGTAATATAATCTCAGTGAAGGCAGACTGAAGGGTAGCATTTCTAAGCACTTGATATGCCAGAGGATTCAAAAAGTAGCAGTTCTTAAACTTTGGTGTCTTTAAGAATTACCAGGGGAGCTAATTAAAAGTGAGGTTAGCAGCCTCCCTCCTCCCTCACCGCCCCAGAAACTCCGGTTCATTGGAGCCTGCGGTGGGGGGAGCACAGAATTCTAACACAAGCCGTCCTCAGACTAAACTTTGAGGAGAACCGTGCTCTGCAGAGGGAAAGGAGCGGTCCACCGAAGGAGTGAGTGAATAGTACATGAATTCAAATCATTAGAATAACTTCATTCCCATATTTTTACATCTGAAAGGAACTCAAGAACAAGTAAATGGCCCTTTCGAACCGTTCAGAAGGATAACCTCAAATCCTCACCCCAGCCTCCCAGCTCCCTCTCTCTCTGGAGACAACAGCTTCTTGTCGGCCATTACCTTTGAAGAGGTACGAGGTCCCTACCACACTGCAGGGAGCACCTTTGTGGCTGAGGAAGTAGGCCTGGTCCCCAGTTAGAGGCAACACACTTGGACTTGGGAGTCCTGGGTCAGCGTTTTCCTAAACATCAGTGACTCACTGAGCGCCAGGCACAGAGCTCAGGATTTTATAAGCGTTCTCTCAGCAAATCTTACAGCCACCCATTTTACAGAGCGCAAAACTGAGGCTGAGAGGGAGGTTTAGTAATTTGCCTGGAGTGGAGGGGTAGCTCACAAGGCTAAGGTGACAAAACCATGATGTTGAATTCAAAGCTAAAGCTATTGTCCCTAAACACTCTGTTTAAGTGCCCATCACCGCTGAGTCCCTGGGCAGCATTAGGAAAACTGCTGACTGCTCTCAGGTTCTTGGGACTCCGTAACCCTTTATGCAAACCACTCGTTCATTGCCTTCCTTTCCGCTGCAGGAGCCTGGGAGGGCCTGGCCGTCAGTGCACATCAGAAATTATTTTTTTCTAAATATCTACATATCCATAAAAGCAAAATACCCATAATTACATCACCAGAAAACGACCTTCTTGACCTTCCACTGGTCTTGTCTGCCTATATTTTATATACGCACCCGTATATTATATATACATAATAGGCACATAGTACATATTATGTAGAATATATAACATATATGGCATATAATGTATATATATATAAAATGTTGGCAGGCAGGATCATTACATGCACGCACACACTATATACATCTATGCACATATGTATATACAGTTCCATATATACATTTACATATATTATATATATGTTATATATCACTAGCTGATTTGGTGAATGAAATGCAGGTGCAAACGGCCATGTTGCTTCTCAGCTGAGACATGCTAAGAGCTAGCTTGTGGACTGACATCTTTTTCTTTCCTTTCGGTCACGAATCCGGCAATGGCCCTGAGAGGCCTGGAGTGAAGGTCACACGGAGGACAGACAAGCTGACCGCTGGTGACATGAAACGCGAGTGAGAAATAAATATTTGTCAAGCAAGAAAAATGGTCTCTGAGATTTGGGCAGGGGGGGGCATGTTATTTACAGCGCAACCTAGCCTATCCTGATACAGTGGCCTTGGACATGACACTTGGACCTCTCTGAGCCTGAGTATCCTTTTCTATAAAATGGCAATAATTGTGACTTACTTCACTCCCAGGGTTGTTTAAAAAAAATTTTTTTTTTTACATTGCATTTACTTTTGAGAGACAGAGTGAACAGGGGAGGGGCAGAGAGAGAAAGAGACACAGAATCTGAAGTAGACTGGCAGGCTCTGAGCTAGCGGTCAGCACAGACCCCTACACGAAGCTCGAACCGTGAGATCACGACCTGAGCCGAAATCGGACGCTCAACCGACTGAACCACCCAGGCGCCCCCTCCCAGGGCTGTTTTGAGGATTTATGTAAAGCAATGGATTGAAAGCTCTTAGCCTAGTTCCTGGAGCTGCTTGTTAAATGTTAGCTGAATCTCAACCTAATCAGTGATTGGAGAGAGGCCAGACAGAGACTGATGGATGCTAACCTTTTATTTAAAAGCTGGAAAACACTGCTGTCCATAGCAGCACGACTCACAGCAGTCAAAAGGTGGAAACAACCCAAATGTCCATCAACAGATGGGTGGATAAACAAACTGTGCAGACACACATGGAATATTATTGAGTCTTTAAAAATAAGGAAATTTGGATACACACTGCAATATGGACCTCGATACCATGCTAAGTGAAATACGCTAGCCAGAGAAGGACAAATATGTATGATCCTACTTACTGAGGTATCTGCAGCAGTCAGATTCTTCGAGACAGAAATTAGAATGGGGGTTGCAGGGGTTGAAGGGAGGAGGGAATGAATTCAGTGGGGACACAGTTTCAATTTGAGAAGATGAAAAAGCTCTGGAGATGGATGGCAGTGGTAGTTACACAACAGTGTAAGGATGGTTAAGGTCACGAGCTATACATTTTTCAATAGTTAAAATGGTAAACTTTATGTTACATAACCTTTATCACAATGAAAACAAGCGGGGGCGCCTGGGTGGCTTAGTCAGTTAAACGTCCGACTTGTGCTCAGGTCATGATCTCCCAGTCTGTGAGTGAGTTCGAGCCCCACGTCGGGCTCTGTGCTGACAGCCTGGAGCCTGCTTTGGAGTCTGTGTCTCCCTCTCTCTGCCCCTCTTCCTCCCGCTTGCATTCTGTCTTTCTCTCTCTCTATGAAAATAAATAAGTATTAAAAAAAATTAAAACAAGCTGGATTGGATCACTTGGGTGGATCAATCGGTTAAGTGCCTGACTTCGGCTCAGGTCATGATCTTTCTGTTTGTGAGTTTAAGCCTTGCCTCCGGCTCTGTGCTGACAGCTCAGAGCCTGGAGCCTGCTTCAGATTCTGTGTCTCCCTCTCTCTCTCCGTGTCCCTCCCCAGCTCATACTCTGTCTCTGTCACTCTCCCTCAAAAATAAATTTTAAAAAACATTTTTAAAAAAGCTGGATAAAGCTTCCTTTTTATTTGGAAAAAACCCAAAACCCTCATTCCATTTTGGCTCTGCTTTGTGTTGGGCAGACCTCATTTGCAGCCCTTATTCTGGACCGCAATTTTTTTTTTATCTTTTTCTTTCTTATTATTTTTATTACATATATCACACATGGTAGTTATTTAAAAGACTGAAGTGCAGATAAGCAGAAAGAAAAATAAAATCTACTCAGGGACTCAGCCTGCAGTGATAATCAGTGTTAACCGTTTGGTGTATCTCTCCCCTAACATCTTTCCAAGTACTTCTACCTAGAAGTGCATTTTTTACAGTTACACAAAGCTGGGTATAAACATAAAATCAGGTCAAAGGATATATGCCAACACACAACCTGCTTTTTTCCCTCTACTAAATAATAAATACAGATCTTCCTTGACTTAAGATGGGGTTACATCCTCAGGGCGCCTGGCTGACTCAGTCGGTGGAGCGTTGTGAGTCTTGATCTTGGGGTTGTAGGTTTGAGCCCCACAGTGGGTGTAGAGATTACTTAAAAATACAATCTTTAAAATTTTTTAAATGTTTATTTATTTATTTATTTAGAGAGAGAGAAAGAGCATGAACAGAGGACGGGCAGAAAGACAGAGGGAGACACAGAATCCAAAGCAGGCTCCAGGCTCTGAGCTGTCAGCACAGAGCCCGAAGTGGGGACTTGAACTCATGAACTATCAGATCATGACCTGAGCCGAAGTCAGACGCTCAACCAACTGAGCCACCCAGGTGACTCCAAAAATAAAATCTTTTTTTAAAAAAAAAAGATGGCGTTATATCCCCAAACACCCACATTTAAGTTGAAAATACTGTACAGTTGAAAACGCACTGAATGCACCTAACCTACAAACATCATAGCTTGGCTCGGGCCATCCGCCTGACCGTGCTCAGAACACATACGTAGCCTGCAGTCAGGCAGCATCCTCTAACACAAAGCCTATTTTATAATCAGGTGTGGACTCTCTCATGTAATTCATCGAACTGTCTGCTGACAGTGAGAACCGGGCTGGTCGTCTGGACGCAGGATGGTTGTAAATGTGCCGGGTGTTTGCCTTCCTGATTGCGTGGCTGATTGGAAGGTGTGGCTGTCATTGCCCAGTGTCACGAGAAAGTATGGCGCTGTGTGTCCCTAGTCTAGGAAGAGATCAAAATCTCAGATTTGAAATACGCTTTCTACTGAATGCATATCTCTTTTCCACCGTCATAAAGTCGAACCATTGCAAGTTGGGCACCATCTGTGCGTGAACAGTGTTCCACATTAACCGTGTATAGATCTGCATCATAATTTTTAGCGGTTGCACAGAATCCCGCTGTATATATGGAGGTAATATCTTTATTTAACTAATCCCCTACTGATAGACATTTAGGTTGTTCCCATTCTTTTTCATTATTATAGGCAAGCTTGTGTCAGATATAATAACTATAGTACAATCTATTGATTACTACTTGTGTACCAGATACCATGCCAAGCACTTAAATTTTTTTTAATGTTTCTTTATTTTTGTGAAAGAAAGAGAGAGAGTAACAGAGTGTAAGTGGAGGAAGGGGCAGAGAGGGAGGGAACCACAGAATCTGAAGCATGATCCAGGCTCCAAGCTGTCAGCACAGAGCCTGATGTGGGGCTTGAACTTACAAATCATGAGATCATGACCTGAGCTGAAGTCAGACGCTTAACTGACTGAGCCACCCAGGTGCCCCTATGCCAAGCACTTTATAAGCAATATTTAATGTACTCTTTACAAGAATTCTGTAAGATTATTATTATTATTGTTGTTGTTGTAAGATTATTATTATAAGATTATTATTATAATCCCTGTATCACAGGTGAGCAAACTGCAGTTCAGAGAGGTTGAGTCACCTCTCTGCATCATCCAGCACGTGACAACACAGGGATTTGGGTGGAACTGTGCTTTTTCTACAGCCCACTCTCTTTCCTCTCAGTTGTGTTGTGCCCCAACTACCGAAATAGGGCTTCTTAAACTCCCTTTCTCACAGGGGCACCTGGGTGGCTCAGTCAGTCAAGCGCTGGACTTCAGCTCAGGTCATGATCTTATGGTTTGTGAGTTCGAGGCCCACATCAGGCTCTGTGCTGACAGCTTGGAGCCTGTTTCAGATTCTGTGTCTCCCTCTTTCTCTGCCCCTCCCCCACTTGTGCTCTGTCTCTCTCTCTCACACAAATAAATAAACATTAAAAAAAAAAGTCTTTTTCTTGCAGTCATAAGAGGGAAGGAGCCTGGAAGTTCCCCCATCTAGCTTTTTTGAAGCATAAAGGGAAGCCTCAAAGTCTTGGATCCATTTCCTCTTAAGAAAGTTTATGTACTTGCCAGGAAAGACACTCAGTCTTCCTGGGAGACTGTGTCCAGAAAGTCTTAGATCTGGACCATCCCTGCCAGCGAGCAGACCCAGGCTGCCCAAGGCCATGTGTAGTCCTCTCTGACCCCAAGAGAAACACAGTGAACTCTCCAGGTTTTCTTGCCAGCTGAGGCCTCGACGCTGACCACCCAACCCTGAATCTTGTGTTACCCAGTCAAAAAAAAAATAGGGTCCTCCCATGGGTCCCAGTCCATGGCTTCCTTGGGAACAACAGCCACTAAGAGGTGGCTCTTTGTGTCCAATAGCCAGTTGGGTCCAGTAGCTTCTCTCTAGCACAGTCCCTGCTTCCCTCAGAAGCAGACCCTGAAACATGGATTTCAGTGTACACAGTTTTTCAGAAAGTGCAAGAAACACCTACAGAAGAGTGGGGAAAGGACACAGGGTTGAGAATGCTGCCAATGAAGGGTATGTTATCACCCGCTACTGATTACCCACCAGAGCTAAGTGAGCCCATCAGAGGGGTGAGGGAGCTGGGGTATTTATATACCTACCCTGTTGGTCACTCTTAGGGCACAAGGGTCTTTTGCAGCTTTGGAAAAAGGTTTCGGATAATGGATGCAGAAACTGGAAGCTCACTGGAGTGCCAGAGTCCAGCTCCAGCTGGTCCAGGGTCCCCTGAAGATGGATGGTGTCAGTGAAAAGGAGGGATGAGAGAGCCACGGGAATCTTTCTGATCACCAGGCAGGCATCTCTGCACGGACTGAGACTCAGCTTTATTTATGGTTAAGTGTATGGAGCACAGCACAGAAGTGGCTGTTGCCTTAGACAATGATTTCTGATGATAAATTTCTTTGATCTGTAAAAATCTCCCAGAACATAGATTGGTAGAAGACTCATGCATAATCTTTATCAATAGTGATTAATGTAGGTGATTTAGATGCTTATCACACAGGGAAAAGAAGGTATCTTTAGCATTTAAATACAAGACAATGTTTTTAGCATAGCAAAGGCAAAAGTTAGTTCTTTGCGAGCAGGGGTCAATGGCCTGTTTTCTTGAGGGAAAGTATAGAAAAACCAGGATTCTCAGGAAATGCAATGTCCCATAATCAAAAAAGAAGTTCCTATAATAAGTTCCTTCACAATGTGCAATCAGCATATATTAGGGCCAGAATAAGGGGACAAGTCACTCCCAATACCAATCAACAAGGAGCCTTGGGGGGGTCGGTGCTCAAGCAAAAATGATTGAGTGGGGCGGGGTAGATATCGGTCATCATCTGATGGCAGGAAGCCTTGCAAACCCTCCTTAACCTCACAAGGAGTATTCTGAATTTGTGAGTTCAGAATGGCTCCCAACACTGGAACAGACTGAAGACATTAGTCCGAGCGGTGTGGGAGAAGCAATCAACAGTGTCTGCTGCATCCTGGTACCGGTGCTCCCAGGGCCAGGGCTCTGCTGGGAACTAAACCCTCCCGCACCAAGCCACACCCCCAACCCAGTCCCCGGAAACAGCTGGAAACACCATTTTTGCCGTCCACGTGGAATCCACGTGTATTTCTATCTTACATAGTGTTATTTATACTTTCATTTGTTTCTTCCATCGATTATGAGAGGTCTATTATTTCATCTTATTCTTCTTTTCCCCCTGCCATCAGTCTGGAAGAAATACGTTTGGATCCTATCTTATAGTAGTTACCCTTGTACTTTTCACCTTGCTGTCAATGTCTCATCAACGTCTGAATTTAGCCAATGTCTTTTTTCCCCCTGGAACTATGCAACAACCTTAAAACACCCTCACTCCAATAACTAGCTTCCAACTTACATGCCATTGTTGCATATATACATATATATATATATATATATACACACACACACACACACATATATATAACTTAATCTTATTTTTCTTTTTTACCCCCAGAATACATTTTTTATTATGGTTTTACTTAGTCAGTGAATAACATGAATTATTTAGAAGCATAATTCTATTTTTTTTTAGAATTTATGTTTATGTAATCTCTACACCCAATGTGGGGCTTGAAATCACAATCCCAAGATCAAGAGTTGCATACTCCTCTGACTGAGCCAGCCACATGCCCCTAGAAATGTAATTCTTATTTTTCAAGTATACAAGAATTTTCTAGTTACCTTTCCCCTATTAATTCATAACAAATGCACTGTGACCTGAAAACATAATCTATATGATTTCAATACTTTGACACTTGTTCAGACTTACTTAATACCTAAGGATATGGTTGATTTCTGTAAATGTTCCATGTGTCCTGAAAAAGAACACGAAATCAACAGTTGTTGGATATCTATAGATGTCTGCTAGGTAAGGCTTGTTAATCATGAAATCTTCTATGTTCTTACTGTTTTTTGTCTGCTTGTCCTAGAAATTATTGAAAGACATATGTTGAAATCTCTTGCTATGATGGCTGATTTGTCTGTTTTTTCTTGTCATTTGACTTTATACCTTTTAAAAACATGTTATTAGGTACATACACATTTAGAATGGTTATATCTTCCATTTTTTTTAAAAGTGTATTTATTTTGAAAGAGAGAGAGTGGGAGAGGGGCAGAGAGAAAGGGAGAGAAAGAATATCAATCCCCGACTTGGGGCTTGATCCCACGAACTGTGAGATCATGACCTGAGCCAAGATTGAGAGTCAGACACTCAACTGACTGAGCCACTCAGGTGCCCAATAGAATTGTTCTATAGTCTTAAAGGGAATTTTTATCATTATGAAATGACCCCCTACCCTTCCACTGTGAAATGTTTTTGGCTTTAAAGTCTATTTTATTCTGCACCTAATCTAGCTATATCAGCTTTCTTTTGTTTAATATTTGCATAACATGCTGTTTCTACCTTGTCACTTTCAACCTTTTTTTGTATATTTATACTTTAAAGCTATTTTCTGTAAACAATAAATATCTAATTGTATTTTTACTATCCGATTAGCAATATTTGCCTTGTGACTGAAATACTTAGCTGTTAAACTTCAGTATGCAATTATTATTGCTACTGTTATTATTATTTACATTCAATATTCATTTAGACTTTCTACTTGAGATCATTTTCTACCTGTCTGAAATAAAATATTTAGAATGTCTTTAGAGGGTTTAGATCTTCTAGTGTAGCAACTGTTTCAGTTTTTCTCTGTCTGAAAATGTCACTTTTACGGTTGTTTTTCTTCCACATGTCGAATATGATGAAAAAAAATGTCAACTCAGAACTCACCCATCAAAAATATCCTTCAAAAATGAAGACTAAATAAAGACGTGTCATCATCCACTGAACTCTTAGTTCTTCCTTCCCCAAACCTGCTGTTCCCTAGCAAACCCCAAATTTGGACAGGGAGTACCAAAATATTGGAGTTATCTGAGATTTATCTTCTTTTTCCATCATCTCAAATCCTGTTTTGTGTTAAGCCTTGTAAACTCTCTTTCAGTCTAACCACTTCTTACTTCCTCCACTTCTACTAATTTAGCTCAAACCACCATCATCTCCCTGCCAAACTGTAGCAATGACTTCCGAATTGGGCCCTCTGCTTCCTCTCTTGCCACCCACATGATGGTGACACAGTATCCTTTTATAATATAAAGGAGATATTGCTATTTTCCTGTTAGGAGCCCTCCAATGTCTTCCTAGTAGGGCAAACTCCATATGCAGTGTATGTGATGCGGATTCGATGTGTGTCTCTACCTTCACGCCACACCATGCTGCCCCTGTTCACCCAGCTCCCCTCCCGAAGCTGCCCCGGGATCCTGCTGCTCTGTCTCAGGGTCTCTCCGCTCGCTTCTGCCGGAGCTCCCCCTAGACCGAGCCTGGCTCCTTCCCTCACTGCATTCCTACCTCTGCTCAAACGTTAATCAGCAAAGGCTTCCCCAAAAGCCTTTTCTAAAATAAGGTCATATCACTCTACTCCCTTCTCTACTTTAATGTTCTTTGTACCAACTGTTAACTGCCTGGCGTCATTTCATACGTACTAGAGTGTAAGCTCCATGAGGACAAGCACTTTATTTTATTCACTTTCTTCATCCCTAGTGCCTCAAACTGTCCCTGGCAAAGAGGTATTACATAAATACCCACTGAATGAATGGATCTGCAAGGTTGTCTGTCGTGCAATGAGATGCACGTTGAGAAAGTTTTTAAATGTTTATTGATTGATTTTGAGAGAGAAAGAGGGAGAGTGCATGCGCTCACAAGCAGGGCAGGGGCAGAGAGAGAGGGGGAGAGAGAATCACAAGCAGGCTCTGCGGGGTCAGCATAGAGCCTGATGAGGGGCTGGATCCCACAAAGTGGGAGATCATGACTTGAGCCAAAATCAAGAGTCAGATGCTTAACAAACCGAGCCACCCAAAAGATTTTAATGCAAATATAGTCCAAGTATCTAACCTCATCAGCTTGTTACTACAAAGTTGGGTTTAATTGCCTGATTACTCTTTTCTACTCAACTTATAATGACTTAACATCCCCTCTGCATGATGGGAAATCCTCAGTCTCTCCTCCAAGGGACCCCCAGTTATTTCTGGAAGTCCCCAAAGAAGGGCTCCTAGGAGTGGCGAGCTAGAGTTCACACGTGCCGGCTCTTAAGAGCGGATTGTTAAATATTCTGGAATTCTGTGAGCTGGTTGTTATATGGTGGTATCTTGAAATTGGCCTCACTGGGAGTATTTACACCATGGAAACCAGTGAGTGCTAAGTATCAGAATAGTTTTTTTCTTAATTAAAAAAAATTTAGAGCCAGATTCCCATACAAGGGCCCCCAAACTAATAAGTCAACTGCTGTTTTCTAGGTGGCATTATCTCTCCTCCGGATGAGGCACCACTGTGAATGCTCTTGGGGAATCCTGCCCACTGACCCTGCCCATCCCGAAAAGGCCAGGGCCCTGCCAGGCTGCTGCATCATATACTCTCTGGGAGCCAAGGGTGAGGTTGGGGGCTGCCCACCCATAGATACAGACATGGAGTGGAAACTTGAAGATACGGGGTTTCTCCAAACCTCCCTCTGCTTCTCTGATCAGCTGACTTTCAAAGCTCTTAGGCCTTTTCCTTTTTTTAAAATCAAGACTCCATAGAGCGTGGGGACTTATCCCCTGTATGAAAGACTCTGGCAGTAGCATTTTCTATATTAAATGCCCCATTCATTCATTCCTCCTTATTGTGACTGTGACATCAGAGGAGCAGAATGGCAGAGTGGGAGACACAGGAAGCCACCAGAAGGACACTGGAGCCAAAAAAAATCCCCTTAGTTAAGCCCCTGTTAGCTGTCCTACCTGCCACTTGAATCAGTTCCAAACTGGAATATCCATCAGCTCCCCCAAGCCGGTTGAGCAAACACACATATTTTCTATGCAAGCACCACATCCAAACAAGACTCCTCTGCTTTTTATTGTTTGATGGGAATGCTATTGATTTTTGTCTATTGATTTTGTAATTGGCCACATTCTTGGACTCACTTAATATTGTTAATGGATTTGGGGGAGGATTTCCAGATATATAATCATATTAGCTTTAAATAATGATTATTTTGCCTCATTCTTTGTAAAACTTGTACCCCTTTAATATGTTTCTCTAATTAAATCAACTAGAATGTTCAGAACTGTTAATTAAGCATTGTAACAGAGATCCTTGATTGTTCTTCTTTTTTTAATTAAAAAACATTATCTTAGATGGGGCGCCTGAGTGGCTCAGTCAGTTAAGCGTCTGACTTTAGTTTAGGTCAGGATCTTGTGGTTCGTGGGTTTGAGCCCCGCATCAGGCTCTGTGCTAATAGTTCAGAGCCTGGAGCCTGTTTCAGATTCTGTGTCTCCCTCTCTTCTCTGCCCCTCCCCCACTTATGCTCTGTATCTCTCTCTCTCAAAAATAAGTAAACATTAAAAAAAATTATCTTAGAGCACATGAGCAGGAAAGAGGGGCAGAGGGAGAGAGAGAGAGAGGAGAGAGAGAGAGAGAGAGAGAGAGAGAGAATCTCAAGCAGGCTCCATGCTAAGTGTCGAGCCTGATACAGGGCATGATCTCACGAACTGTGCCTGAGCAGAAGCCAAGAGCTGGACACTTAACTGACTGAGCCACCCAGGTGCCCCAAGATTGTTCTTTATCTAATGAAACTATTTCTAGAGTTTCATTGTGAACCATGGTGCTTAAAGTTGGTTTGAGATATTTGAAAACAATAATCATAAGACAGTATCACTTTTACTTTACTGAGATTTGTAAAATTTAGTTATAGATATTAAATTTATGGAATGCAATCTCACTATCTTTTAATAATATTGTATGACTTTCTTTTTCTACTTATTAATAAGATAAATTATAGTAATAGGTTTTCTATTCTATTTCTAATATTGATCTATGTTTTTCTTTCTGTAAAGAATACCACTTGGTAATGGTATATTTTTCTTTTAAATGATTATTGTAGTCTATTTTCCATAATAAATTATATTAATACATTTATTAATATTGAACTATTTTAACATTCCTATAATACCACTTCATCATGGCATATTTATTTCCCAATACATTATTAGAATTTCTTTGCTTATCTTTAAAAACATTTTTTTTATTTGAGAGAGAGAGCAGGGCAGAGGGGCAGAGGGAGGGAGAGAGAGAGAGAGAGAGAGAGAGAATCTTAAACAGGCTTCATGCTCAGCATGGAGACTGACCCAGAGTTTGATCCCACAACCTTGGAATCATGACCTGTTTTGCTAATATTTTTTACAAATTTTTTTAATGTTTTATTCATTTTTGATACAGAGAGAGACAGAGCATGAGAGGGGGAGAGGCAGAGAGAGAAGGAGACATGGAACACGAAGGAGGCTCCAGGCTCTGAGCTAGCTGTCAGCACAGAGCCTGACGCGGGGCTTGAACCCACGAATGTGAGATCTGACCTGAGCCGAAGTCGGAGGCTCAACCGACTGAGCCACCCAGGCGCCCCAATATTTTTTAAAGAGCATGAACTCAGTCTTACACCCAGTTCCATAAGAAATGTCACATTTCTCATTCTGCCATGATTGTGTTCAGTTTTACATCAATGGAATGAGTGAGATTGGTCTACTCTTTTCCTTTCCTGCCCTAGACTTGAGTGTAGGGCACAAGGCCTTCCTAAAGAAAACCAGAAATATTTCCTTCTTTACCCATGCCCCAGTACAGTTGTCCCTGTCACTTGACGTAACTGCCCACTGTGCAGGCTGCATGATTTTCATGTCATGCCTGAGGAGACTGAAATCTGCTAGGTCTGCCATTGTTAAGCCTGATATCAAGGTCTCTGGGAAGCAAACTTTGTCAACGAAAGGCAGTGTAGAATCGTGTTGAGTTGGGGCTCTAGGGCTGGACTAACCAGCCAACTGACCCTGGGCACCCACCCCGACCCTGAATTCTTATGAGAATTTAACAGGATGATTGTGTAGAGAATGGAGAACAATGCCTGGCACATAGTAAACACTAAATAGACAGGAGTTGAAAAACGGAATGGAACAAAATAAACCCCCAGAAAGCTACTTGGTGGACAGGAATCAGGCCGAAGGAGGACAGTCCTGAGGGTAGCTCCCTTCATGCCGAGGAGAAGCCCCAGAAATGGTCTCTGTGCAGCTCAGCACTCCCTTCCTACCACCCACCCGCCGTGTGCCTTCCAGAGCTGCAGGGACCTTCTCAACTGTCAGCTTGCTGCCTGGACCGCCCACATTCTCCTAAACCAAGGCCTGTGTTGGGAAAAAGATCGTTCAGTGACCAAAGTAAGAAGCAATTCACACTTTTCGTGGTGGGTCCTGGACAACACGAAAGGGAGTTCCGTGAAGAGCACGCCCCACTGAAGTTGCTTCCTTCTCCTCTCACGTGTCTTACCCACGCCTTCCAGTTGCCTTGAAGACCCAGCCTTTCACTCTCAATTCCCACCCCAGCCAGATGGCCACCCCCTCTCTCTATTGGGTCACCATCCCCACCACTACTCCCCAGCCCCCATCCTCACCCAGTGCCCACTCCCGGCCCCCAGACCCCACAGGTCCCTCCCTGGCAGGGTAGCCTGTGTTGGGTTCTAACACTTTCCCACTAGAAGCAGCTGCCCCTGGAGTGGTTTGGTTCCGTCCTTTGATGCCCTTGAGGATCCTTTTTGTTTGCAGAGAAGACTATTATGAAGGTTTATTTTTGGTTTTAAAAATGGAGTCAATTTATTAAAATTACAAACCTAAAAACCTTAGTTCTTCTTAGGCTTTTATGTTCAACTTACAAATCTTGTTGTTCTATTTATAAGCCTAATGCATCTTGAGAATAATTTTTAAGGGGACTTTAAATGTTTGGTCCTATTTCCCAACTCAGCTAAACACTTTCACATTGTAAACCTGCACAGATCCATTTAGATATATTTGATTTCTTTTTAAGTATTTAAATCTTCTCACTTAACAAACAGAATCTTGCTAAGTACAACATAATTCTTATCAATCTGGGAAATTCATAAATATGGTGAGGCCAAAACTCACTTAGATGTTCCAATATTGTGTGTTACTTTAGTAAGATTTTAACTTGCAATCATAAGTCTTAATCAATTACATGTTTATTTTTAAATTTTTTTTGAGACAGGGAGTGATCAGAGGGAGAAAAAGAGATTTTTTTTGGTAATTTCTTAAAATATTTATGTTTTTAAAAAATTTTTTAAAATGTTTTATTTATTTTTAATACAGAGAGAGACAGAGCATGAGAGGGGGAGGGGCAGAGAGAGAAGGAGACACAGAACCGGAAGCAGGCTCCAGGCTCTGAGCTAGCTGTCAGCACAGAGCCTGACGCGGGGCTCGAACCCATGAACGTGAGATCTGACCTGAGCCGAAGCCAGAGGCTTAACCGACTGAGCCACCCAGGCACCCCAAAATATTTATGTTTTGAGAGAGAGAAAGAGAGAGCGTGAGTATGAATGGGAGACGAGCAGAGAGAGGGAGACACAGAATGTGAAGTAGGCCCCAGGCTCTGAGCTGTCAGCACAGAGCCTGACGCGGGGCTCTAACCTCCCAACTGCAGGATCATGACCTGAGCCGAAGTCCAGGCTTAACCAACTGAGCCACCCAGGCACACCTCTTTTTTAAAAAAAAATGTCTGTTTATTTATTTCGGGGAGAGAGAGAGAGAGAATAAATGTGAGTGGAGCAGGAGCAGAGAGAGAGGGATACAGAGAATGTGAAGCAGGTTGGCACTGGCAGCACAGAGCCTGATGTGGGGCTTGAACCCTCGAACTGTGAGATCATGACATGAGCCGGAGTTGGATGCTTAATCAACTGAGCCACCCAGGCACTCTGAGAGAGAGAGAGAGAGAGAGAGAGAGAATCTTCAACAGGCTCCAAACCCAGCACAGAACTCGACATGGGGCCCCACCTCACAACTATGAGGTCATGACCTGAGCCAAAATCAGGAGTCAGATGCTCAACTGACTGAGCCGCCCGGGTGCTCCAGACTTCCTCTCATCACAGCATTTCTATTGCTAAAGATCTGGTTCTCTGAGGCCTTTCTAGACTTAATTTAAAATAATAATAGCTAACACGAATAGGCTATACACCAGACTGTTCTAAGTGCCCTTCATATATTGTGTATCAGCTTATTAAAAAACTTTGTTTAATGTTTTATTTATTTTTGAGACAGAGAGAGACCTAGCATGAGCGAGGGAGGGGCAGAGAGAGAGGGAGACACAGAATCTGAAGCAGGCTCCAGGCTCTGAGCTGTCAGCACAGAGCCCAACACGGGGCTCAAACCCACAAATGTGAGATCATGACCTGAGCCAAAATCAAACATCAAAATCGGATACTTAACCAGCTGAGTCACCCAGGTGCCCCAAAAAGGATCTTTATAAATATGGATCAGATCTCATCTCTGTTCTCTTCAAAACCTTCAGTGACTCCCATTTCATTCAGAATAAAAGCCCAAATCCTTGCCGTGGCCTCCAGGACCTCACGGTCTGATTCCTTGTTCTACTCCTTTCGCTCCTGGGCAGCTCCAGCCACGCGGACCCTGTGTTCCCCCACATCCCCTGCTCTTGCTGTGCCGCCTTTGTAGCAGGTGCTCCCTGGGCCTGGAAAGCGCTTTCCCCAGATACCTGCTTCTCCTCACTCCTCTGCCTCTTTCAGGTCCTCACTTGGATCTCACCACTTCTAGGAAGCCACCTCCCACCACCCGCCTAATATGGCAGCCTGCCCCCCTCCCCCACCCTCACCTACTGGCCTACTCCACCCCCTTCCCCCTGCTCTGCTTTTTTTTCCCACAGCACTTACCATCTCTAGCCAAAGGCATATGATTTACTTACTTATCGTGTTTATTGTTTATCTCTCCTGCTAGAGTCCAGGACTTTCATTTTGCTCCCTGATGTCTCCTAAATGTCTCAAATAATGCCTGGCATTTGGTAGGCCCCTTTTAAATATTTTTTATGTGAGCAGTCCGATTAGAGAAGTACTATCTTTTTAAGTTTATTTTATTAAAAAATGTTTAAGGTTATTTATTTCTTTTGAGAGAGAGAGAGAGAGAGAGCACAAGAGAGGTGACAGAGAGAGAGAGAGAGGAGTAGAGGGAGAGAGAGAGAGAGAGAGAGAGAGAGAGAGAGAGTCCCAAGCAGGCTCCACACCACCAGTGCAGAGCCTGATGCAAGGCTCAAACTCACAAGCTGCAAGATCATAACCTGAGCTGAAGTCGGATGCTTAACGGACTGAGCCATCCGAGAGCCCCTAAAGTTTATTTATTTTGAGACAGAGAGAGAAAGAGAGAGAGCAAGTAGGGAGGGGCAGAGAAAGGGGGGGGGGAGAGAGAGAGAGAGGGAGGGAGAGAGAGAGAGAGAGAGAGAGAGAGAGAGAGAGAGAGAGAGAGAGAGACTCAAGCAGGCTCTGCCCTGTCAGTGCAGAGCCCATCTCGAGGCTCGAACTCACCAACCGTGAGATCATGACCTAAGCCAAAACCAAGAGTCAGATGCTTAACCCACTGAGCCACCCAGGTGCCCCAAATACAATTTTCATTTCCATTCCACAGAAGGGGGGGCTGAGGCATAGAGGAGATAAGAAGCCTGTCTCCGGTCACCTAGCCAATGAGCACAGAGCTGGCGTTCGGACTGGGAATGCCCGTACCTCGTCACTATTCTGGACTGCCTCTTTGTGACTTAGAACATGCAGGCTGTTCTCTGCATTCCAGTTACTCATGTTATCTAATTCTCTGCATTCCAGTTACTCATATTATCTAATTCTCTTTCCTCAAAGAAGGCTGCACTCCCACTCAAGTTGGGGATGGATTTTGCATTTCTTTATCTCTTAAGATATGTAAACATATTTTTCCATTTTACAGTAAAGACTTTTAGCTGGATAGGATCTTAAATTCTGTCATGTTCTCACGGTCATGCAGCTCAAAGGACAGAGCCCCACGACAGGTGTCCTTGCACACTCTCTTTTGTTCTTTCCTGAATCCTAGAGGCGTGTCCAGAGCAAGGTCGGGGCCCCACAGATGTTTGTTCAATGTTGAGTGAATAGTGTCTGGGAGTGCACCTGATTACACTCTAGCTGTATCACTGGCTTGTCTGACTTGAGGTCACCATTCATGGCCATTCTCCAGTCTGTAACATGCTCTACCTGGTTCCTTCCTGTTTCATTGTTTCCAATCTGCTTCACTAGATTGCTACAGTGTGGACTGTGGTCCTCCACAAGATGGCTTCTTGGGACCCCCCCCCCCACCAAGGCCCATGTGAGCTGGGCAGAGGTGTCATGGTGTCCCAACACCACAACTATGGAGGGAGGCGGGGAATGTGACTCATGACGCCCCGTCCTGTGATTGATCGATGCTGTAGTTCAAGCTGGGCGATCAGCCAGGAGGCTTTATTATTGTTATTATTGTTACTATTATGATTAACTGCACAGCTGGTACTCTTTCCGGTGTCACCAGGGGATGAGATGTAGGCTGTCAGTGAGGTCACTCGTGAAGCTTCTGAAGTTGCCAGTGGGTCTCTCGCTGTTCACAGAGACAGTGCGTAACGCGATGGCATGGGGCCAACATGGAAATAAAGGTAGAAAGTTCAGAGGGAGGGAGAGAGACCTGTGTCTTGTTTAACTGGTAGCTCTTTAATAGCCTTTTAAACCTTTCTTTGTTTATTAGTCTGCGTAGCTTTTCTACTTCTTGAGTCAATTTTGGTAATTTCTATTTGATAGAGTGTCACCCGCTGTGGATTTGTTGCCATAATGGCATCTTTAAATTTCGTTAGCCCTCTCTGTACCTACAGTTTATCTCCTTTCTCATGATCTGTATCTGTATCTACTTTTTAAAAACGTTTATTCATTTTTGAGAGACAGAGCACAAGTGGGGGCGGCGCAGAGAGAACGAAAGACACAGAATCTGAAGCAGGCTCCAGAGTGGGGCTCGAACTCACAAACCGCGAGATCATGACCTGAGCCGAAGACGGACGCTTAACTGACTGAGCCACCCAGGTGTCCCTATCTGTATCCATATCTAGAAGTACTACACCTTTTTTTTCTTAATTAGGCTCAATAGTGGTTTTGTACTTTACAAAATATTTGCAAAGAGCCAGTTTTAATTTCTTTTTACTGCTTTTTCTTTGTCTTTTCTACTTCCGGAATTTATCTAATTCTTATTAGTTTTCTTTTACATTTCTTTATTTTGTTCTTTTTCTAGATCTTAAGCTGCATACGTATTGAGTTCATTCCATTTCAGATTTTTATCTTAATTTTTAAAAAATATTTATTTATTTTGAAAGAGAGAGTGCATGAGCACGAGTGGAGGAAGGGCAGAGAAAGAAGGAGAGAGAGAATCCCAAGCAGGCTCTGTGTTGTCAGTGCAGAGTTGACGTGGGGCTCGAACCTATGAACCGCGAACTCATGACCTAAGCTGAAATCAAGAGTCAGACTGAGCCACCCAGCCACCCCTTTTTCAGCATTTAAAGAAAATATTGATTGGGGGCACCTGGGTGGCTCAGTCGGTAAAGCATCCAACTTCAGCTCAGGTCATGATCTCACAGTTTGTGGGTTCTAGCCCCTCGTTGGGCTCTGTGCTGACAGCTCAGAGCCTGGAGCCTGGTTTGAATTCTGTGTCTCCTTCTCTCTCTGCCCTTCTCCTGCTTGCATTCTGTCTTTCTCTCTTTCAAAAATTAAAAAAATTTTTTTTTAACTTAAAAAGTTTATTTATTTGGGGGGAGAATGGGCCGAGAGAGAGAATCCCAAGTCAGTTCAACAGAGCCCGATTTGGGGCTCAGGTCTTGATACCAAGAACTGTGAGAGCATGACCTGAGCCAAAATTAAGAGTAAGACGTTTAATCCACTGAGCCACTCAGCTGCCCCAGCATTTTTTGGCTTAACAATGTAATTTTAAATTCTTTTTTTTTTTTTAATTTTTTTATGGTTTTTATTTATTTTAGAGAGACAGAGACAGTGTGAGCAGGGTAGGGTCAGAGTAAGAGGGAGACACAGAATCTGAAGCAGGCTGCAGGCTCTGAGCTAGTTGTCAGTACAGAGCCCGATGCGGGGCTCGAACCCATGAACTATGAGATCATGACCTGAGCCGAAGGTGGATGCTCAACCGACTGAGCCACCCAGGCGCCCCTGTAATTTTAAATTCTAAATTATCTCCTGAATGAAGATTACTGGACTCCATAGATTGAGATATAAATTTTCCCTAATTTGATAACTGTGATTTCAATTTTTTTCCCTTTTTACTCAGGTATTTTCCTCCACCCACTTTTCCTGGAAAATTCCTACTTGTTCAATTTCAGTTTAGATGTTATTCCTCAGGGAAGGTTTCCTGACTGACTCTCCCAATGAGGTTAGGGCTTCTGGTTGTAAACTCTTACACAGTTGATACTTTTTGTCATACACATCTAAACAATTCTTGGCATGATGATCTGTTCTTTCTGCTTCCTTACCAGACTGCAAGCTTCTGAACTCAGCGACTGTGCTGAGCTTTGTCACTGTTTCAAGATCTTCTTGTTGAATGAATGACAGAAAGATAGTTATGAGGAAGAATGTGAACTAGTACAACTCTTTGGGAGGTGACCTTGGCAATATCTAAAAAAAAAAATCCCTGATGACTTATGCATTTACTCTTTGCCCCAACGTTTACACTTCCAGGACTCTAGCCTAATGGTGCACTGGAAAAAATGTTAAAATGATTTATGCACAAGGTTATTCGTCGTGGCATTATTTGAGATAACAGAAGATTGGAAACAATCCAAATGTCTATCATTAGGGAGACGGGCTGAATAAGGTGTGTGGTACTTTCCCACCCAGGAACCAAAGGGTACTTATCCAGCTGTAAAAAGAAACATGGAAAACTACTGCAATGGAATGAGCTCCAGGATATACTGCTAAGTGAAAAATACAAGATGTGGAACTGAATATCTAACATGTTATCTTTTGCATAACAACGGGATGGGAAGGGGTATAAATATGTATACAAATTGTTTATTTGCGAAAAGAGACACTGGAAGAAAATAAAACCCCACCACCCAACAATAATAAAAATCATTGCTTATGGGGGAAATAACATGGTGGAGGGACAGTGATGGAAGCGAAATTTTCTAAATACATTTTGTTATATGATTTTGGCTTTGGGATCAGAGGAATATTTCACACATTCAAAAATAATATTAAATCAAAAGGAAAGGAGAAAAAGAAGCAGTGTCTAAGATTTGAAAACAATCTGAAATGAAGGACCTTAACTGTCTATTAAGCTGGTGATATAACCGCTCAGTGAAAATAATTACCTGAAGTGGCCCTACCACACAGTAGATTAGTGGTACATGCTTTAAAAAATATTTTCTAAGGCTAAGAAAGGCTGCAAAGAAATTTTAAAACTGCATTTGGAAGTCTTACTGTTAGTACAAATATTGGCGTTGTTTTTGTAACTATTTTATATAAATCATTGCATAATGCAAATAAGTAATTATGTTAATACTGGAATCCAAGATCTTCAGAGTAAAAGAAAAGAGGTGTGAGGATAAACCCAAAGAAGTAAAAATCCTGAAATGGTACATTTGAATTGGAAATATTAGCAGGAACTCATAATCCTTTTTTTTTAATGTTTATTTATTTTTGAGAGAGAGCACGAGCAGTGAGGGGGCAGAAAGAGGGAGAGACACAGAATCCGAAGCAGCCTCTAGGCTCTGGGCTGTCAGCACAGAACTGGGTGCAGGGCTCGAACCCATGAACTGTGAGATCATGATCTGAGCCGAAGTCAGACGCTTAACTGACTGAGCCACCCAGGTGCCCCCATAATCCTTTTATTTTTCTGTTCAAAAGTATGTATTTTCCAGCTCTGCCCACTGAAAACTTTGGAAGCAGTGATAACTCACTATCAATGAGCACACCTAGTGCCTAGACTGTGTTCTCCAACCACCTTGGAAAGGCAGCAGATTTCAGATCTGGGGCAGGAAATAGACAACACAAGTCTGGGACATCTTGCAAGCAAGGACATTGTCACAGAGTAATGGGATCACATTGAATATATAAATACTCATTTGTCCATACTGACATTCAGAGAAAGACAGAGAAAGCCTCAAATCACCCATATTTTTAAACACCATTGGTGGTAACCAGGCCACACAGTCATCTGAGAATTAGCGGTTACAAGGAGAGAATTAGGCCCTTATCCTGCCATTCTTCTATTTCATCTCAACTTAAAGCCATCGTTTCTTATAAAAAAAAAAAATCCAACTAATAAACATAGAAGGATTGGTAGGATTAGAAAATTACCCCCTTTCTTACAATTATAATCACTAATAAAATAATGGATATAGGCAATAATCACCAAAGAATAAAATTATGACATGAAAGGTTGATGGGGGATTTTATAATGGAGGGAATCAGGCTGTCGCTGCCTGAGCCCACTGATCCGGCTTCGCAGCCTGTGTGTCTCCCGATGTGATGTTTTAGGACGTGCGCAGCCGCACTGTGAAGGGTCTGCCTTAGTTCAGATTCCCTCAAAACACCCTAGGAAACAGATTCGGGTGCCAATGGTTCATTTGAGAGATGGTCCCAAAAAGAACCTTTAAGAGAGTGGAGAAATGAGGCAGGGAAAGGAGAAGACCACTAAAAAGTGAATTAAAGAGCAGGCCACCACTCACACAGCTGGGGCCCTGGCCTCCGGGGAGCCTCTGAAAGCATGAAAACAGGTGTCAGGAATCGCTCTCTGAGAGGCAAGGAGCCTGGAGCCACCAGCTATCACTGGGCCCTGGTCAGAGGCTGCTCCTGGGGCAGCAGCTCCCCGGCAACTCTGCAGACCAGAGGACACGCTCAGGGGGCAAGACTCAAAAGGGCATTGGTTCTGGGTGTCTGTAAGTGGCTTTCAGGCTTAGCCAAGAGGATTGGTACAGCATCAATACCACCTGCTGTGGTGGCAGGCCAGAAGGGTTGAACTATTTCTAGGAAACACAGGGGGTGGAACAAGGTAAATAATACCACCAAGAGGTACCTGGACACATCCAGAATGAGGGGACATCCCACAGGACAAATGATTTCTTTCACAAGGATGTTCTCTGGGTGGGTACCAACTGGGGGCAACCGGGCTCAGTCTGGCTCGGGCCCCTCTGGGGACCTGCGAGGGACGAGGGACGAGGGACGGCCTCAGAATTGTTTCACTTGAGGCCTGAAAGCTAAGTTGTTTATCAGAGATTCCAGCCCCCCCCCACCTTGATAAGGGTTGCCCCAGGGACACTAGCTTCCCGCATTTCTAATTTGTTCCCAGCTGGAGGGCTACCCAGTAGACAGAGAGCCTGAGGCAAGAGGGCGCAGGCAACCTTTGCTGTGGGGATGGGGAAGGGCCCAGAACTGTCTCCCCAGCTGCTTCAAGTTGAGGGCTTGAGGGCGGGAGAAAGTGTAAGGGGCATCACCCATCCCTGAAGGCATTTTGGGGGATTCCCATAAGGACACCTGCTGCCCTACTGGGTGCCTCCAGCACCACCACCACTCCCCGCCCCCGCAGGCACCCGACGGGCTGTGTGATGCGTGAGTGTCCCGCGTGAAAGCGCTGGGCAGCCCCAGCCTTGCTCTCAGGAGTGCCAGGTGCTTCTGTGCAGGTTTGTGCGGGGCCCCGCTCGGATGCCCCTCCCAGACGTGGGCCCCGTGAGCACTCAAGTTCCATCTTGTTTCCCTGCTTCGGATCATCCCTTCCAGGTCCAGGCAGCGGTGGGACTTTCCTGAAATGCTGGAATGCGGCTCAGCTGCCTAGGTCAGGCTCAGGGCCTTGGGGTGTGGCCGTCCTGGCGGCCACCTCTCGTCTCTCCATCTGCCTCCGTGTCTCCTCTCTCCGGGCCTGTCTCCCTCCCGCCTCAGCCTCAGCCCCGATTCCATCCAGGCCTGCCCCCAACTTGGCTTCCATGCACCCCCAACTCTCCACAGTCCTCTGCGCCCTTCCTCCTCCTTCAGCGTAGTTGCCCCATCCAGAGCCGGTGTACAAACACAAGTCTTATAAAAACGGTTTTCTTACAAACATTAAAAGTTAGAGAGCGGAAAATAAAAGAATAACCCTGTCTAACTCAGCAGCAGCTGTGGTTAATGTTGGTTATTTCTTTTCAATTTTGTTTTTAATATTTTTTAAAATTTATTTTTGAGACAGAGATAGAGAGTCGGGGGTGGAGGGGCAGAGAGAGAAGAAGACACAATCCCAAACAGGCTCTGTGCTGTCAGCGCAAAGCCCCACTGGGGCGCGAACCCACCAACCTGTGAGATCATGACCTGAGCCGAAATCAAGAGTTGGACGGTTAAGTGACTGAGCCACCCAGGGCCCCCTCCTTTTCGTATTTTTAAAATGAGTTTTTAAATCTACCATCCTATACGTTGGTCTTATATTCTGCTCTTTTTTTATTTATCTTAATAACAAATCCCTCCAGTGGTTTCCAATCTCAGGGCGAGTATCAGAGCATCTTAACAGTGGTCTACAAGGCCCTAGCTGACCAGCCTACCCACTCCGCCTCCCACGGGTGCCCAGTGCGGCCCCCTTCCAGACGCCTTTCTCCCCTGTCCACCTCTGCTCCAGCCACAATGGCGGCTTCCCCTTCCTGCAGGTGCAGCTTCAGGGCCTTCACAGCGGCTCTTCCTGTTGCCTAGAATGGCTTCTCCCAAGTCCATGTGTGCCACTTCTCAGATTCTTTAAGGCTTTGTCAGTCAAGCCTGTCATGTCCACCCTCCCTAAATGGCAGCACCCCCCACCCTGCACCCAGTCTATTACCCAAATGTTCACTATAGCAACAATGTTGGGAAACAAGCCTACTGCACTCATGTTGGGCAGACACCCTTCACCCAGGATTCCCTCATTGCTTGGAGGGACATTGTGGTTGTAAGAGAATTGCTGGGCTTAAAGGTGTGCGTATTTCACATCTCTCCTTAGGGGCGCCTGGTTGGCTCAGTCCGTTAAGCGTCCGACTCTTGATTTCGGCCATGATCTCACAGTTCCTGAGTTCAAGCCCCGAGTCGGGATCCCAGCTGTCAACCTGGAGCCTTTGTGGGATTCTCTCTCTCTCCTCCTCTCCTCCATGCTTTTCCTTTCTCTCTCTCTCAAAATAAATAAATAAACTTAAAAAAAAACCCTTAAAATTTCTATGGAACTGGCAACTTGCCCTTTACTAAGGCTTCAGCAATGAATACTTCCATTAGTGGCACATGATAGTACTTTCTTCCCTTATCTGCCTTTTCAATTTTGGCCATTTTGATAGGCAAAGTACATCTTATTGTTTGAATTTGCATTTTCCTAATTAGAGCTCACACTGAGCATCTTTTCATACACTTCGTTAGAGGTTTGTAGTTCTCCTGTGCATTTTATTTTTCATATCCTTTAACCATTTTTCTATTGCATTATTGGTCTATATTTTTAATTGATTTTTAAGAGTTCTTTATATATTGTGGATCTCTTTAGCCAAAGCAGATTTTACTGTTATCTAGTTCTAGCAAGTACAGATTGCAAGGGGTCTTCCCTTCCATTGTACCACCTCTTCTATGGGTGTCAAAGATCCCACCCTCTGGCTTACGAGGCTGATAAGGGTCCTAGGCCATTTAGAAAGGAGTGACATTGATAGGGGTAAGTGTGGATGGAGGTCCTTGGCAAAGTCTCAGGACAGACCTGGGCATCACTCCTTTTGAGCGCTCCAGACAACTGTAGGTGAAGGCCTTGGCTGGACAGTGAAGAGTTGAGTGGCCAAAAGTGGCCGGGGGCACCCATCTAAGCGGCCGCAGAGGATCTGCCCATGGAGGCCCAGCCCCCAGGAAACCCCCTGGTAGTGATGACAGAGGGCTTAGCAGTCTTTGGTCATTGACTATTTCCCCCTCCTTGTGGCCCCACAGGTCTGATTCCCTCATCTCAGGCCCCTGTCTGACCCCACTCCCTTTCTTTCTCCCATCCCAGTGACCCCATTGACTTCCCCAGGCAGCACATGGTCTGGGTCTTTAATCTATAGTTAAGGTATAAACCCCATCTTCAGCTTCCTGCGGGATCTACCCTTTTGATTTTCGACAGCAGTTTTCTTCGGCAAAAGCAGCCTCTTGCAAATCAAAGCCTCTGCCTTTCAAAAGGGTAGTTTCTGATGATCTGCGAACTTCAAAAACAATGACATCCGAATGTTGGCTGTTTCTCTTTCTTTATATTCCTGCTTGAAAGCACTAATTCTCCTGGAGGTAAACTGGAACCTTGGATTGACATAAGGAAGTCGAAAAAATAAAAGCAAAATTGTTATTTTGAGACATGCACTCGCTGCATTCCTGTGTGTCGATGGTGGGTTTGTTTCCCGAGGTCTGTTCCTTGTCTTTTAATTTATGCAGTTCATCCAGTTGCTGTCATTTTGAAGCGAAATGTAGTCAGATCTAGCCACCTTTCCTACTTGTCTTCTAATGTTTTTTATGGGGTTTTGTTTTTTCACATTCAGTTCTTTAAATCAAAGGTACTTTGTATGTGTGTCTGGTGTAAGGCAGAGTTCAGACTTTCCATCTTTCAAATTGGAGAGCCATGTGTCCTAATGCCGTTGATTAAATTGCCTGTATTTTCCTCGTGGGTTTGAAATGCTACACATAATGTAGATAGATGGGTAGATAGATAAAGAAGGAGGGAAGGAAGGAAATGAAGAAATAAGACCCTTGTTTTGTAAGTAGTTTTATTTCGGGCTGGATAGACCCCCCCCCCTCATTTTTACTCATTAAAATTATTTTTTCTTGTGGAGAAAGATGGAATGGGGAGTTAGTGTTTTATTTTAATGTTAATTTAGTTTTGAGAGAGAGAGTGAGCGGGGAAGAGGCAAGAGAGGGGGAGACAAATCCAAAGCAGGATCCAGGCTCCGAGATGTCAGCACACAGCCCGATGTGGGCTCAAACCCACAAGCATGAGACCATGACCTGAGCCGAAGTTGGACACTCAACCGACTGCGCCACCCAGGTGCCCTGGAAAATTAGCGTTAAGGGGACAGAGTTTCACTCTGGGAAGATGAAAGAGTTTTGGAGATGGATATGGTGTTGGGTGCACAACACTGAGAGTGCACTTAATGCCACGGAGCCGTATCCTTAAAAATGGTTAAAATGGTAAATTTTATGTTGTGTATATTTTACGACAGTAAAAAATTCTTAAAAAATTGTTTTTGGATATTCTATTCTTGTGTATTTTTTCTTCCTGTTAGACTCGAGAATCACATTGTCGAATCCCATAAAAGCTACCTTTGATATTTTGATTGAAATTACATTACATTTACAGATTACTTTGGGGAGAACTGACATCTTTATAACACTGAGCTTTTTCCATCCGGGAACATGATGTGTCTCTCCATTTATTCAGATTTTTTTTATGTCATTCAGTAAAGTTTTATAATTTTAT
>NC_043707.1:118372831-118434993 GCF_006229205.1 Suricata suricatta
GGCATGATCAAGGTTGGGGCTGATGCTCACCATGGATGCTGATGTGCCCCCAAATGCCTCTTTCATTCTGCAGGGCAGGTGGTGGCCTTTGGAGCCAGGAGCCAGGAGTTAGAGCCATTCTCTGTCATTCACTAGTGGAGTAGCCTTGGGCCACTGACTGCTTCTCAGGAACCCAGTGTCCTCACCAATAAAATAAGAGTGAATTCTAATTACATATTTAGTAGTTGAATTATTCGTCTGTCCCCCACTGAACTGTAACTCCACATGGGTGGGTACCATATGGATCTAATTCAGTGATGTGTAGGACTGCTTCAGGCCCATCCAGTGCTTTTGGAGGGATTAGGAAAAGGCACCCTGTTGAGCAGACATATTGTGAGCCCACAGTCTGGTGATTGGTCCATGCGCTGGATCTTGGCCCCCACTCGTCTGTCAGCTGGGGGCCCTCCTGTGGTGAGTGACCTGCCTTGGTGTGTATACTCCGTGCTTGGCCTAGGCCTGGCACATGAGAAGTGCTCAAGAAACGTATTGACTAAGTAGATGATTCGGTGGGGGGGCTTAGAAGATGAAGGGACCCTGAGAGGGAACTTGTCCTCAAAAGGAAGTCCTCTGCTTCAGGGTGCAAAATAACATGGAATATTCCAAGTGCTTTTTCTTTTCTTTTCTTTTACTTTATTTTTTATTTTATTTTAGAGAGAGTGAGAGCAGGGGAGAGGGGCAGAGGGAGAGAGAAAATCTTAAGCAGGCTCCATACTCAGTGCAAAGCATGACATGGGGCTGAATCCCATGACCCTGGGACCATGACCTGAGCCAAAATTAAAGGTTGGACATTCAACCACTAAGCCACTCAGGCACCCTCCCCCCACCTCCTCTGCCAAGTGCTTTATTTCCCTTAATTCTTCAGGTACTAGGGATGGTGCCCTCTATAGGAACGGGTGAATCTGATGATCTGGTAGGATGTGCACCCCAGGGCTGAGGGAGCCTGTAAGAAGCATCCTCACTCAGGGAGGAAGGAGCCTGACTTGATAACAAAACCTTGAGCAATCCAGGGAAGTAGAGATGAAGAACAGATGAAGAGTAACTGGTATGTGTGTGTAGGGGGGGCGGTGCTTTCTGAGGAGAGGAAAGAATGGGGTGACCCGAAGGATGAGGAAGAGCCAGACACAAGAAGCATGTCTGGAATATACTTGGATGTTGGATGGAATGTGCAAAAGTCCTGGTGCAGGGGACAGGTTGCTTAGCCTCTTTGGGGAGTTGAATACTGGCAAAACTGGCTAGCCCTCTGTGCATCATTTCATAGACTTTTCATTAATTAGATGCCTTTTGGGATTTTCTACAATGTCCTCCTCTTTCTGAACTTTGTGAAGTTCAAATAACGGAGACATACCCTCACTATAACACTGTCTCCCCGACATGGATTCTGTCTCTTCATGTAAGGCCAGCCTAGGGCTGACAGAGTCATCCAAGCAATACAGATAAGAGTCCCATCTCCATGTGTATTGACTGTGGTATTTGTCAACTCCTCATGGCCTCCTTCTCCATCTGTAAAATGGGGATAAGAAAATCGACCTTACCAAGTTGTTGGGAAGATTCTGCCCTCAGTAATAAGGGCAAATAGTGCAAGAACAAAGGAAAGACAATTCAAAACTACAGGAAAAACATAAAGATGCAGAAGGAAGGAAATATACAAGCACACTCCTTGACTCAGCAATGAACAATATGTAGATGGTCACAGTAATCCTTATGCTTTAAATTTCTTTTTCATGTTTTTCTGTACTGGCCAGAATTGCCAATGCAACGTTGAATAAAAGTACTACTAGTAGGCAACCTTGTTTTGTTCCTGACGTTAAAAGGAATGTTTTGAATGTGTATCACCAAGTATGAATGCTAGCTTAAGCAGCTGTGGGAAGAGTGAAATCTGAATCCTCCAGGCACCTCTGATCTTTTTCTTCCGCAACTAAACAGTGGTTTTCATGCTTCAACCATTCCAAGATTCCACAGTCCCTATGGGATGAAGTTTAAGCCTTTTAAAAGCCCAGAATTCAAGGCCTCTCTTTCCCAATCCTGGTCTTTATGATTTACCCACTGATCCCACTCCAGATGTCTGGACATTCCAGAACACGGTTTTGATGAGATCTTAAATTCTATCTTAGAATAGCTGTTTGATTCCTTCATGCCTGCCTGCTCTTCTCCTTGCCTGGAACACCCTCTCCTTCATGTACACCCACTTATCTTTCAAAGGCCAACTCACCTCTTCAAGGAAACTTTCCTTCCACCCCTCTCTAGCACTTGATAGAAGATTCATTTATAGTCTGAGGACAGAGGGCCCAACACATACCAGGATTTTTAAGTGTCTGTTGCTTAAACAAATCAATGAACCTATGACTAAGACTGTAGGTCACCAAAAGGAAATAAAAGTCCTGTTCTTCCAATAAATCCAGACTGTGCTTTTGCTTCAGCCTCCAAACTCCCACACATGTTCAAAAATGTTGTCTTCTGCTTTATACTTGATCAGCAGTTTGGCTCAAAATAAAATTCTTGAGTCACACTTTCTTTCCTTGCTGACTTTGTAGGTGGTGCTCTGTTGAGTTCTAATGCTGGATGCTGCTGTGAAGAAGTCAGAGGCCAGCCTGGTTTGCCCCCGCTTGTAAGTGACTAGTTCCCTTCTGTCAAGTTGCCCAAAGGATGATGATGATGATGATGATGATGATGATGATGATGATTTATTGAGATCTAATAGCTTTATTAGGACATACTTGGTATTGATCATTATAAATTCATTTTCCTGGGGCTCATGAACTTTTCAATGTCTCCTTTTTCAGAAAACGTTTTCTTATATCTTAGAATATTAGTTTGGTGTATTTTTTTGTTTGCTTTTTCTGTTATGTGTCTATGGTCTCTGTCATGTTCTCCCATCATTTAAGCTTAAGAAAAATCTCTCCATTCCATTTTTCTCACATTTCTCTTTTTTTAAGGTTTTTTTGTAATGCTTATTATTTTTGAGAGAGAGAGAGACAGTTGTGTGTGTGTGTGTGAACAGGGGAGGGGGAGAGAGAGAGGAAACATAGAATTTGAAGCAGGCTCCAAGCACTAAGCTGTCAGCCTAAGCCTGATGCAGGACTCGAACTCATGAGATCATGACCTGAGCCGAAGTTGGACGCTAAAACCAACTGAGCCACCCAGAGGCCCCTCACATTCCTCATTTCCAACCACTCTGCCCCTAGTGTGTTTCAGCAGAGTCTATTTTCTTTGGTGCTACATTCACATTCACGTTTATTTCTGCAATATCATCATTTTCCTGAATCCTTGTTTTATTTCCTTTGGTTGTTTTGCTTTTATTTCTGTGAGCTCTTCTATCTCTTCTCTGTATTCTTGTTTAGTAGAAATAAGCCCTTAATATCTGGTGTATGGTAGGCATTCTTTTTTTTTTAAATCAAGGTGACTGTTTTCATTTTCTAGTGTTTTCTGGCAGGCTTTCATCAAGTCAAGATGAATATTTTGCACCTTTCTGATCATGCTTTAAATCTAATTTTGCAGTCTGTTCATAGACTTACTATATTATAAGGAATTGTTTCCATGTTTTTGTAATTATTTAATGGTGGAACATCATGCCATCGAATCAATGTACCATTATTTATGTAACCATTCTACTACTGGACATTTTGTAGTGTTATAACTTCATACTGAAAATATATTCTATATCATTGGTTTTTTTATTTGTATCTCACTTTTATTTCCTATTTTCCATTGAAGATTGAATATTCTTCCATGATGGAAACCAATTTAACAATAAATTATATTAAAAAAAGAATAAAAGACTGTTACCGGGGCACCTGGGTAGCTTAGTTGGTTAAACCTCTGACTTCGGCTCAGGTTATGATCTCACAGTCCATGGGTTCAAGCCCCACATCGGGCTCTGTGCTGACAGCTCAGAGCCTGGAGCCTGCTTCATATGCTGTGTCTCCCTCTCTCTCTCTCTGCCCCTCCTCAGCTCACTCTCGGTTTCTCTCTCTCAAAAATAAAATAAAGACATAAAAAAAGAGAGAGGTTATATTTTAAAAAATAAACAAGAGACTGTTACTGACAAAAAAATATTCTTTTGCGGTTATTACTACTTCTATTTCCTCACTCAAATTGCTTGCTTGTGTGTGACCTTTGTCCAGCTATATCTCTTAGCAACTCGGGTATTTTTCATTGGTGTGTAAGAACCCTTACATAATATAGAAACTAACCACTTGCCATTTTCCCCACTCCTGGGTGACATTTAAACTATAATAATTTTTCTAATATATGAAATTTTGGTGTTTCATCTATCAGTCTTTGTATCTGTGTTCTCTTTGACTTAGTTCATTATTTATGCAACAAACACTGTGTAAGCACCCTATCCATATGATAGGCACATGGGGAGACAGGGAGTGGGGGCGTGGAGGACACTCCAGTTCCTGATTTCCAGGTAAGTTGGGGAGCAGACACAAGAACAATCAGAGTGTGGCCTCAGTAAGTGCTAGAATAATGAGGATTGTAAAGGCAGAAGAAGTGATGGCAAACCGAGCTAGCTCTCTGCATCCAGTCCCAGTGGAAGAGCTTGCATACTATATCCCGTTTTTGTGTGTGTGTGTTTTATTTTATTTTTGAGAGAGAGAAAGCATGAGCAGGGGAGAGTCAGAGAGAGAGGGAGACACAAAATCCGAAGACAGACTCCAGGCTCTGAGCTGGCAGCATAGAGCCCAACGTGGGGCTCAAACCCATGAACCGTGAGATCATGACCTGAGCTGAAAATGGACGCTTAACCGACTGAGCCACCCAGGCGCCCCCTCACAACAACACCATGACTGAGGCAAGGAGAGTGCGCCTCAGAAGTTTTACAGATGGGAACGATTCTCAGAATGCTAACATGACTTATTTAAGCTCCAGCTATTAGTAAGAGCCGAAGCCTATATTTCGGGTCAGCCAGTTAGACTGTAACAACCATGCTAAACCAGCTCCCCAGGGGCAAAGTGCTGATGATGGTTGCTGATGGCAGTGATAGCGATGGCGTTGCACATCAAGGAAAGCCTCCAAGAAGAGGCAAGTCCAAACTGAGAAATGAAAGATGAAGACAACTTTGCCATCGGCCAAGAGGCTGTGGAGGAATGGCCATCCCATTGTAGCCTGCTGAATCCATGTTTTGTTTGGTTTGAGAAGGAGCAGATTTCCCCCAGGCATGGAGCTATAGCTTTGAGACACCGAAAGTTGGCCAATAGCTTCAAGGAACAGGTGGTTCTTTCCTGACCCACGTTTTATTTGTCTGTTCATTCCCTACAGGCTCCATGTAAGGTGCCAGGGCCATAGAGGTGAGCAAGACATTCGAGACATCTGTCCCATGGAGTTTGTATTCAAGGTGAGAGGAAATAGACAAAAAAGAAGATACCCTGAATGTTTGCTCTTTGCCTGATGGGTTTTTTTTTTGTCTTTATTTTATTTTGAGAGACAGAGAGTCAGTGGGGGAGGGGCAGAGAGAGAGGGAGACACAGAATCTGAAGCAGGCTCCAGGCTCTGAGCTAGCTGTCAGCACAGAGCCCGACACCGGGCCCGAACCCACAAACTGTGAGATCATGACCTGAGCTGAAGTCGGATGCTAAACCGACTGAGCCACCCAGGTGCCCCTCTTGATGGTTTTTAAAATTCCTTTCTCCATTTTGATTATTCCTGGTATCTTGAGTTCCTCCTCCCCAAAGCAGAAGGCTGCCTCCCTTGAAGCGAGTGTGCAGACATGTGACCTACTTTCCTCCAATCCCACTCACCGATCTGAGATGCCAACAGGGAGGTGAGCTCTGTGTGGGGACGGATGCGTACTAGCCTGGGTGGTGGCCAAGGCGGTAATGGCTCTGGGGTCAGTGACGACAGCAGCAGCTCCCCCGTCGGTCAGATTCTGTTGTGTGCTTCTTGGATATGCTCCTGTTTCTCCACCATCCGATAAGCTAACATCCCTAAGTAAATTCCCTTTCTACTTAAACTTGCCAGAATGGACCCAGCTGTGTGCAAGCAAGAATGCTGTGAATGTGCAAAGAAAGAAATCTATGCACCAAGGAAACTAAGAACTTGCGAGGTTAAGAGACTGGCCCAGAGTTCCCTGGTGGTGGCACTGAGATCTGAACCCAGGAGAGTGAGAATCTGGACCCTGACCTCTCATCCTGCTGGAGGGATACCCCACCTGGTGGGATCCGTCCTAGAGGGCTTGCTGGCATCCCCAGAGGACCAGCCTATCTTCCTTCGCCCCCGTTTGGCCAGGGCATAAGAACAAGACTTCCTCCTCCTTCGTTAGGTGCACAGATTATAGGAGCCGGGGATGGAAGCCCTTGCACCTGGGCCCTGGCCAAAGGCTCTTGATCTCCTGCAGGGAGTACTATACTGTCCTCTTTCGTGAGGACAGTGAGATGGTATGTATTAGGATGGAATTGTGTCTTTTTATCTTTTAATCTATTTTTTATTTGTTAAAGATTTTATTTCTTTGTAATCTCCACACCCAGTGTGGGGCTCGAACTCACAACGCTGAGGTCAAGAGTCACCTGCTCTTTCTACTGAGCTAGTCAGGTGCCCCAGATTGTGTATTTTTATTCATGATATATTGTCATACAATTATGTATCCATTTCACAGTCAGAAATAAGTAAGGGGCTAGAGCCTGACCGGATCTGTCCCAGGAAAGGAAGAAGGAAAGAAACAATCCAGGATGTGTGGCCTTGGGGTTGTGGGCCCTCTAGGCCCTGCGTATCTATGTGAGGGAGGCTGATTCAGTGCCCCCGGAAGCCAGATTTTTGCCCTCTGACATCACTGTTAAGACTAGCCTCAGAAGGGGAACCGGGAGCTCCTGCCCACAATTCAGGCCCCTGCTTTAAGGAAATCAATGTCTTGTCCCAGGAGCCAGACAACTCCCCATGAGCACCGAACTGATGGCAGGGGAAGGGGATGTCAGTTGCCCGGAAGGGCCTTATCCGCCGGCAGGGCCAGACTGTTAGCAGCGCGAGATGAGAGGGGATTTTCTGTTAGATGCATTTCTCCGCGTTTTCTAAGGCTGGTGGATCAATAGCTACAAACAGCCAAAATAAATTTCTGTCTTTGCCCTCTGTGCCCTCTGACGGGGGGATGATGGGCCAGTAGGTAACTCAGGTTCCCATCATGTGTTCCTGCTCTCAGAGACTGCTGTCCATGACCTCTCTGGGTACTCACAACAGCCTTCCAAGGTAAGGGCTACTGTGTCTATTTCAGAGATATGAAAACTGAGGCTCAGGGAGGGGACATCATGAGTCAGAGTCCCAGGGCCTCTGTGTATGTAACTGTTTGTTTTTCCAAGTTCTGTTATGACCATTGTTTATTTCGCAGGCTAGAGAGTCATCATGACCCTCTGAGAGGGAAGGTTGCTTGCCCAAGGTCACAGAGCCAGTGAAAGACAGGGCTGGAGTTAGAAGCTGGCCTGTTGGATCACAGAGCCCCTGCTAGGAGAGCTCATCAGCCTGGGCAGGCCTCTGCATGCCTGCCCTGGGATCAATGGGAGGAAGGCATCAAGATGTATATTCCTCCGAGAGCCCCTGGAGGGAGGAGCAGGCTCCTTCCCCATCCGCAGTAGCAAGGGCATCAATTCCTAGCTCTGGAAGGACCTACTCCCCAAAGCTGCTCTATTTTTAGCCTTGAATCCATCAATAAATGGAGCCTAGCAGAGCAGGCAATTCCTGGCTGCCTGATATTAATAAGAGGAGAGAACGGGACCATTTATTAAGCGCTTTCTGGGTGCCGGACATTATGCAAGGTGCTTAACATGGATTATCTACTTAAATCTTACAACATTCCTATGAAATAACTACTATTATTATCATTTTATTAATAAGGAAAATGAGGCACAAAGAGGTTTAGGGAACTTGCTTGAAGCCACACAGCTGATAAAATGCAGAGCCAGGATCCAAATGCAGGTCACACCCGGGTTTGTGGGACTCGGAGTCCATGGCTTTCCTCCCTTCCACTCGGTCCAATAAAACAGACCCCTGACCATTGGGCAGCCTGGCCAGTGGGGGTGCAGGGCAGCAGCAATCACGGCACTAGGAGGTGGTGTGAGGCAGGAAGGAGCCACAGGCTCCAGCTGATTGGTTGGTGTCTGTCACTGAGAACGGAAACCCAGAGCTGAGAGTCTTCAGATGGAGAAAGGCTGGAAGAGCATTGTGGGCAGAAGGAAGAGCATAGGCAAAGGCAAGGAGGTATGAAGCGAGGCCTGTTCAGGGCACAGTGAATAGTCTGGTGGGATTTGGGCAGGGAAGGAAGGTGAGGCCCGTGTTGGAGCAGGGCAAGATTCCGCAAGATCTTCAATCCCAGGAAGTTTCGGTGCTCTGGATCCTGGAGGGATTGTGAGGGGAAGAGTGGCTTCGTCATGTCTGAGCTTCAGGGTAGGGGGGTGGACTTGAGAAAGAGACCAGGGAGAGGGAGACCAATGGTTATTCCCACTACTAATGGCGATTATAGCTTCCATTTGTTGAACACCCACTATGTGTGTTAGGCCCCATATTGGGTGCTTTTCGTAAGTTATCATCTGATAAATACAGCAGATACTCCATCAATGGTGGCTATTTGAAGGCTTTTATTAGCCCTCTTTTACAGATGGGGAAACAGGTTTTGGGAGGTCAAGTGACTGCCCAGGGCCACTAGGACTGGAATCTCTAGAGACCTTGGTGCTGTACTGGCCAGAGAGGGGGGTGTATAATAGTAATAGTCTCAGGCAAAAGGACATTTATCTGAAGTCTCAGGAATGGAGATGATAAGGTAGGTTTCAAAGATAACAGAGACGAAGACGTTTTGTTTTATTTTGCCCTTTAAATACATTTATTCTCACACACTGAGGATAGCATTTATATTGCTAAGGTTACAAAGCTTTCTGGGGCCGGAACTGGCAGAAAGACTCAGCCAAGGGAAAGGGCACTGTTTCGGCAGGGCAGCGACTAGGGGAAGGAGGAAAAGGCAGGGTCTCAAGTTCAGGGTGTCCAGCAGCTCCAAGGTCTCGAGCAGAGCTGCAGCCAGCGTTCGAAGGCCCTGTAGCAAGTGGCAGGGGTGAGTGGAGGAGGGGGTCAGTCTGAGTCCCAGCTGCATCTGACATCTGACATCAGTAGGGTCGCCAGTCTCTCCTCCCTGCCCGTCCCCCCGCCCCCACCGCCCCCGCCACACACAATAATAGGGATAAGTCAAAATGTTAAGAGACACAGAAACCAACTAGAAACACTCCGGGTGGTCATAGCAGGAACAATTTGAGGAACAGAATCAATAAAGCAGCCCTGGGGGCGCCTGGGGGCTCAGGGGGGTGAGTGTCCAACTTTTGATTTGGGCTCAGGTCGTGATCCCAGGGTCATAGGGTCAAGCCCTGTGTCGGGTTGTGCGCTGAGGGTGGAGCCTGCTTGGGATTTTCTCTCTTTCTCTCTCTCTCCCTTTGCCCCTCTCCCCACTTGTGCTTTCTCTCTCTCTCTCTTTAAATTAAAAAAAAAAAGGCAGCATTGGGTTGTAACCCAAAGTATAAAATAAATATCCATGAGTTCATACCGATATAAATAAATGATTGGGTAAATGATATAAATAAATGATTGCGAAGAGACCAATCTCTAATGCGGAATCCCAAATAACTTCTGTAGATATTTCTCCCCTCAAGGAGATGGAGCACAGCTCCTCACTGCTTAAGTGTGGGCTGCACGCAGTGACTTCCTTCCCAAGAGTACAGCTGGGGGCAGAGTGGACTTTTCAGAGGAGAAACCTGGCAAACATGGCCCAGCCAGGTGATCAAGGTCACTGTCAGCAGTGGTAAGTCATATCGATATGATGTGGGTCCATCAGCAGCCTTGGTCAGGGCACCAGCAGCCCCCTGCAGCCGGGAAAGGTCCACTTTTCTTTTTTTTTTTTTTTACGTCTTTATTTTATTTTGAGAGAGAGAGAGAGACAGAGAGTGAGCTGGGGAGGGGCAAAGAGAGAGGGAGACATAGACTCCGAAGCAGGCTCCAGGCTCTGAGCTGTCAGCACAGAGCCTGACGCAGGGCTCGAACCCACGGACTGTGAGATCATGACCTGAGCTGAAGTCAGATACTTAACTAACCGAGCCACCCAGGTCCCCAAGGTCCACTTTTCGTAAATACAAGCACATCTGCCTGCAGTAGCCACAGCTCGGGTCCATTCCTGGCTGTCTGTCCACGACCCGGCAGGACGGGGGCGAGGAGCCTGGAGCGCCTGAATATTGCCTGAGCTGCTGGGAGCCCAGGGGCACGGAAAATCCAGTCACTTCGGCTGCAACCAGGACTTAGATGCAGATGCATCCAGGGGTGTCTTGGCCGGGCTATGGCAGAGGCCTAGTGAACTTGACGGGGAGAAATTAAAGTATACATGCTACAAGTTTAAGTTACTATCGAAGATTAGAAATAGGAAGATTTTTTTCTTTTGAGGAAAATCAAGGGGGTAAGTGTGATTTGATACATCCTAGGGCGCCTGGGTGGCTCAGTCAGTTAAGCGTCCGACTTTGACTCTGGTCATGATCTCGTGGTTTGTGGGTTCAAGCCCTGCATCCGGCTGTCTGCTGTCAGCACAGAGCCCGCTTTGGATCCTCTGTAACCCCTCTCTCTGCCCCTTCCCCTCTCATTCTTTTCTCTCTCTCTCTCAAAAATAAATAAACATTAAGAATAAAACAAAATAAAACCTTAAAGAGGAATACCAAGGAAGCAGAGAAGTTGTAATAAGAAAGCTACAAAGCAGCGATAGAAATAATACCACATATATTAGTGGTCCCAAGAATATGATTGGGTTAAACACATCGATGAAAGACAAAGACGCTCCGATTGGAATTCTGAAGTGTAGCTATGCCACGCAAGAGAGGTGTGGTGAAAGGCAGAATTGCACATACGGGTTGAAAATAATAGGATAGGGAATTTAAGATACAAAACAGATGAACATAAGGGAAGGGAAGCAGAAGTAATATAAAAACAGGGAGGGAGATAACACATAAGAGACTCTTAATACAGAGAACAAACTGAGGGTTGCTGGAGGGTTTGGAGTGGGGGATGGGCTAAATGGGCAAGGGGCATTACGGAGGACACTTGTTGGGAGGAGCACTGGGTCTTCTATGTAGGGAATGAATCATTGGATTCTACTCCTGAAATCATTATTGCACTATATGCTAACTACCTTGGATGTAAATTTTAAAAAATTAAAAAAAAAGAAAAGGATAAAAAAATTATACTAAGTAAATGCTGACCACAAGAAAGCCAGGTACTAGTAAAATATAAAAAATAATAAATGAATGATTATTATAATAAAGAACTTATTACGACTAATAAATGAATGAACTAATACATGAATTCAAGCAAAAGAACACCTATAGGAAGAATGAAGAACATTGGGCACTGAGGAAAGTCATAATCTACCAAAAATATGTAAAAAACAAATGAACGTGTATGTATCTAATTCAGCGTTTGAGATGTATGCAGCAGGACCTCACCAAAGCAGATGAAAAATCAACAAGTCCACAATCATAGCGTAAGATTTAAAACCGCACCTCTTAGAAATAGATAGATGAAGCAGATGGAAAAATAATTTAAAATAGGGTCGAGGTCAAAGGGGACTGATTCACTCTGCATCTGTTCCCACCTGCCGGTGTACCTTCTAATCCTGAAGAGGGAGGAAAGCTGACAATTCTTTCCTAGAGTCTCTTACAGCTAGAGCTGCAAAATGTGGAATCGTTTCCAGCACTGGCTGCCACCGCGGAAGATCCGGAAGGCAGATGACGGGCAGAGGCCCCTGTCCTTTCCCTTAGGTGGTTCCTGCTCATGAGCTTAGTGGGAGGCCCGCTGGGTTGTCTGGTGTTGCGAATGTTGGGAGGCCCGTGGCAGCAGCTGCAGCGCTCTGTCCCAGTCTTGGCTCAGCTCGCTACCCACAGGCCGGCTCTGGTGGTGGGGTGTCCCTGAGCCCGGCCTAGAGTGCACTCCTCCTGTGACCCCTCCAGCCCCCTGGTAAACACCCGACGCCTCCTGATGTCTCAGATTCCAGGAGTGGTTTCTGTTTTCTGCCCTGAGCACTGATGTCTGTAGTTTCAAGTTATTATAGATCACCGCGGGTTTAAAAAACGTGATGTAAACGCCGAGGTAATAAAGAAAGAGGAAAGAAAAGCCTTCGCCATTAAATTGATGCTTTATGTTGTTTCAAGAACACAACACATATTAATCCTGACCCTGACCCAGCCCTCATCTGTAGAAAAGGAGTAATAGTACTTACCTCATAGACTTGGTGTTAGGGTTGATATAGGTAAATTGAAATAGAGAAATAGAGGTAATGCGTTTGGAGCAGTCTCTGGCTCCGAGTAGCACTATGCGTGTTGGCATCGCTGTCTTTGTACCCTCAATAACACCTCCACTGGCCCTTCCTTTGGCGATGGTGGGAGACTTCCATTATGGAAATGGACTAGAATAACAGTTCGCTTGGTCCCAGGAGGCCTGGTCAGGACTGAAACATTCCGTAGTGGGAGGTCTTTTCACTTAAAAAATCATTTCTTTAGAGTGGTAGTTGGATGGAATCAGTGACATCGAGTCTCAACTCCTATGTCGTCTGTGACCCTGACAGCCAGATCAGATCATGAAAGCTTTCGGTATGGATCACATGACACGTTCTTTACTTTTCTTCTCTTTTCTGTTCTTTTCTTTTTTGTAGTAGACCTTATTTTGGACATTCTAATTTTTTTTCTTATTCATTCGTTTTTGAGAGACAGAGACAGAGCACAGGGGAGGGGCAGAGAGAGAGGGAGACACAGAATCTGAAGCAGGCTCCAGGCTCTGAACTGTCAGCACAGAGCCAGATGCAGGACTCGAACTCACAAGCCATGATGAGATCATGACCTGAGCCAAAGTTGGACGCTCAACTGACTGAGCCACCCTGGGGCCCCACTATTATCTTGATTTTTAAAGTGAACATTATGTCTCTGAGATACAGCCATGTTGATATGTAGACCTAATGTGTGCACTCTAACTCACTGGAGTATTCCACTGACCCAAAAGCGTCTCCTGGCCTCACGTGGGTGCAGGTTCAGGGCTGGTGGATTCCATTCCCTTCTCGGTGATGTCTATCAAATCCCTAGTTCCGCAATGAAAATATTTACATAGCTGTAATGTCATAAATGTCATATGGTTTTAGTGTTAAGAATCAATCTACAGGCAAAGTATGGCAAACTGAATTATTTTTACAGGCTAGGGAGGACGTGCTACAAATCTTAAAGCAAAACCAAAAGGTGAGGCGTTGGAGGAAGGGCTGCCTTTGGGAGGGGGCACTGTTCATGTCGCACAGTGGAGAGTCCAGAGATGCAAACTAAAGGAGAAATGGACATTTAAGATTATTATTCAAAGTGGTGATAGCATCCGATACAAACAATAACAGAATAAATATAAAACAGAAAAACTGGGGGGGAGAAAGGGGCACAGGTGGTGAACACAATCACCACAACAGGGAGTCAATAGTTACTATTAAAATTTTTTTAATGTATTTTAAAATTTATTTTTGAGAGAGAAAGAGAGTGTGAGCAGGGGAGGGGCAGAGAGAGAGAGAGAGGGAGACAGAAGCAGAAGCAGGCTTCAGGTCTGAGCTGTCAGCACAGAGTCCAACACCGGGTTGGAACTTGTGACCCATGAAATCATGACCTGGGCTGAGGTTGGATGCTCAACCGACTGAGCCACCCAGGTGGCTCAGTCAATTGATACTATTTACAGGAATGAGCCAAGTACTAGAGTAGGAGAATAATATTCACAGTAATGAAATATTCGCAGTTAAATAAAAACTAAAGCGACAATGAACATGGTAAAAAGAAGGTGGCTCCCAAGAGTCAGAATGCGAGAAGACGGTGAAGATTTTTATTTCTAACCTTTCAGCTGGGCTTGGAGATGCATTTTCACTCATATGAATTATATTTTTACATTTGAGATAATGAAAATAATAATAGGCAGAAATGTGATTCTGATTTCCCTCGGGCTTCAGGTCCTTTCAGTCATTCCCCATGGCCCTAGGATCAAGTTTAAACTGTCAGATTCAAAGTCCTTTCATTCTAATCTCTGGTTCCAGCGCCCACCTGCTCCGCCCAGGAGCCCAAGGGATCGGCACCTCCGCCGGGAAGCCCTCGGGAGGGAGAGCGCGCCCCCTGCCGGTGCCAGGACGCCAGCACGCCTGGGGTGCCGTCCTCGGCGCGTCTTCAGAGGCCCCGCCTCCGTCCCGCCCCCGGGGCTCCCTGCCTCACGTGACCCTAGCTCCTGCCCAACTCGGGGGGTGGAAAGCTGGGAGGGGGCGCTCGGGGAACCCAGGTGAGAGCTTCTGGACGCGCTGGGCGGTAGGGGACGGTCCTGGGCAGACCTGGGAATCTGGAGGTGGCACCTACTGGACCGGGAAGGCTGTGAGGGGAATTATTCCCACTCCCTGTTCACTGCCTGGGGGTCTAGAGCTGGGCTTTCGGTGGGGGGACAGAAGCCCCGCTCTCCCTCTCCTGTCTGCGTGAGTCGCTAAACGTCCCCGTGTCTCAGTTTCCTCACTTGTGGCTGCCAGCACGAAATGAAATTAGGCACGTAGTAGGTCATTATGAAATGGCCCTTTTATTACTCCATCCCGGTTAAGCAAAAGTGTGAACTCTCGGGGATGGAAAGCCCTGAAGTTTCGCTGTAGCTCAACCCTGTTTGGTGGCAGGCCCCCGTCTCCCTCACTGGGACCTGTGGCTTCTGGGCCTCCACCTGGAAGGGAGGCTTGTCTCCCAGATTCCCCGGGGCCCGGTGTCCTGAATAGGCTGCACAATGGAGTCTCCTCTGTCTCTCCGCAGGGCCTGGTTCTGCTTGGGGCCCCTGTAGGTGGACAGACATGGCTCAGGAGGGGGCTGCAGTGGGCTCCGGCACACAGGACCCTGGCCTCAGCCCCAGCAGCTGGGGGCTTTTCTAGGAGGATGTAGAAGAAGCCAGCTCCATGTCAGGCTTGATGCCACACATGGACACATAGAGGGGTGAACCCTGGGGCTGGCAGCAGGAGAAGGGTCCTTAGGGAAAAGGCACATTGAGGTGCCAGCTACCAGGCTGGGGGTACTCCTGGGGCCAGCCTGGAGGCAGAGGTCCTGGAGCTGCAGGCCGTGGGGCAAAGCCAATATTTGGTGCCTGTCACCAGGCTCCATGTCCAGCTGCCCATGGTGCCTGCTTAGGGGAGGGCTCGGGCCTCCAAGAGGCTCCAGATTTCTCTGCACGACATCTTAGCTGAAAGCTGGCCCAGGTATCCTAGTAGCATGTCTGTGGGTCTCCCAAACAGAGCTGTGGTTGGCAGGGAGAGGCTGGCTGGGGTGGAGGAGACAAGCCGCCCCCAGCCAGGAGAGGCCAGAGGAGGCTCGAGTTCTCCAGGGGGTGATGAAGGAAGCCCCAACCTCAGCAAAGAGGAGCCCCCCAAATGGAGCCTGCCTTTCTCACCAGGCTCAGCCCCTGTGAGGGCAGGAAGCGTGAGGCCCGCTCAGAGGGTGGGGAGGGGGCTGGTGGCTTCTTGTGGTTTGGTCAGAGCCGCGGTGGGATGACCCCCAGTGTGTGGGAGCCCTTCCCCCACCAGGTGCTGACCTGGAGTCCTTGGGAGGCCTTTGCAGTCCCCTCTGGGACTGGCTCTGGGCCCAGAGATCCGGGTGGACGTTGTGAGGGATGTGTCTCAGGGGCTGAGAAGTTTGAATACTTGCCCACTGCGGGGAGTGGGGCCCAGCCTGGGAGCCCCTACGACCCCGTCGGGGTCCCACTCCTCGATGGAGGAGAGCCCCTCAGGCCAGCTTCCCCGGGTTCCTCCAGAGAGCTCGGTGCTGTGCCAGGGAGTGCCTGGAAAGGCCTTCACGGAGGGCCAGGGAGCCGAGCACGGAGTTGGGCTGGCAGTGATGGTGGCCCTGCTGTCTCGCACAACCAGGAGGAGCTAGCCGTCCAGGCTCCGCCAGAGTCCAGAGAGAGGAGCCTCGCAGCTCCCGCCAGCACCCCGGCCACCTCCCTTGAGCCTGCAGCCAGCAAAGCTCCCTCAGGCCCGTCCATGGGGCAGAGAAGATCCAAGGGTGCTGGGCGGTGGAGGAGGGGCCCATTGCCCCGTGCCCAGCACCAGGGCACAGACAACTGCGGCCAGGACCAGCCAGAGGGACCCAGCCCAGGAAGGTTCCCCAAACTGGTAAGTTGCATCTGAGAGGTTGGGAAGGGAAGGGCTTGGCCAGTCTTAACACACTATGCTTGGCTGTGGAGTTTCATAGAGGTAAGCTTACAGAGGCTCTTCAAGGACATTATCCTTCACACCCATTTTGTGTATGAATAAACTGAGACCCACCATGTCAGGAAAGAGAAGATGAACTAGATCTGCTGACATCTTGTGAGAGTTCATGATCTCTTGGCGTTGGTGAGTCCTGGCTTCAGATCTTGCCTCTGTCCACTTCCTAGCTGAATGACCTTGGCATATTTTATGTCTTAATTTTATTTTGAGAGACAGAGACAGAGAATGAGCGGGGGAGGGGCAGAGAGAGAGAAGGAGATGCAGAATCTGAAGCAGGCTCCAGGCTCTGAGGTGTCAGTACAGAGCCAGATGTGGGGCTTGAACCTATGGACTGTGAGATCATGACCTGAGCAGAAGCTGGATACTTAATGGACTGAGCCACCCAGGTGACCACCCCCTTGGGATATTTTTTAACCAGAGTTTCCTCATCTGTAAAAAGGGGATACTGATTCCAATGTAAGAGAAGTTGTGTTAAGAATTATGTGAGATGATGGTGTAAAATATGCACCTAGCACGGCATAAAACAAAGTAAATTACTTAATTTACGTTAAATTTGTGTTTCCTTTAGTGTTAACAATAACCCTAAGAGATGGGCTTAGCTACGTGGTTCCAGATGGGAAAACTGAGGCTTGAGCCTCCTCCAAGCTCACACAGCGAGAGAGTCAATGCCCAGCCATTTTCCCTGTATTCACGACTCCTCTCTCCATTGTTCTTTAATGATCGTAATTATTATTTTATTAATAATCATAGCTGACATGTTTCTACACCAAAGCCAGAAGGTGACCTGCTTTTGGTGTATATTCTCTGCTGGGAGTTTTATCACATTCATTGAATATGTATTATGAGCTATAGGCACTTTTGATTTAATATTCCCATGAGGCCCAGAGAGGTAAGGTAACTGGCCCAAGGTCACATGTGGTCATTGACAGAGCTGGCAGCATGTAAACCCTGGCAGTCTGTTCTGAGAGCTCGCTGTCCCTCCTGTTTGTGTAGCTTTGTTGTTGGCATCAAAGTAGTTGTGGTATCTGGCCTGCTCACCCCGTGCTGGTAAGCACGTTACCTTCCTCACAACCCTATGAGGTAGGTGTTACCGATATATACCCATTTTACTAATGTGAACACTGAGGCTCAGAGAGGTGACATGACTACTAGTTCAAGGCCAACCAGCAAATTAGTAGAACCGGGATAGGAACACATGAGCTGCTGTGTGATGTACCACTATTTGGTGTTATAATTGTATTCGAATGCTGTTACATTGTTTTTGTAAACATTGCTCAAAAACAATTAAAAAAATTTTTTTCTAATGTTTTATTTATTTTTGAGAGAGAGAGACAGCGTGAGCAGGGGAGGGTCAGAGAGAGAGGGAGACACAGAATCTGAAGCAGGCTCCAGGCTCTGAGCTGTCAGCACAGAGCCCAATGTGGGGCTTCAACCCACAAACTGTGAGATCATGACCTGAGCTAAAGCCAGATGCTCAATCGACTGAGCTACCCAGGCGCCCCTCAAAAACAATTTTTAATAAAAAAAACCAATATATGTTTATCATAGAAAATAAGAAAAAAAAACCCATGATGCCAACGTTTTGGTATGTCCTTCCTCTCGTCTTTTCCTGTGCATACATATCTTTTCTTTACCTAGAAAGGGGATCACGTGTCAAATGTATAACTCGGCTTTTTGGTATTTAAAAAAATGTGCACAGTGGGGCTCCCTGGTTGTCTCAGTTGGTAGAGCAGGCGACTCTTGATCTCAGGGTTGTGAGTCCAAGCCCCATGTTGGGTGTAGAGCTTACTTAAAGAAATTTTTTTCACAATTAATTTGTTAACACAGCAAGAGGAAGTCCTTTTGAATGTTTCCAGGCCCCGTTTCCCTTCGTCTGGAGATAATCACTGTTGGTGTCCGGAGTCCCCCCAGGCCCCCTGTTATGAACATCTCCTACACGTCTAAGTAGGCTTGTACCTGCTTCGTTGTTCTGGGATTTGAACTTTGTTTCGTGTTCAAGCATTATAGTATGTGGAGATCTTTCCAAGTTGGTACCTATCGTTCTGCTGAATCCGTGCTTTTCCTGAGCCCTGGATCCTAGCAGGCTGCAGACGTATTTGTCACAGCCACAGGCACTGCCAGGACAGAGGATGGGCTGGGACTTCCTTTTCTAATTTCCGACCGCTGTCATGGAGTTAAGGGTAGGGAGCCTGGAGGCTGACAGGCTGGCGATCGGTCCCGGCTTGCCGCTGTCCGAATGACCTACACAAGCGGCTGCACCTCTCTGAGCGCTCTCTCCTCCTCTGCAGAGCTGGGGGGGCGTTAGAAGTGCTTACCTGACATGGGGGTGCAGGGAGCAAGCGAGATGACACGTGTTTGGCATTCAGCACAGTGTGGCACATGAGGTAAACACTCGAGGATGTCACCTGTCATCCACATACAGGCTGTACTGTTCTAAGTAACGTGGGGTGAACGTCACTCTGCATCTGATTTCTCCCCATTTCAGATGATTTATTTGGGCCAGATGCCGGGAATTGGGACTCCGGGGCCTGAAGCGTTTTGAGGGAATTGCTTGAGCTCATGGAGGCGCCAGGTGCCCACCTGCCCTGACTGGAAGCAGCCCACAGCTGCCCCCACTCCAGGCCCCATCCTCCACTCAGCCGGACAGCTTCCCAAACAACCTGTTGCTATGGCAACCAGTTCCCAGCTGCAGGAGAAAAATTGAGAGGGGGCTGTGACAGGGACGGATGGGTGGCTGAGGTCAGGGCTGAGTGGGGTATGGACAAGCGTGGGCATAGTGTCCAGCCTAGTCTGGGCCCCTTTCAGAGACCTAGCACCTTCTCCTGGACGCAGTCCGGCTGGTGCTGGGGGCACGATTAGTCTTTGCTAACTTGAGATGGGAGATGGGAGGTGTCTGTTCTCTGATTCATAGTTGCCTACGATCTGGTGTGAGCAGCTGGCTGTGTGGTGTTCTTCTGGTGTGAAATACAGACTCTTGGAGGACTGTCGTGGGGTGGGTTGAAATGCCATTTTCTTCTCTGTCCCGAGCCCTGCAGTGGCCGTGAGGTCTGGAGCCGCTTTGTGGCTGGAATGGCAGGTGATGCGGGGAGGGCAGCTCTGCCGGTGCTCCCTGCTCTGCCCACCACAAGTGGGGAGGCACAGAGCGCCTCTGCCTCCACCCAGGTGGCCGGGCTCAGGTGCACTGTGTGCAGCCGCCAAGTGTCAGGAGATGTGTGAGAGAGGAGCGTGTCTTTCTAGCAGATGGTAGCCTAAGAATAGCTCTTGTTATTGAGTGCTTACTGTATACCGGGAACCTCACATAATGTTATCATCTCATATTTAAGCCTCATAGTTGCATTATAAGTTAGTGTTAAGGGGCGCCTGGATGGCTCTGTGGGCTGAGCGTCTGACTTTGGCTCAGGTCATGATCTCGCAGTTTGTGGGTTTGAGACTCGCATCGGGCTCTGTGCTGACAACTGAGAGCCTGGAGCCTGCTTTGGATGCTGTGTCTCCTTCTCTCTCTGCCCCTCCCCTACTCATGCTCTGTATCTCTTTCACACAAAAATAAATAAGCATTAAAAAAAAAATCCAAACCGGTTTCCTTTAAAAAAAATAAAATGAATGAAAGTTAGTGTTAATACTCCCGTTTGGGATTCGGAGAAGTTAAGTGACTCAGACAAGGTCACACAGCAAGTAAAGAAGCCAGTATTTGAATCCAGGCCCATGGGATTCCAGAGTCTGTGCTCTGAGCCAGGCTATGGGGTTTGGGTTTTTATGGGACTTTATTATAATTTGTTGAACAAGCAGAGGGGCTCCTCCAGGGATCTCATGGTTCAGTGTGGGGCAGTAAACAAGTAACCAGAGGTACGGACTGAGGCCCAACAGACCTAAGATACCCAGAGGGCAATTGAGTCTACCCTGGGGAAGGGTGGGTGGAGGGCTTAAGGCAGAGTAGGGTAGAGGAGGGGGCTACCTGAGTTGGGTCTGGGCAAAGGAAGCAAGTGTTCAGGGGGCAAAGAAGGTCAGTAGGACAGATCAGGAAGAGGGCAGAGCTTGGGCAAGGGTACAGAGGCAGGAGGCAGCTGGAGGGTTACAGGAGTGGAGCAGTAGACAGGGTGGGGTGTAGAGGGGAGGAGTGAAGTGGGGAGATCCGGCAAGGACAACGTTGCTTGAATGGAAGTGGAGAGACTTAAGTGTGGTCAAGTATCGGGAATGGATCTCTCAGGCATGAGCCAAGGACTCTTAACGTCGGCATTTACAGAGAGAGCATGCCGTGTTCCAGGCACTGTTCGAACGTTGAATTCTAGAATGGTCCTTGCATCCACCCTGTGAAGTAGATAACTGGTATCATCCCCATTATACTGATAAGAAAACTGAGCCACAGAGAGATTAAGTAATTTCCCCAAGGTTATACAGATCTTGGATGTTGGCACCAAGTGTCCCATTGCACAAATATGCTATGATTTATTTATTGATACCATATGGCCATTTGGGTTGTTTGAATTTTTTTGGTCTTACATCAGGTGCTCCTATGATGAATAGTTCTGTATATGTTTCTGGGTACATATGAGCAAGAGTATTTCCACAGAATATTCCTGGGAGTGGAACTGCTAGGTTATAAGGTATACACGTCTTCAGCTTTCCTTAAACAATGCCAGATGTTTTTAAAAGTGGTTAACACAGTTTATACTCCTACCAGCAGTGTATGGATTCCAGGAGTTCCACATCTGCACCAACACCTGCTATTATCAGACTTCCATTTTTGCCTCAGTGGGAATATGCTCTGGTGTCTCAATGTTGCTTCAATTTTTATTTTCATTTCCCTGTACTGAGGAGAATCTTTACATACATTTTGGTCATTCCTGTTGAGTCTTTTGGCAAAAAAAAATTTTTGTTTTGGTTGTTTAATTTTCCTTAAAAATTTTTTTAATGTTTTTTAAAAAATTTATTTCTGAGAGACACAGGGAGAGCACAAGTGGGGGAGGGGCAGAGAGAGAGGGAGACACAGAGTCTGAAACAGGCTTCAGGCTCTGAGCTGTCAGCACAGAGCCTGACGCAGGGCTTGAACTCATGAACCGTGAGATCGTGACCTGCACTCAACTGACTGAACCACCCAGGTGCCCCTAACTTTTGTTTTGATTGGCAGGAGTTCTTGATACATTTCAGATACTATCCCTTTGTCAGTTCTATGTTTGGCAAACATATCCTCCCAAAATATTGCTCATATATTGCTTGCCCTATAGTGTCTGTTGATGAGCAGAAATCCTTAATTATTCAAAAATGTTTTCATTTTAGTGAAATTTACCATCTTACCCACATCTAAGTATACAGCTCGGTGGCATTAAGTACGTTCACTCTGTTGTACAGTCAATACCACCATCCATCTTCAGAATTTTTTCATCTTCCCAAACTGAAATTCTGTATCTGTTAAATAATTACTCCCTGTTCCCTTCCTTCCCCAGCCCCTGGTAACCACTGTTCCTTCTGTCTCTATGAATTTGCTTACTCTTGGTACCTCATATAACTGGAATTGTACAATATTTGTCCTTTTGTGACTGGTTTATTTCACTTAGCATAATGTCTTCAAGCTTCATGTTGGTGCAAGTATCAGAAATCCATCCTTCTTAAGGCTGAATAATATTCCGTTGTATTGCCTAGAGTACATTTTGTTTATCATTTTATCTGTCAGTGGACTCTCGGGTTTTTTTTAACTTACAGCTATTGTGAATAATGCTACTAGAAACATTGGCATTCAAATACCTGTTCAAGTCTGTGCTTTCAATTCTTCTGTGTCGACTACGCTGAGAAGTGGCAGTTGAATCAAAGTGAAATTGAAAAGAGATGGAATTGCTGGAGAAATTCTTAATTTTCTATTTATCGTTTCACTTATGTGATGTATTAAAAAAAACCTTTTAGGGGTGTCTGGCTGACTCGGTGGAGTGTGTAACTCTTGATCTTGGGGGTGTAAGTTCGAGCCCCACATTGGGAGTAGAGGTTACTTAAAAATAAAATTTTAAAAATTAAAATCTTTTCAAGAAATTCCCTTCCTATCACAAGATGATAAAGATGTTCTTGTACATTGTGTTGTTTTGCCTTTCACACTAAATTCTATAATGTACCTGGAAGTAATCTTTGTGAATGATATGGGCTATATATTTTTTATATGGATACCCAATTATTTCCAACACCATTTACTGAAATTTCTGTCCTTCCCCACTTTATGCAGTGCCAGATCTGTCACAAATCAAGTCTCCATATGTGTGGGATTGGTTTTTGGTCTCCCTGTGCTCACCTTGTTCAAAAAATTTTCCCCTTTGCTAATATACAATATTAATTACAGTAGCTTATTAGTAAATCTTGATATCTGGCAGGACATTTCTGCCAACTTTGTTGTTTTCAGGAGGATCTTTATTCTTTATTTCTTTGTTCTTTCATATAAATATTACAATCAGCTTGTCAATTTCCACACACATACAAAAACCTGTTGGGATATGGAGTGGAAATATACTGAATCTGTAAATAATTTTGAGGCGCACTAACATCTTTGCAACATCCTTACAATATGTAAAGATGCACAGTATTGTACAAATTGTTCAATCCATGAACATGGTATATTCCTTCATTTATTTTGATCGCCTTTATTGTATTTCAATAAAGTTTTCTGGTTTTTTTCCATAAAAAATCTTGCATATCTTTCTCAGATATATTCCTAAATATTATATGTATATATAACTTTTTGTTATGGAAAACTTCAAATATATACAAAAGTAGACCGAATTGTAAGGAGGGGTTGGCAAATTAAGACCCATGAGTTGGCTGCCTCACCTGATTTTGTAAATAAAGTGGAAAATGGGCACAACTGTTTGTGTACATATTATCTGTGGATAATTTTCTGACCTAATGGCAGAGTGGAGGGGTTGCAATAGAGACTGCATAACCAGAAACCCTGAAATATTTTCTCTCTGGTTGTTTACAGAAGAAAATTGCCAGCACCTGGCTTGAAATTGCTTGTACTCATCACCTAACTCTACCAACCACCTGTTATTTTTCCTGAAAGTTCACAATAATTCCTTAATATCACCTAATACTCAGTATCTAAATGTCCAATAGTTTCATAAAGATGATGATTTTTATACTTTGTCTTTTTACTTTTTTTTTAATTTATTTTTTTTTTAATCTCTACACCCAATATGGGGCTTGACCTCATGACCCCAAGATCAAGAATCTCATGCTTTTCCAACTGAGCCAGTCAGGCGCCTCTTTAAAAACACAAAGGGGGAGACAGGACAGAGATGGGGACAGATGATCTGAAGCAGGCTCTGCACTGGCAGCAGAGAGCCCGATGTAGGGCTCAGACCCATGAACCAACCATGAAATCATGACCTGAGCCGAAGCAAAGTCAGATGCTTAACCCACTAAGCCACCTAGGTGTCCCTGCTTTTGAAGAAATTAGGTTGTTTGTCCTGTGGCTAACTGCATCTGCATTGTTTGGTGATACCCATTCCCCTGTCTTCTGTATTTCCTGTGAACTGGTGGTTGAATCTGGAGTTTTGATTGGGTTTGGGTTCACAATTTTTGGCTCAACTACTTTGTAGGTGGTGGTGTGGTTTTTCAATCCAAAATCACATCCTGTCTGATTATACTACTTAATATCTTTGGGTGTCATCATAAAACAGTAACTTTTAATTAAAAATTGCAGTTTAAAACTGTTGCTGGTGTGTAAAAATGCAATTGATTTTGCAGAAATCTTGCCGAACTCTTATTAATTCATATGACTTACCTATTAAGTTTTTGTTTTCTATGTAGACAATCAAATCATCTGCAACTAATGACAGTTTTCTTCTTACTTCGACAATTTTTATATATTCTCTGTCCTCTTCCCTTACTGGGCTAGCCAAGACCTTGAGTGTAATGTTGAAAAAAGTCATGCTAATAGGGACCCTTGTGTTGTTCTAGACTTTACAGGGAGTGTGGTCATCATCTTGCCAGAGTATGTTTGCCATGTTTTTCTATACATGCCCTTTATCAGGTTAAGGAAGCTCTGTTCTACTGCTGGTTTGCTCATTATTCTGAATGGACGGTACATTTGACCAAATATGTTTTCTGCATTTTTTGAGAGAATATGATTTTTATTCTCTAATTTATTATTGTAATAAGCTTAATGAGTTGGGTTTAAAATTTTTAAAAGTTTTTTTTACATTTATTATTGAGAGGCAGAGAGATACAGAGGACGAACAGGGGAGAGGCAGAGAGAGAGAAGGAGACACAGAATCTGAAGCAGGCTCCAGGCTCTGAGCTGTCAGCACAGAGTCCGACACGGGGCTCGAACCCACGAACCTTGAGATCATGACCTGAGCCGAAGTCCAATGCTCAACAGACTGAGCCACCCAGGCACCCCTAAAATTTTTTTAATGTTTATTTATTTCAGAGAGGGAGAGAGAGCGAGTGAGCAGGGGAGGGGCAGAGAAAGAGGGAGACACAATCTGAAACAGGCTCCAGGCTTTGAGCTGTCAGCACAGAGCCCCATGTGGGGCTCAAACTCACACACCATGGGATCATGACCTTAGCCAAAGTCAGACGCTCAACTGACGCCACTCAGGTGCCCTATCTAGATACTCAGTTTTAAATTTCTGATGATTATTGTATGTTTATTTCCAGAAGTTGTGTTTGGTTCCCAATCAGATCTGCTTGGGTGTTGTTTAGTATTGTTTTTGCGTTCACTCATATGTTTGATTCCTTCTTTTACTTTGTTTAACGTATGACACATATTTTGTATTCTAATCTGATAAATCCAGTATCTGAAGTTCTTTGCTGCTCAGATTCAGCTGGCTCTTCTGCAGCCTCATAATGCTGGTGTCCAGACCTCTGAGACAGGGGCCAAAAAGTTTTAAGCTGGGGAAGGCTCTTCTTAATGTCTCTCCTGCTTGCCTTCCCAGATGTCCCGTTTTCCCCCTTCCCCCTCCCCACCACCTTTTCCTCAATTTACTTTTTTGAAAGGCTGATTCATTCCCATGGTTAAAAAAAAAAGTGAAAAGTCTCCTCTCCTTTCCAGCTCTACGGCAGCCTCCATTTTTAGATTTGTGGATACTTCCAGAGATGTTTTATGCAGATTCAAGCAAATACAAATTTAAAAATTCTTTTTCTTTTAACGCAAATGGTAGCACACTACATACACATTGTTCTAAACTCGCTTTTTAATTTAAAACTTATGTTTCTGATTATAAGGGAAATACGTGCTCATTTTGAATCACATAAATACCCAAATGTCTACAAGCAGAAAGTGAAAAGTCCCTCTGGAATTTCATTCCCCAGAGATAACCTCCATTATGCCTCTATAAATATATATTTACATAAATGGGCTTATGCAACAGATACTGCTCTGTAACCTGTTTTTTTGTTCTCCAAATAATATGCCTTGACATCTTTCCGTGAATCTTTCCACATATATCAGTGCTGTCCACACAGCAGAGCCATTCTGTGCCTGGGCTTGAGTGAGACAGAAGTAGGCTCTAATCCTAGACCGCGGCTTAGTAGCTGTGGGGCTTTTCATATCCTCTCTGACCCTCAGTTTTCCTCATCTGTAAAATGGGGATCAAAATGGTACACACCTCCTGGTGTTGATCTGAGACCTTAAATAAGATCATGTGTGATGCGCTTTCTTCAGGGGCACCTACTTTATAAGTCTCTGGTGAATGGTAGTTTTTATTATGTCTCATTTTTTAAATGTTTATTTTGGAGGGAAAGAGAGAGAGCGCATCAGGGGAGGGGCAGAGAGAAAGGGGGTCAGAGGATCCGAAGCAGGCTCTGTGCTGACAGCAGAGAGCATGATGCGAGGCTTGAACTCACAAACCATGAGACCATGATTTGAGCTGAAGTCGGATGCTTAATCGACTGAACCACCCAGGCGCCCATGACTCACTCTTTTTAATGGACGCTTAGAATCCATACTATGCTATATCACGGTTTTTAACCATTCGCCTTCTGATGGACATTCGTGGGTACTCATTTGGGGTTTTGGTTTGTTTGTTTTTTGCTAATCCAGTGAACACGGAACATCTTTCATACCTTTTGTGTGAGTGTCTTCTTGTGAATTACCTACAGTGGGGTCACTGGTCCTCTGAATCCTAATTCTCTGCATCCTTTCTCTCCCAGGAGGAAATGAAAATGCCACATGGGGTGAAGCATGTGTGTTACGTAGGTTTTTCCTTTTATTCCTGCTCTTCTTCCTCCCTTTCCTCACGTACGGTCGGGTGGTGGGAGAGGGTCCTCCACAATAGAGGCAGGCCCAGCCCCCCTGGCCTGCTCTTCTCCAGAGCACTGTAGGACTCCCCATTCCCTGTGATGCTGAACCTCAGACCTCCAGTGTCCCCCATACTTTGGAACCTGACCATTCGTGATAATTCATTCACAGACTAGATTTCAGCCACATCTCCTTTTACAAGAGTTCTCCATGGTTCGCAATAAGTTAAAAGAATCCAACCTACTGGTAATGGGATGAAAGCTTAAAGTAAGAAAGAAAAGGGAAAAGAGAAGGAGAAATCCTGGTATGACAGCTTCTTACTCTTTGCCAATCCTGGAAAGATACAGCTGCTGGACCCAAAGTTAATGCTGAGCTTCCTGGCTGCCAAAGTAAAAAGCGGAACAGGATTGATTCTATAGCTCATAACAAGCCCAAAATCCATTTTGCACCTTGAGATTCTCATAAAGGACTGGGGCTGAGCGGGGAAGACAGGATAAGAATGAAGACAGACTCCACTTCTGGGACAGAACCATGTAGTCAGGTTTCTCCAATGCTACTTTGTGTCAGGCCTTTTCTAGGCATCGGGACTAGGAGACACATGGTCTCTGCCCTCATGCTGGCTTACAGCACAGGGGGGAGAGTGATATTAGACAATTGCAGGTACAGGGGGCGCTCCCAAGGGTCTGCGCTGCTCAGCCTGAAGTGCTTTTCTTCTCCGGCAGCTTGGTTCCGGGTCACTGATCTCCCTCCTGGGGGCCATCAGCTGTGGCCAGACAGGGGAGCAACAGCATCCCAAGCTGGAGGCTCTGGAGAACATGATGGAGGTCAGCACCCTGTCACTTGTCCAGAGGTCCAGAAGGAAGGAAAGGCCCGTGGCCCAAGGCCCTGCTGGATGCCCGGTACAGATCAGGCTCTTTTTTTTTTTTTTTAAGTTTATTTATATTTGAGAGAGACAGACAGAATGCGAGTGGGTTGGGGGCAGAGAGAGGAGACACAGAATCCGAAGCAGGCTTCAGGCTCCGAGCTGTCCGCACAGAGCCCGATGCGGGGCCCGAACTCACAGACTGCAAGATTGTGACTTGAGCTGACGTCAGACGCTTAACCGACTGAGCCACCCAGGCACCCAGGAACAGGTTCTTGACATCGACAGTGTTACCTAATCCCTGCCGAGGGAGACACTTGCACACCTGCTTCACAGAGATGTCACTGCCTCCCGCACAGGTGGTGTGACTTGCGCAGGGTCACACAGAACATACTAGCCAGAGACAGGTGTGAGCCCCACTTGGCTAGCTGCTGGAGGGGGCCTGTACACTCTTTCTCCTGCCCCACTGAGTTCAGGAGTGTGACTGGAGCAAGGGGGGACTGAGCCTCCAGGACATTTTGGAGAGGGGACTGTCACTGACCTTTGCTCCTGGCCAACCAGCGGGTCCTGCCATCCTAAGGTCTGCCTCAGGAAGGACAGCATGGGCTTGTGGTGGCCTGTGGCCTCTTCTGCCATCTGTGAGGTCACTCCTTTTCCCTCAGGGACCCCCCCTTTCTCCATGTCCTCTTTCTTTTGCAGGAGGGGGCTCCTGTTCCCTGCGCCGCCAAGTCGCCTGGGGTGAGTGCTCCTTCCCCTGTCCACTGGGAGCACAGATCAGGGAGAAGGTGGGGAGGCTGTTGGGGGGCAGTGACCACCTGGTGCCAGGCCTCAGTTCCTCTTCTGTCTCCCCTCCAGGGCGTCTCAGGGGAGCCTGAAGAGGAGGACCCTGGTGAACAAGACTGGGGAGAGGACTCGGGTGAGAGGCCGCAGCAGCTGCTGGTCTTGCAGGACCTGCTGGGGGAGTGGGCGGGGCCTCAGCCCCTGCTAGGACTCTTCCCTCCCACCCCTGCCCCTTCTCCCATCAACCTGAGTCCTTCACCAAAGGGATGGTGGCTGCTGGCTGCCTGGGATTGGATACTGGACATCTCAGGCCCCTGAGATTGAGCGTTGAGTCGCCCCCTTCTCTTGCCCCTCAGCATCCCATGGGAGATCACGTGACTCTCTTTCCCCACAGCTCAGTTTCAGCCCCAACAGGAGAAGCTGTCCCCGGATATCGGGGTACGGAGCACTGTGGTGCATGCCATGCAGGAGGCGCTGTGGAGTCGGTAAGGCCTCGCTCCCCACTCCCCTGATTTCCATGACATCCTCACCACTGTCCTCACCTCCCGGGGCCATGCCAGGTTCTCCAGGGCTTCTAGATGTCTGACTAACCCCATTTTGTAGTGGTGAGGACACCAGCCCACTGTGTGGGAGAGCTGACATTGGAACCTGAGTGTCTGTGGCTTCAAGGTCACGCTCTCCCATGAAACCACTGCTGCTGCTCACGTCCTTGTGAGTGTCACCCACAGCGAATGCTTCCAGATGCAATGAGCCTGTGTTGGGAGCATCTCAGAGATCTGAGCCCACAGCTCTCATTTACAATGGTGAGACCAAGGCTCAGAGAGGGTAGAACTTTGCCAGGGCCAAACAGCAAGTCAGTGGCAGAGTCGGTGTTCTGTTCAGGGCTGGGGCTGTGTCCCCTGCCTGACGGATGCTTTACCCTTCCCCCCACGCTTCCTCCCTCCCAGTTCCCCTGGACCAACGATGGAGCTCGGGCTGAGCAGTGATTGTGTGGCCTTGGGCAAGCTGCTGTGTTCTCACTCACCCCATCTGTAAATGGAGAACGATGTCGCTTCCTCACAGGGTGGGGGTGAGAATAAATGTGTACACATGGGGAAATGCCCAGGATGGAAAGTGCGGTTGGTCCAGACCCTCTGCTCCATCCACTCCTCCTGGGCTCAGAGCCCTGGCTCCACCCTTGCCCTCCCGCAGCCTCCAGGAGCTCCCAGACCTGGTGCTGAGTGAGGAGGCGGTGGAGGGCATCGCTGCTGGCATCGAGACAGCCCTCTTTGACCTGACACAAGCCACCAACTGCCGCTACAAGACCAAGTACCGGAGCCTGCTGTTCAACTTGCGTGACCCCCGCAATCCGGTGAGCTGCGCTTTGGGCTAGGCCATGCCCTCCCTCGAAGGCTCGAAGCTCCCCCCACACCCTGACAGGACGTTGGGGCGGGGGGCTTCCAGAGCAGTGTGGTGCAGCCCCCACGTCTGCCCCTGCAGGACCTGTTTCTCAGAGTGGTTCAGGGAGATGTCACCCCCCACGGCCTGGTGCGGATGAGCTCAAGCCAGCTGGCCCCCCAGGAGCTGGCCCGCTGGCGGGACCAGGAGGAGAAAAAGGTGAGCTGTTGGGGCAAGCCAGGATAGGTGATGTGGGAGGGGCTTGGGGAGGCCATGGCCCGAGGATGGAGCAGGACAGACAGAGACAGAGTGAGGAGGTGGATGGTGAGACACGGGGAGCAGGAGACAGAGGGAAACAGAAAGGAGGAAGTGGAAAGAAAGAGCAGGCAGCCTGGAGAAAGTCAGAAAGGCTCTCTCCATCAAAAAATAAAAATAAAAAGATAAATAAATAAGAAAGGAAAAGAGGCAGAAGCGGAAAGGGGCTGGGGATGAAAGCTTGGTAAGGTGATACTCTGAGAGGTGTCGTCTTCTACTTGCTTTTCTGGGGAGCTGGGGTGGCAGTGGGGGTACTGGGGATGATGGTCTAAAGTCTGGAGTCCAGGATTGCCATCCAGCATAGCTGGGGGTAGACCCCCGGGCTTCCTCTGTTTCTGTCTCAGCCTCAGAAGCCCCAGAAAAGGCCGGAAGTCTTCTTGGTGCCCCAGGCTGGGTGAGGTACCACACAGCCCTTGCGCTTCACAGTCATGTCTCCCTCGTGTCTGTGTGTCCCTCCCTTCCTGGGGACTGCTCAGGGACAGGGAAGGTGTGGGCACTGAGCCGGCTTGGGGAAATGCTTGCGCAATGCTTGCTGGTGGCCCATGAGAGGCGGGGTACTGATCTAGGGAGCAGGCCAGTGCAGTGGAGTGGGGTACTGAGACCGCTGTTCTGGAAGACACTGGGCTGATTAGATTCACCTAGAATCCACTGGGTGACTCTGTCCACTATAGGTTGAGCTTCTGTGCGGGAGCCTGGGTTGGGGTTGGGGGGGTGGGGCCCAGGAGCAGGAATAGCTACATAACTTGTAGGGGACAGTCTAAAACAAAAGCATGTGGCCTTTTGCTCAACGACTGTTAAGAATTTCAAGATGGTGGCCGCACGATGGATGGGGCCCCACTGAGGTGCAGTGCCCCGTGCCACAGCATGGAGCCCACGCCCAGGAAGCCAGCCCTGCTGGGGAGGATGGGACATCCTCCAGGCTTCCAGAAAACATTTCAGGGAGGATGACACTGATCAGCAGTAAGAATGATAGGCAGTATTTACTGTGAGTCCGGCTCCAGCCCAGCGTTCTACCTATGCTGTTTAACTTAATGCTCTTCATTTAATTCCTAGAAAACAGAGAAATTGAGGCTCAGAGCAGTGAAGTGCTTGCCCAAGACCACACTGCCTTGAGAGTTTCTAGTAATGACACAGCTGGCGCTCCAGAGCCTGCATGCTTTGGACTACACTATACTCTTCCCAGGGCAGAGGCTGGGGTCCAGGGAGAGGCAGCATGGACTTGTGGGCGGGGGTGAAGTTCAGGAAGGCTTGCTGGAGGAGGCAGGGCTTGAGCTTGGAGGGCAGATGAGTGGAATACAGGAGCAGTAGGGCTGAGGGTAGAGGGCTTATTAGGGAAGGGGGATGGTGGAAGCAGAAGTGTGAAGGGAGAGGAAGGGGAGCCACAGGAGAGGGGACGCATGGCAGGGATATGGACACCTGGGCACTTGGTGGCCTGAGACCCCCTGACCTGTCTGTTTGGGCGGCTTGGCCCCTACCAGGGCCTGGAAATCATTGAGCAGCAACAGAAGGAGCCGTGCAGCCTCCCGGCATTCAAACTGACCCACAAGGGTGAAGTCGAGATCCTGCGGGACATGGACCAGACGCTGACCCTCGAGGATCTGGTGGTAAGCGGCAGCCTGACCTGGCGCTGATGAGCCTCGTGCCCAGGGTCCCACGGTCTCGCCTCAGCAGCTGGGTGACCCTGAGCAAGGCACCTGATGACTGGGAGGCCCACGGTCTGCTGTCAGCAAGGCGATGATCGTTGCCACACCCCCCGAGCTGGACCTGTCCGTGCCTTCTTGGCACCAGTCCCCTCCTTCTGGCCTAACACCAGGGCACCCCACGCGAGTGGTGGTAAGTCTTACCGCTGCAGTTTCCCCCAGCCTCAGCCTTTCCCACCAGATCTCTGGCTGGGAAGCAGGAGGGCCACACTGAGGCGGTGACTGTTTTGGGATGTGAGGAACAGAGCCCTACTCTCTCTGGTGGCGTGGTGAGGCTTAGAGGTGCCCTGGGCCGGCAGAGACCCTGCCCGGAGCCCTCTTGTCGCTGGGGATCTGCTCCATCCGCATGTCCCTCCTGCTCCTTCTACCCCTTTGCCCTTCCATCTTGCATGTGGCCTGACATGGTGGCTCAGCAGCCCTCAAATCAATGAACTCATCAGCTCAGCCTCCTGCAGAGAATCAGAAGTCCCCCTTGGCTTAGTTCAGCCACTCTTGGGAGGTCTCTGTGGCCCTGCTTGGGTGTCCGGTGGGTCAGAGGTTCACCCGACTCTAATCAGCAACATGCCCAGAATGGACTTCGCCGGGCTCTTGAGCCATGTTCACTGGAGAAATGGCAGTGAACATGACAGATGAAAATTCCTGCTCCCCCACCTGCTGCAAAGCAATAACCAGGCCAGCCTCCAGAATGGCAGCCTGTGCAGGAAGCAGTCTGTGTCCCCTGAATCAACTGAACACGAGCAAAGAGGGAGGAGCTAGAAAACCCAGAAAGAAGTCCTCACTGGGGAGAGAGGGGCAGAGTAGGGGAGGGGAGACTAACACATAATCACATCTTACTCCTTATTGAGTGCCTGCTAAGTGCCCATTTTACAAACAGAGCCTCATTCGGATCTCACAGTGACCCACAGGCTGGGTGATGCCAGCTTCCTGGATGAGGAACCTGAAGCCCTTTGCCCAAGCTCACTTAGTTGGTCATGGGGGAGCTGTGATTTGAAGCTGTCTGACTCCAAAGCCTGTGCCTTATGCTACTCTCAAGGTGGTTTATGAGGCAAGATGAGAGTTTTAAAATCTTTAAAAATCTTCCAAAAGAAATGTTGTTTTTTAAAAAAATTTTAATGTTTATTCATTTTTTTGAGAGACAGAGTGAGCGGAGGAAGGGCAGAAAGAGAGTGACAGAGAGAGAGAGACAGAGAGAGAGAATCCGAAGCAGGCTCCAGGCTCCGAGCTGTCAGCACAGAGCCTAACGTGGGGCTCGAACCCACGAACCATGAGATCATAACCTGAGCTGAAGTCGGCTGCTTAAGACTGAGCCACCCCCACATCCCAAAGCAATGTGTGTGTTTTTTGTTTTTAAAGCTATTTCTATTGTGAGGGACAAGGGTGATTTGGCAGTGGGCATCGAAAGTCTTCAAAATGTTCATTCTCCCCGCTTCTGTCCCTTGCTTCTAAGACCTTGTCCCGGGACATAGTTGAAGGTTTAGGAAAATACTTTGTGCGTGAGGACATTTCCAGTACTGTTTGCAACGGTGAAGATCTGGGAATGACCCCACCACCCAGCAGTAGAGGAGATGTGTACATGACCGTCCACGGTGTGTACGGCCCGTGTGCATGGCTGGCGTCTTCCAGTAATTCATGGACACAGTGAGAATGCAGGGTGACTATTTGATCCCAGCTATTTTAGTCAAAGAACCCCCAAAGCCCTGTAGAAAAAAAGCTGTTCCAAAGAATACCCAGGATACCAGCTACTGTCTCTGACTAGTAGGAAAAGAGGTGATTTTTGGGTAATTTTCAAATTTTCTTTAACAAGTTCCTAGTACCTTTCTAACAAAAGAAGGTATTCTTTGGATAAAAATGAAACCATATCTCTGAGGCTGCCTGATCATAGAGAGCAGCTGGCTTCCCTGGTGCCTTCCCAGCCCACCCTTCTCTCCTCCTCCTAGGGACCCATGGTGTCCGGAGATGGTAGTCCACTGGCCCTGCCTGCCACATCAGAGGACACCATGGAGCAGCACAAGGACACCACGGAGCAGCATGAGCACCATTTTCTGGACCCCAGCTGCCGCATCTGCACGGGTGGGGGGCAGGGGGCACAGGATGGGTGCAGGGGTGGTGGGCGGGCTGGGGCTGAGTGTGGGCTTCTTGGCCTGGGGAGAAGGTGGCAGGGGGTACGGCACTTATCTGTGTCCCAGGTCACCTCAAAAAGAACCTGTTTGGAATCCTGGTTCTGAAGCTCTCTGCTTCATCTAGCTGCCTGCTCCTGCTTCAGCTCCTGCCTCTGCTCTTTGTAGACTGGAAGCCCTCCTGTGAGCTGCCAGGCCCCTTCAAAGCCACTAGGAGGATAGGGGACAGCGTCTTCCAGAGAGCCCCGAGCCCAACCCTCGTGTCCTCTCCAGCGATGCCCCAAACCAGGGAGAAGCCTCCCACGCGCCTCCAGGACAGGTATGGGGTGGGGGCTGGGAGACAGTCAGCCGGGGGCGGGGGGTGGGGGGGGAGGCCTCCTGCTGGGGAGGCAGACACACCATGGACTTTTCTTTCTATAACGACCTCGGGCGAATCCTGCTTCTGCTGTGGGGCTCAGTTTCCTCCTCTGTACAGTGGAACCCGTCATAGTCTGCTGGTTCTGCCTCCCAAGGCTGTGCTTGCGCTGGTGTTCCAGGCCACATGCGTCGGGAACACAGGACCTTCTCTGAAAGGCAGGGAGATCCTGATAACCTGCTCTCCCTGGTCCTGTCTCTCTGTCCTCTCTCTCTAGGCCCCAGATGCCTGCTGGGCCCACGAAGGCCCTGCTCAGCCAGCCGCCCTGGGAGGGAGCACTGGACATGTTCTCCATCAAGCGGTTCAGGGCCAAGGCCCAGCTGGTGTCTGGAAACAGCTGTCGGCTCCTCAGGGTACTCCAGCCCTGCTTGCCAGGGTCTCCCTCACACCCTGGCCAGCTACCCAAACCCCCTTTCATTCATTCGTTCATTCATTCTTCTACTCCCTCATTCTAAAACAAGGCATTGGGACCGTCTCTGTGCCTGGCCCTGTGTGAGACCTGGGGCAGATGAGATGCCAGCCCCACCCCTGCAGACACACATGTGGGTCAAGGACTCCGTGTAACCCAAGGCATAATGCAAGAGGGCCCGGGGACCTCTCCCTGGTGCTTCCCTGATCCAGGGGAGGGTTTTAGGAGTGACTGTTGAGTGACTGAATGATCAGTTGAACCACGGGGTGTGGGTGGGAGGTTCGAGGAGGGAGGAAGGGGCTCCCGAGGAACTCTAGGATGGGCCGTAGGCCTCCAGGGGCAGTCGGGGCTTCCTGGGCAGCCACCGACCTTCTTGGGGTCCCGGTATACTGCCTGTCCATCCTCTTCCTTGAATGCCGTGGCTTTGTGGTACTGGTGCTGTGTGCCCTAAGTTGGTGGGAAGCTAGCATGGCTGACTGGCCACCCTACCTGCCTTCAGGCCCTGCCCGAGGTGATCCATTCAGCAGGCTGCATCCCCTCCAATACTGTCTGGGAGCTTTTGGCCAGTGTCTGCCCAGCCGAGGCCAAGGTAACTGCCGTGCTCAAGCACCCTCTCTCCTTCTAGACCTCTGGCCCTGTGCTCCCTCTGTCTCCTCCTCTGGAGCAGGGGCCTGGTTCAGGGCATCTGGGTCTAGTTCCCACTATAACTGTAGACGCTCTGTGAGCCTGGGCAAGTCCCTCTGGCTCCTCCTCTGGGGAGTCAGGACACACATCCTCACGGGGTTCTCAAGGGGCTTGGATGAGACCAGGGGTGTGCTCAGGGCCGAAAGGATGGCTGCTCTCAGGGCCACCCTCCTTCTTGCATCTGTAGGACATCTGTGTGGTCAGGCTGTGCCCACATGGGGCCCGGGACACCCAGAACTGCCGCCTGCTCTACTCCTACCTCAACAATAAGCAGCGCCATGGCCTGGCGGCTGTGGAGCACGTGGGGGTGGTCCTGCTGCCCCTGCCTGCCTTCCAGCCCCTGCCCACCAGACTGCGCCCTCTGGGGGGCCCCGGTGAGTGCCCCGATGCCCGTACCAGACCCTGCCTTCCCTCACCTGGGACCAGATGGGGCACTCTTGACAGTCACCCCTGTGGCCACGGAGACAGGCCACATCTCATTTGGGAACTCCTGAGACGGGCACGCAGGGCAGCAAGAATAGGTATATATTGCTTACTGTGTGTCAGACAGTCTTCTAGAAGCTTTGCTTCTACTAATTCATTTAGTCCTCTCAGTAACCCCATCAGAATGGTACTGTCAGTTTCTTGATTTCACAGATGAGGAAACTGAGGTAGGCTTAACCGACTGAGCCACCCAGGCACCCCGAGGAAACTGAGGTAGGGAGAAAGCAAGCCACCTGTCCAGAGTCACACAGCCTGTCAGGAGCAGAGCCAGGCTTCACACCCCGGCAGCCTGGCTGCAGAAACTGGGCTCCTGACCCCCACACATACTGCTCCTTCAATGAGGCGACCTGAATAGACACTCACGGGACAGCCACATTTATGCAGACACAGCGGGACAGAGGCAGGACCCACAGATCAGTGACTGAAAGCATCACCCAAGACAGGACAGGAAGGAAGGATGTTTCCACCACTGCTATCCTAGGCCAAGGTTGGCCTTGGTGCCCAGGGGGGTATCTCTGGGGCGTGGCTCCAGGAAAGCACCTGGGGTGGGGGTGGGGGGTAACCATTCCCAGGCAGAGCGCTTGGCCGTTCTGGGCTTCCTGTCCTGGGGACAGTGTGGTAGGCTCCGAGTCCGTACAGTCTTGAGGTCAAACCTTTCAGTGCACCACCCTCAGGCAGGTGAGCCCTTTCTGGTGCTGAAAGTGACGCTCCTGGGACATGCTTGGCCTCATACTGTTTGCAGCATCTCATGGACCCCCATCTCACTGCTGGAAAGCTCTTCCTAGGGCCTAACCGTGGACCTCCTGCTGCAGCCACAGCACAGTTTCTGGGGATGGCGTGTTCTCTCCCCCCAGGCCTTTGGTCTCTCCGCTTCCTCTTTCTCCAGGCCTGGAAGCCACTCACTCAAGCCTGGTGCTGGCTGTGCTGCTCCCCAGGGCAGGGCTCCCAGACACAGCAGAGTCCAGACCTCTGTGGGGGAAGGTTCAAAAGACGGTCTCCTTCAACAGAAAAGTGGAGATGAGATGCTACCAGCCACAGCACAGGAGTCCCAACGCGGCCCCAAAGGGGTCCCCTCCCCCAAGGGGCATGCTGCAGCAGAGCCGGGGCGAGAGCAGCCTGGCTCCAAGGGGAATGTGTGCTTTGCGGAGGCCACCCAGAGGCAGGGGGAGACTGTGGGGAGAGCCTGAGACCTGGCAGAGTGCTGGGCGTGGGCAGTGGGCCCCCAAGCCAGGCCAGTGCCAATCCGGGCATCCCTATTCAGCAGTACCATCTGGCCACGGCCGGCACCTCCACAGGGCCTCCTGTCCCCACCAGGCCCTGCTCCAGCATCTTGAATCCCTGGTGTCCATGAGCCACCAGCTCCAAGCCTCACTGAGGTCCCCAGGCCAGGAGACCCTTCCCCCAACTCCTGCCCTGTCTCCTGCAGCCCCTGGAATTCTTGGCCTACTGTGCCAGCCACCTGCAGCTCTAGAGCCCCCTAGCCCAGCTCCTGACTCTTGGGGTCTTAAAGATGGAGCTGGCGCTGAGTGTTCCTTCCCCGGAGACACTTGACCCTCATGACCCACCAGAAGAGAGCCTTTGATTCCTTCCCCAGTGCTGAATCCTGAGCTGTTCCCGGGAGAGAGGGGCGGAGGAAGGGGAGGGTCGGCTCTTTGGAGTTTTCTCTTCTGCAGTCTGCTTGGTGTTGATTTTTGGTTCAATAAAGAGTTTGGCAAAGGTGAGATTGCATCTGCTGGCTGGTCAGGAGAGACTCCGGGCCTGGTCAGGTGTGGGTCGGGGTAGGTGTGTCTGAGTTTCTGTACACAGAAGTAGCAGAGCTAATGTGCCGGGGAGGGAGAGGCAGCCGTACAAGCTGCTTGTCGAGATCCTGAACCATCCCTGTGCCCCGGGACACTGCTGTTGCCGTGGTGGGTTCTCGAACCATTCTGCAAGTATTCTGAACCAGGAGGAAGAGGTGATGGGAGAGAGGGCAGGACCAGGGTGGGGGAGAGAGAAAGGAGGCTTTTGAAGGGGCATCAGCATCTAGAGATAGGGAGGAAAAGGAGAGCAAGTTGCAATGGTTTTTAAATTTTATAGTTCTTTTTTTTCAGTTACTGGAATTATTTTCATTTGGATAGTTGGGTGCCACCTTATTACCTATGCATCTCTGTCTGGGTGCATCTGTGAGTGTCTTTATGTGTGAGCATGTGTGTGCATCTGTGTGTGTACATACGTGTGTGTGTATGTCTGATTACATGTCTGTGTGTGTCTTTGGGGGGTAAGCTGGGAGATCCACATAGGATGACTTTTCTCTGTGCCTCTTGCCAGTCCCCAGAGACCGGTACAGGAGAAAGCCCAGGGTCTTGGCCTGGGAGTGGAGGGGGCTGGGCATTCAGGGTGGCGTTGGAAATTGGTGTTAGGGCTAGATGGTGCTGCTTTGCCTGGGGCCTGGAATGATCTCCTAACAGTAGCTACAATTGTGGAGCATCTCTGGGAGATCGAAGTCTGGGGACCTATCTGGACACTAGCTGCCACCTAGCTGCTTAACCCAGTGCAGAGAGGCAGGGCCTGGCTTAGGGGAGAGAACTCTGGCGGGACCCCTCCGTCCTCCTGGACACCTTCCCCGGTCCTTAAGGGGTGTACTTCGTATATCCCTCTGGAAGTCTATCCACGCACAAGCCTCGCTCAGGAACAGGCTGGACTGGGAAGGATGGGGCGTTGGTTGTTTTGGGGCGCCCCTCTTCTCTGCCCCGTGAGCTCTGCAGCTGCCCTACCCGCAGCCGACAGCAGAGGGGGCCCTCGGCCTAGGGATGGAGGTCGGGGCTAGCTGGACGGGAGGACGAGCTGGGGGCGGGGCGAGGTATGAATTTTTAGCCGGAGGGACTGGAAGAGGGGCCGGGATTGTGTGGTGCGAGGGGAGGAGTGGGAAGCGCGGGGGGAGGAGAGGGTACTGGACGTGTGAACCAGGGGAGGGGGCGGGGCTAACTTTACCATCTCCGACGGGCTTGTGAGCGCCTCAGCCTCCGTGCTATATGTAAATGACACAAATTACTATGCAACCTGCAGCTTGATTCTGAGTCGGCAACTTGGGTCAATTTCCTAACGCAGTTGGGGCAGGCCAAGGGGAAGACGGCTGTGAACTCCTCCCCCCGCCCCGGCCCAGGGCTTCCTTCCAGGGAGACGGAAGAGCATTAGCTGTCTTCTCAGGTCACTCAGGCAAGAACAAGCTCTGGACTCTCGGCTGGGACTTCCTTTCAGAGAGTCAGTTTCGTCCCTTGCAAATGGGGGTGATGACGTGGCCCTATAGAACCTCGCCCAGCGAAGAGGGCTAGAGGTGGACCGCGAAATCCTGCACCCTGCTTTGAGGCCGGGGGTCGGACAACACGACCTCCACCCACGTTTTGGCCTTAGTCCAGAAGCCCCTTCCTTCGCCTTTGTTTCGGCCCAGGAGGCCGGGAGCAAGGATTAGGCTAGCTGTTGCTAGGGGGCGTGGTCGGCGGTTGCTAGGCTCGAGGGACGTTGCTGAGCAACGCTGGGCGGGGCTCACGTTGCTAGGCCTGAGTAGGAGTCCCCAGGGACCGGAAAGGCCACCCAGCTCTCCTCGGCTTCAGTGCAAGGCGCCCCACGAAGCTGCTTTCTCGCGACTTTCTCCGGGCCTCAGCTTCCCTCGGGCTGGACGCAGTCTCTGAGGGTCCTTCCGGTTCACACCCTCCGAGACTCCGTGATCCTCTGGGCTGTGGAGCGAGGCACCCTGGGTCTTTGTGCACGTGTCTATACGCTCGCTTGTGCGATAGTGGGGGAAGGGGGGTCGCATTTGGGTTTCCATAGCAACCGCTCCAGTGTCATCCCATTTCTTCCAAAGGTTTGAGAGGTAGCGTGTGCAAATTTACATATATCTGCATGTCATTAACATAGAGGCGGGGCCGGAACTTGTTTGGGCAACTATCCCCAGACAGTTCCCTTTGCTTCCTCTCTCATCCCGCCTGAGGGCCACGTGGGCAGCGCATGCGTGAGTGTTTTTCTTGTGAATGTTCCCAGAATCTGGGTGGGTGGGTGAACTGGGTGGGTGGGCCACTGGCTCTGGCCCCCGGTCAACCATTAGCATGAATTCGTCCAGGTGCCCTTGACGAAAGACCTTGATGAGCACCCCCAGGCAATGCCAGGCCTGGTTGGAATCCCAGTTTTTCCCTTTCCTGTGTGTGTGGTCTTGGACAAGTTTAGTTCCCTTCTCTATGGCTCAGTTTTCTTCTTTGTAAATAGGGATCTTAATCCCTAATTTATCAGGTGATGTGACTATTCAGTGTCGTGTCACTTTCACATACACTTATGCTCCTTCCAACACACAGCAACCCCTTCATGGTAGCTTCCACCCTTCTTCCATAAAGCTCAGCTCCTCTCAGGACCCATGCAAAGCAAACTGACATCCTCTGCAGCTCAAGACTTGACAACTAAACACCAGGAAGAACTGCCAGATGTCAGGATTAGAGCCAAAGGATGAGGACTATTGGTTTGTCTGTTTGTCCTTGGAGGCTGCTGAAGGCCAGGTTGGTGAAGCATGAAGCCCCATTCCCCACCCGTCACCACCATGCACATCCTTCCACCCCTTTCCCTCCTGAGGACCAAATGTTTCCAGAAACCTTGCATTTCTGTCTCGAATGTGCTACAAGATCTCTGCAGCAGCGGAAGCTGAGTTGGAGAAGCTTAAAAACCAGAGTGAGGGAGGTGGTAACCAAGAAGGTCCCCTACAGGACTGAGATGTCTCAGGTAGATCAGGGTCTGGCCAGAGGTTGAGGGCAGAAACTTCACTTGGAGAGTCAAACATCTGAGCCTTTACCAGAGAAGACTGGGAGACCCTGGAGACAGTGTCTCCACTGTGGACTCCTCTGCTAAGACGTGGGGCAAAAAAAAAAAAAAAAAAAAAAAAGACAGAGGTCAGCTCAGGTTGAAGGGCCGTCATTGCTATAGCTGTGCGGTAGTCTCGTGGAGGTAATGAGTTCTCTGTTGCTGGGGCTATGGAAGCAGGGGCTGAGCAGGACTGAGCACATGGCTGGGAGAGAGCAGTAGCTCTCCTCCTGGAATTTCTTGTTCTTGTTTGGACTGTAGTTGCTCCGTATAACCTCTTCAAAAGCTGCAAAGTTGTCCCTGGGTCTAAATTCAGCCTTTCCTCCTCTGGCCTTCTTGTCTCCCTTTCTCCTAGAGTCACTGTAACCTTAACAGCCTTGACTGCCAGAGTCAGAGGGGAGGCAGACGAGGTGTTAAAGGAGAAGAACCAGTTCTACTCTGTGTTGGTCTCTTAGTTCTCAATTAGGTTCAGATAATTAAGATAGATGAGGTTGGCTCCTCTCCTGGGTAGATGAAGTTTGTTGGTGTTGGAGCGGGAGTGGAGGAGCTGGATTCTGATTGGTTGGTTGGCTTCCTGGAGGAGGTAGGATTACATGGGGGCTATACCCTACAGTTGTCACTCTGACCACTGAACGCAAGATTGCTGGCTGCCTGCAGATGGCAGTGGGCCAACTCCCTCCCTTGTAGCCACCTGCGCTCCATAGGTAAGGGTTCCAGGGACAGGCTGAGAGCCTGGCAGTGCCCGGCTGGCCCGCTTGTGTCCCACTCTGGGGGCCAATTAAGTCTCCATCCCTAGCCGTGCCGATTAACAGTTAATAAGGCAGCAAACACCTGCAGCTACGGAGGCGAATTAAGAGCAACAGTCGGCATAATACACAACCCGATAAGTGAGCAATTAACAACCAGAGAAAGATTAATAGAAGCAATTACGTCCTACTCGGAGCTCTGTAAACAGGACTGTCAATGGCTGAGAGATTCAGTCCAGTCCTGCCCAGCCCCACCCTAGGCCACAGCTTCTGCAAGCAGCCCAGCTGGCCTATAGACTCCGGACCCCGGAGCCATAGGCACATGAGAAGTGCACATGTGTGCCAACACTCACATAGACATATACAACGTACATCTGTGGGGAGACGGTCCACAGGATGCAGGCACACGACCCAAGTCCCCGCCTGTCATCCACACTCACAAAAATGTGTACACAGAGGTACACGTAAGTTCTGCCGGAAATACACAGATCTGGATCCAGAAAAATACCCAGAAAGAGATGCTTGCATATTTTACACACTGCTACAGCCACATAGACCAGAAGACACAGTGACACATGTATAAATTTGGACACATAGTTAATCACAGCTATCTACTTACGGAGTCCCCGATGCCTGTGGCCCTCTTTTGATTCCCACCTTGCAAAGGGTCATCCACAGAGAGCTGCAGCAGGGAAACTGGACTGAGCACTGGAACAAGGGTGGCAAGGGACAGAATGTGTGTGAACACACACGCAAGCCTATCTGCAAGCATGTAATAGGCATGTGTGTCCTCGCTGCTCATGAGCATGTTCGTGTGTATAAAAGGGCATGCACCTTACATCTGTGTGCCTGTATGAATGGTTGTGTGTCAGGGTGTATGTACATGCGCTTGTGTCCAGTGGATCTGTGACTATCACGTGGGCTTCTGGTTCACATGTGATCCTGTGCCAGTGTTCATGTCTGGGTAACTGTGTGTCACTACTTCAGAGTGGCCTTCTGTGGGTCTTGTCTCTGAGCTGTGGTAGGTGGGGGAGGTAGTCCCCATGGGTGCTCCCCAGGGAGCCTGGGAGCTCTGATGGCACCTGAAACCGGGGCCCACCTCTAGGAAACAGGGCTCTAAGGCTCCTAGGGCTGACTCGGTTTCCCTGACAGGGCCTTCTAGCCCATCTAGTAGGACTCGACACCATTGGGCCACCCAGGCGGAGGAAGAGAAATGAGCATCATTTCTAAAGAAATGGACCTGGAGGTTAACTTCTCTTGATTGAAAGCTAAGAATGGGTACCTTTCTCTCAAGGCCATTACTCCTGTCCCCACAAGACCTGACTGTCCCTTTCCGCCCCTCTGCCTGGGAGCTTCCATCCAATGGAAAACCTACAGAGCCAAGACCCAAACACTTTGCTCCTATTCTGGGACATACATTGTCATACATAGAAACCCCAGCCCACAAGGATCCAGTCGTGTGGCCATACAGGCATAGACAGTCATGAAAGCAAACATAAAAATTCTATCCACAGTCACACCCAGACCCAGCCACCCGCACACAGGGTCGCCACACACGAAATCACACACATACAGGAGCCTGTGCAGCAACACTCACACACACCTGCACTCTCACGTGCCCCTATGCCCGTTACTCTCTGAGATGAGCCCAGTGTCAAGCCAGAGGGCCCAGGGGGCATCCTGTGACAGGTCCCCCCATCTCCTCCAATAGCAGTCTGACCAGATGGTGGAGGCTCCCAGGCCCCAGGAGAGCTCTCTATCACTGCTAACCCGCCAGCTGACAGGCGGGTGCACTGAGGCCTGGCTCGGCCAGAGGGGCAGGGATGGCAATAAGGAGGTAATGAAGCTCACCAGCACCCTCCGCACCACCCTGCACCCCAGGCCTGGATGACACCTGCCGCAGGGCCTTTCATTGTTGGGCAGGGAGGAGCTTTGAGCAGGGACGCACAGACACAGAGATGCGTAGATTCATACAGAGCCACCCCCCCCACACTCAGGCTTCCACAGGACACAGTAGGACCCAGACACAGGCAGACACCCCCTCCAGCAACCACGGTTCAGCTGCCCCGTCCCAGGAGAAAGCACTCACCAAAGCCAGGGCTGACTTTGCAGAAAGCCTGGCCAGGCCCCCTAACCCCCCCGCCATCTAATGAAAGCAAACAAGAGACAGATCCATGGGCCCCCAAAGCCAAAACATCTGCTGTAGGTCTGTCCTTCTGTCCAGGAATCCAGCCTTCTTTGGACTTTTGGTCATTCGATTTTTGTTTTCCCTTCATTCACTCAACCAATGTTCACTCATTCATTCAGCCAATAAGGACATTAAACGAACCATTATATTCAGTCCAGTGACCTAGCTGTCCTCCCGGCATCTGGCATCCTGGCCTGGGGGTATGGTAGCTGCAGAGGGAAACAGAGAGGGGGAGTCTGGGCTCAGAGGGATGGGGAGGGGAGTGGAAGGGATGTCTCCATCCCCTACTTTCTCAGTCGCTCAAAGTGAAAGAAAAGGTGCTTCTTTTGCAGCTGGAGGGGGAAAAAAGCCAAATCCCACGATAATATAGATAATAATAGTGAACACTTACAAGCCCCTTACTCTGTGCCAGGCGCTGCTCTAAGTGTTTTACATGAATTAACTCAGTTCTTCCTCCTAACAACTGCACGAGGCAGGCCCTATTATTAACCCCACTTGGGAGCATAGGGAGGTTAAGTAACTTGCCCAAGATCAAACAGCTTCTCGGTGCCATCCACAATGTTTAAAAAGCCTAGGGCAAGAATACAACCGGAGACACCCCTGGACCTCGACCACCCACCTCCTCTTGCATCTCTGGGCTCCAGGTAGCAGGATGAGGGGCTTCAAATGCAGGCCTGTGGATGCCCCAACACTAGAGTCCCTGCTTGCTCCACATTCCTGGTAAATAGCACCTTTCGGGCTTGAAGAGAAAGGATGTGGAAAAGACATCATGAGGGCGTTGGCGGCTGGCTTAGGGCTTTTGGGGCAGGGAATTCCAGGGTCCTGGGTTGGGGTATTGTCTAAAAGCGGGCTGGAGCTCCCGGTGGGCACAACCCTCGTGGCCTTTGGACCTTGAAATTCTTCATCCCATGCAGAAGAAGGCTGTCTGAAGTAGAGGGGCCAGGGCAGGGGCCTCCACTGCCCAGGTCTGAGAGTACTGGGGCTGGTAAGCGGCAGGTCCGGGGCACCGTCCTGGGAACCCCAGCTAGTTCAGCTCTTAAGTAGATGGGTGGGGGCTGAGGGGCCAGGGCAGGGGGCTGACAGGAGGGGCAGAACTAGGTGAGTGTTACTTCCCCACCCTTACTCCCAGTTCGGCTCTTAAATTCAGGCCGTTTCCACCAAGGGGACTGCTCTGTGCCCAGCTCCAAGATTAACTCTCAATCTTGCTGCTCCTCCAACCGCATTCCCACGGACATCCCCACCCCTCCTGCCCTGGCGTTAAGGAAGGAATGGAGGCTCCCCGGATTAAATGTGGACCTGGACCAGCCACGTCAATGCACCCAGCTCCCTGCCTGTTTTCCTGGCCCCCAAATTACAGCTCTGTCCCCAGAGGCTTTTTCACACAATTACTCAGGCTAGGAATTTCGATCTCCGGTGCCAGCTAGACCCTTGTTATGCAAATATAGGCAAATGAGATGCAAACAGAGCAGTCCCAGATTAACAGAGAAATCCCCAGCAGCTGGAGAAGTCACCGTAAAGTCAGCTCGCCTGAGCAAGCTTTCCCCAGACCCTCTTATCCAGTCCCTGTCCACCTGAATCTGTCAGGTCCCTCCCTGCCCTTGCCACCGCTTTCCAGCCCTGCTCAGGAGCTGTCTGCTCAGACAGAGGGAGGGTCTGGAAGAGGGGGGACACCGAGGTGCAGGCCCAATACCACCTTTCCTGCTTGTGATCTCTGCCTTCCCTCCATTTTTAAGAGATCCAGGCATGGGTGGAGGTTAGGGATAGGAGTGGTGAGTGGGGCTGGGAGAGAGGGAGAACTCTGTTTTCTTCCTGTGGAAAGGGGAATATTCTCTCTCTCACTCCCGCACGCACATACGCACGCATGCACACGCACACAGAGTTGATGTGACAGTTACTCCTAAGATGGGCATACATATATACTCATCCAGACACTAGCCTCACATACACCACCTCACGAATCTGGCCAAGGTCCACCCTCTTCTTCTTCCCTCAACACACTGTCAATTAAGCCACAGACATCAACATAGGGCAGTGGGAGGGTAGACTGTGTCCCCCCTTCCTGGGGCCTGGAGGTTAGAGGGTACAGCAGGTGGGGCCCTGGGTCTGTGTGAAGACAGAAGGGAGTGGAAGATCCTATCCAGGGCACGATCCTGGGGAAGGAGGCTGGGGTGTGTGGGGAAGAAGCCAAGCATGGGCAGTGCCCACCAGAACCCCCCGGGGGGCCAAGGCTGGTGCCTATGTCTTCAGGCACTGCCCAAGGGAGCCAGGCCCCACCAGCCCAGGCCCAACTTCTAAAAATAAGAGTCGAGAATCTAAGCTCCTGGTTGGTTGTACAGGAGCCTGTTGCCTTGGCAACCCCTTCTCAGAGGCCTCCCTCCCGGCTGCCCCGTTTGGCTGCTGGTCCCTGTGCCAGTCCCCTCTGCTGGCCCCTCTGCCAGCCCTCTGTCTGTCCTCCTGGGGAGGGAGGAGGGCTATGGGGCCCGGGTAAAGCAGCCCGAGGACCTGCGGGCCCCAGTTGGGCACAATGGCCTGAGTGTGAGACCTGTCTGGGACTGCGTCGGAGGCTCGTCTGATGGTGGGTGTGTGACTGTGTGTGCGACAGGCCTGCGTCTAACAGCCTGCGTCAGGCTGTCTCTGTGAACATCTCTCTGCCTGTGACTTGACTCTCCAAGTCCCCGAGGGTGACTGTGCACTCTTTCTCTCTGTGGATCTGGGTCTGTGTGTGTGTGACGGGTGTGTATTATGTCCCAAGGGAAGATCTCTCTGTCTGCTCCTGCCCATGCCGCCCCCAACCACTCCCTATGGGCTTTCCCTTCACCCTGCCTGCCCCTAACTTTCTGGGGGTGCAGACTGGGAGTGCAGGGGCACATGAGTGCCCAGGGTGAGCCAGGGGCCTGACTGGGCCAAGTTCAGCCTCTTCTAGGGTCTGAGGCTAAATATCAAATAAGGCTCAAAGCTGACCCTTTGCGGGGGGCGGGGAGCAGGGCGTGGAATTCACTCCTGAAACCGTGTGATCTACATTTCTGAGTGTGTGCATGTATGTGCATGTGCTGGAGTCCCTGTCAAAGGCAGAGCCTCCCCTCCCCCGCCTGGTCTCCCCTCTCCAATTAATCACCGAGTCCTGTCAAATCTCCTCATCATCCCTGCTCTGGCTCGCTCCTCCTCTCTTCCTCTCTGACACCCTGCCCGGGCCAGGCGCCTCCCTCACCTAGGCAAGGCAACAGCCTCCTATCTGCGGTCCCGACCTTCCAGACTCAGGGTTGTGCCTTGCCCTCTCTCCTGTGCTCCTTATCCCCTCCTCCATTCAGTGGCCACAATGATGATCCTTTAAACCCGAACTCAGATTCTGTGACATCCCCTGCTCGGCTCTTTGTTCTCAGGGTAAAGCCCCAGCTCCTCAGCGTGGTCTGCTAGGCTTTCTCTGGTCTGATCTCTGGTCGCTGCCTTGGTTTACCTGTTGGCCTTTCACCCAGCCCCACTAGCAGCAGCTAAGAGTTTCCAGAAGAGATCAGGATCTCTCTTGCCTCTGTGCCTTTGTACACAGTTTCCTAGCCTACAACCAGTCTTCTGAATCTCTGAATGATAAATAAAGATTATGTGTTCTGAGAGTTAGTATAGGCATCGCCTCTACCAGGAAGCCTGCTGTGACTAGGGTTAGGGACCTCTGGGTTCTCATGACATCCTGGGCTGCACCTGACCCCCCTTCATTGCATGCATTTTTTACTTTTCCCCACAGATTTGGAAGAGATTTAGAAAAAACCAAAAAGTACCAATTGAAACAAACCAAAAAAAATCACCCCAAATTCTCTCAGATTAACTCTTGCCTTATTTCCTCCCAGACTTTCTTTAAATGAGTTGAATAAATATTTTTATGAAATTGAGAACATTCTATATGTATAATTTTGTTTAACTTATCATTATAGAGCACGCATTTCCCCAGGTTATTAAAAATTCTTCAAGAACATGACTTTTAATGGTTGCATAATATTCTTATATATGGATATATTGTAACTTATTTAATGAACCCTCTAATGCCAGACACTTATGTCGGTTGTGATTTTTCGGTTCTAGATAATGGCAATAAACATCCCTTATGCGTGGTTCTTTTTCAGTATCTGGTTATTTCTTGGATGGAATTCCCAGAAGTAGATTAATAAGACCAAGGAGTGTGTTTTTAAAACTCTTGACAGCATGGCCCAATGGCCTTCTAGAAAAGCTGGTCTAGGGGAAGGCTCAGTTGGTCGAGCATGTGACTCTTGATCTCAGGGTTGTGAGTTCGAGCCCCATGTTGAGTATAGAGCCTACTTTTAAAAAAATAAGAAAAGTTGTTCTCATTTACTCTTCCATCAGCAGAGTCTGAGAGTGCCCCAGATTTCAGTTCACATCAACACTGGTGCTGTCTTCAGGAAAAAAAACCCACTGTATTAATTTCAATAGGTAAAACTGCATCATAATGTTTTTTTAATTTGCGTGTCTTTGATTACTGGTGAGGATAAACCTTTTGTATTTTCTTTTTCGTGTCATGCACAGAACGCACTGAGCTATAATTAAATTTTTATATCCTGCCTCTCCCTCACCAACCTCAGCTCTTGAGGGCAGAGTCTATTTGGGTCCATTTCTCTCTATCAGGAGCGGGGACCAACCGAGGGCCTGTTCTCAGTGTACTAGAAGGATTGAAGGCCTTGTCTTCAGCCTGAACTTGGACATTGGGCAGACCTGGGGTCAAGCTTACCTCTGAGATGTGAATCACTTTGCTTGTGTGGGCCTCAGTTTCCTCCTATGTTAAGTGGGTCTGAGCAAGGATTAAGCACAATGAAGAATGTGAAGAGGTGTGTAAAGGGCTGTGAGCAGCAGCTCTTGTTTGAACTCTGCTCATATTTAGGATGTTGGCTTTGCTGAGGGAGGAAGGAATGTTCAGGGAATAGTCAACTCTCCACCCCAGAGATGGGGTGGTACCCAGATGCCCTGGTGGTCCGGAGGTGAGCAGGGAGCTCAGAGTGAAGGGTCTGGGCAAGACTGGGATGGGCTGTGATAGCAGACAAGCCTAAGTTCAAGTTCGATTGAGACAAAGGGGTTTGGGCCCTTGTATCATTCTGAGAAGGAAACTGCTGGCTTTGTTTCCATCTGGCAGGGTTTGTGTGTTGTGGGTTGTGACTCACGCCATTGCCCAGCAGGTGTAATCACCACCCCTGGTGCCCGCTAAACAGAGAGGGAGAGTACCTTTGTCCTGGTGGCACAGCACCTCTTCCCGAGATGGGCCCTCTGCCGTAGGGAACGTCTCAGAGACAAACCCTACCTGGGGGCGCCCTCACCCACGCAGGCTCAGGACGTGTTCCAAGACAGACACGCACAATTTCTCCACACATTACAAGCCTAATGATACTGTCATTCGGAGTCTGGAAATGAGGAGAAATCGGCTTTTTCTTGGTAATTAACGTGAGTGATGGGCCTTGAGATGGAGTGGCAGCCCCCCAAGTGAGAACGAAGCTCTCAGGAAACTCAGCTGGGTCATCGCCCTGCCTCCAGGAAGGCCCGCATTCCATCTTTGGCCTCTGTTCCGGTCTCCTTTAGATAGGCCAAAGCCCCTCTTCCCTCCTCCCCCGCCCCTAGCCTCCACCGCCCCCTACCTGTTGCCCATTCCTTTAGGGATCACTTTAGGGGCTGAACCCTGGTGGTCAAGAGATTCCTCCTTGAGTCTTCCCATAATCCTTTGTGTTGCAGTTCAGTTTGCTGTGCCATTTTCCTCATGAGAGCTGACTTTATGGGGGGGGCGTCCTTCGCTTAGTAGGGGTTTTCTTTACCTAGTTTGTTGAAAGCAGAGCTGAAAACAGCTGGGTAAGAATGGGTTAAGGGAGGTCCCAAGCTTCGTGAAGGTGTTCAGGAAGAGAACCTGGAGGGATGGGGTCAGGGCTTGGCTCCAGTGACCAGAGGGCTGCAGTCTGACCCAGCTTTCCTTTCCTAAGTGAGGCAGCCAGCAAATTCATAAATATTTCTCTGGGTCTCTGCCTCAGTTTCCCCACTATCCTCAGGGGGATTTTTTTTTTCATCTCATCCCTTTGTCTCCTCTATTCATGTGCTTTCTATGCTGGATGAAGGAGGCACAGAGTAAATCAGCTCTGGGCCCTACCGGTGAACAGGAGGCAGACGCTGATACCACCAGCTCCTGTACGGGGTGGACAGTGCCACGGAAGAAGGTGACAAAGGGAGCCCAGAGGAGAGAGAAGAAGTGGTGCTTCCTGGAGGAATCTGGGAGTCAGACGAGGGGGGCCTGGAAGGACCATCCTTGGTAACAAGGAAGGGGTGTTGGGACAGCAATCCAGATAGAGGGAACAGCAGAGTCAAAGGCTCAGAGGTGGGAAAGAGTCTGGCACAATCAGGAAACGGAGTCTAGTTCCCAGACACTGAGTGGCCTGTACAGGGGGAGGGGGAGGGAAAGCTGGGAGGTCTGCAGGGCCCAGGCCTCCGGGAGCATGCCTCAATTCGCTATAAGGGTGCTCTCTGCCTGGCTTTACCCACGTCTACAGCTCCAGCCCTCCTACCGCCCGCCCCCATGTGAGCCTGTGTTCTGGCCTGATCGGTCTCCATTTGGTCCTGAATTCACATGAACCACTCAAGCATCCAAACCTTTAGATGGCTAATTACTGTCCCCCAATCCTCCCCACCTCTCCAGTGAAGGTGGCCTCATCTGCCTCTGCTCCCCTGTCCCCACTATCCAGCCTTCCTCCCCTTCCTCCCCTTCCTCTACACCCTTCATTTAGCAAAGGCCTGGGCGGACCGTATCATCAGCATAAACAGCACTTAAAGATCCTTAAAGGAGAATTGCAGATTTCCGCCCCGTCAGGGCCAAGAGCTGGCAGTTCCCCTCCTCCAGGGGCTCCGATGGGGCCAGGCCGGGTGAACAGTCTTGTCTTCAGCTATCTTGCCTCGGCCAATGTCGTTATTGCTCCAAATTAGGCACCAATTTGCCCGTGTAATTGTTTGTTAATTGGCATGAAATCCTAATGTAATTAGCTGGGCCCCTTATCAGGGAGCCTGGGGAGCCAGAGGCCGTGGGGGGCCGCTGCAGCCGGGAGGGTCTAGGAGGCTGGGGAAATGTTCTGAGGGAGGAGACCCTGAGTTGCCATCAGGGCTGAGATAGGACTGATAGAAATGGGAGAGTCTCACAGTTCAAAGGGCCTTCGGAGAGGCCAGCAGTTGCTGCCTATCTTACAGATGGGGGAACTGAGGACAGGTTGGGAGAAGAAACTCCTGGGAGCTGGTGGCAGAGCTGGATCAGATATCCAGGTCACCTGTCTACCCTGACCACAGCTGTAGCCTGGCTGTGGGTCAGGATGGCATTGCTCAGGACTGTCTGGCCTCTATTTCCAAACAAAAAAAAGGGGCCCCTTGGAGGGGGAGGCTGGAAAGTGAGTGAGGCTGGGGACACCAGTCCACCTTTTGAGTAGGAAATGCAATGGGTAGAGACCTAGGAAGGATGTCACAAGGTTAAAAGTCAGAGGAGCAATGGGGGTGGAGGGGGTGGGGGTGGGGGACAAGGGGCTCTGGCCCCTCCCTGGGGAATGGCCTGGGTGTTGAGAGGAAAGATGGGGGTGGCTAGAAATCCTGACTTTTTTCCTACTAGCAGATACCCTCAAAGCCCTAGCCCAGACTTTTTGCCTCTCTTCCATCACTCCAGAAAGTGTCTGGCAAAGATGCTGGGAACCACCAGTTCATACCAGTTTATGAGAGTTGAACATTGTTAAATGTTCAGGAATATGCCGACCAGTTGACTTCCCGCTGGTTGTCTAAATTGGCCATCACGCGAGGATTTACACCATGGAAATTGGCAATTGCTGACAAATCAAGGCTATGCCTCCCCACTCCCTCCCCAGAGCCAGCTGTTAAACAGTTAACAACTCGCCCACAAAACCATCTGAAATGTGATGAAAGAGCCTCAGAAATTCTGATCCTGTTAGGGCTGGAAAGGCCCTGCTAAGATGTTGTCCCTCCAACCCCAACTGGGGGAAATGGAAGCTCAGAGGCTACCTAGGAAGTCTGTGGTCATCCAGACTCTCAGTCCAGGCTTCTCTGTTTCTCAGAACGGATTCCTGCTCCCCCGGCTGCAGGGTTACACAAGGATTCATCCTCAAGTGAGAGGAAAGAAGCACTAAAGGTGGACAGGTTGGCTCAGATGGCCGGGACGGGGACAGAGGGAGCCCAGGGGACTTCCTTGTAGAAAAGGGCGCCTGTCTGCAACCTAGCCTGTTTCCCCGGCTCTCTCCCAGGAGGCAGGGGAGACTGGCAAGTGCGGAGAGGCTGTGGCTCCAGGGGGATGGGCAGGAGGGGAAGCTAGGACCAGGACCATTCCAGGGGTGCCGTTTTGGCCACATGCTCCCCATCCCTGCTCCCCATCCTAGCAGCCATTCTCCCCCAAACTGACTCTCACACTTCGGGCTGCCTCCCCATTCTCCTCCCCACTGTCTACACTTAATCTCTCCTACTGCAGCAGTGCAAGTTTCCATTCTCTCTAATCTCTATCCCCAAATCTCTCCCGTTTCCTGGTCACTGTCCCTGGATGTCCTGAAGGCACCTCAATGCAGTACGTCCAAAATAGAAATCATCCACTTTCCCACAAGTCTTTTCCCCGTCTGAGTAAATGGCACACGCCCCCTCAGGACCTTTTGCACTTACACTTTCCCCTATTTGGGCTGCTTTTCCTCCTGGCATTCCTCCCTTCCTTCAGGGCTCTGCTCAGATGCTACCTTCTCAGAGAAGAGTTTACCGAAAGTTGCCCCGCCCCCCCGCCTTTCTCTACCATTCCTGCCTCCTTACCCTACACTATTTTCCTTCCTGTGCTTCTCAACACTAACGTTCCACGTATTTGTGCTTTTGTATCTGCCTCCCTTCCCCCACTAGAAGGTGAGCCCCACGTAAGCTCAGCAGTTATGTGGTCAGGTTCTAGAAATTCCTTGAGGTCCTAGATTGTATCCGGTTCACTCCCTCAGCGCCAGACACTATTATTTATTTATTTTTAAGTAGGCTCCATCACCAACATGGAGCTTGAAGTCACCGCCCTGAGATCAAGAGTGGGCATGCTCTACCAACTGAGCCACCTGGGCGCCGACACTTACAGTAAGCTCACAGTAAATACGTGTTGAATGAATAAATGGACAAATGAATGAGCTTAGTCCCTTTGTCCAATCCTGGCTTTCTCAAATCCACCTTCCAGTGGCCCAGCTCTTTCTCCTTAAACAAACTTGACTCTGATTCTTTATGGAACTCTGTTGCTTTGAGAATAAAATCTACTTCTGACTTAGCTTACAAGGCTCACAGTGATGTCTTTCCAGCCTAACCTCCAGCTTCCCGTGTTCTTCCCCCAAATATAAACACACACACACACACACACACACACACACACACACACACACACACGTGGCCACGCAGGGAGCCTGGGTATACTATTTCTGCCTCTGTATGGTGCTCCCTTAGCCCTTAGGTGGTCCTCTAATTCTGTAACTCATTTATTTCTTTTCTTTATTCAGTCAATAGTGTTTTTGGAGCAGCCCCCTGGTGCCAGGCCCCTTGCTGAGCCTTCCTGAGAGGCGTCAGTCTTACCCCTTCTCAAAATGCTGCCTTTCTTGCAGGGAAGGAGGGCCTGAAACATCCCATCCCTAGTTCCTAATTTGTTGTTCTCTGGGTCTCCTGACAGTGCCTGCTTGTTCCAGCCAGGACCCTGGGGGATCTCGCATGAGGAGGCAGGCCCTGGCTCTCACCTGCCTCTGGCTGTGGGATGGCACCTATGGGAATGACCAGGAATAACTGTATGTGGGGTCTCTGGGCCCCCACCTCTGCCCAGCTTCTGGGAGATATGATACAGGGTAAGTCAGCCCTGTCAGGGTCCAACTCAGGGCCGGAGAGAATAAAGGCAACATGAAGTGACTCAAGCTACCCCTTTTCTCTAGGACTTCTGAGCTTTAGCCCTCCTCACCCCACCGGGTCCAAAACCCAGGGAGGGGTGAGTTTGTTCCAGTGAGAGTGAGGTGTGCACACAAACTTACCTGTGTCTCTGGATGTGTGTGCATGCTCACTCACATGTGTGGATTCCTGGGTGTGCACCAGCTGGCCAGACTCCTGAGCTAGGTGACAGCGGCCCGGAGCACATTCCTGGGTGTGTTAGGTGTGCCTGAGTTAGTGTCCATGTGTGCCTGCACCTCTTGGGAGACGGGACCTTGTTGGCGTCCAGGCGGGCCTTCCTGCTCTGTCGCTTGAGTCCCTAGTGCGGCCACAAGGTGGTGGCGATCTCCCAGCCGCGCAGGCCCGTTTCCCTGAGACAAATGTGCCACCCCCATGCCCTGGCCCTCGGAAGAGCGAGCGTGAAACGGGCCCCTTCGGCTAATGGCCCATCCTCTCCGGCCATTGCCTCCCGAGGGCCCATTGAGCACCCGCTGTTTGGCGAGCTGGGTCCCCTGCTGTGGGGGCACTGCGGTGGGGGGCGCTCCGCTCCCCGCTCCCCTTCCCCGCCTCCCCCACCCAGCTGCAAGCTCTCGCAGACACCCACTGTCGCCGCGCCAGCGCTTGCAGACACAGTGGACAGACCCCCGGCACACAGACGCACGGGCACCCTCGCAGACTCCACGCCGGGACGCGGGGACTCTCAGACACGCTCAGACACATGTTCCTATAGACATATGCCCACACGGACTCACAGGGGCAAACGCGCATTCACACTTGGCACAGACACACGAACACACTCTCATACCCCTGCGGACGTCCACTCGGTGACACAGGCACAAACGCCCCAAACTACGGCCCCCCTCCCAGGGGATCGAAAGGGGGCCTGGAGACGCCCCCCCCCCCACACACGGTGGTGCCGACTCCTCCTAAATATACACACTCCCAGCCGCAAGCGTCTGCCCACAAGCATGCACAGACACGCGGACACGCTGCGGTGGCCGTTCTCACGGTGACAGAGACCCCCGGATGCTCAGACACTCACACTCACAGCCCGCGCGGGGCCTCGAACACGCCTTTCAGAGGCACACTCACTAAACAGGCTCACCCGGACACACGCCGCACACGCAGGCGCGCCTTGGTAGGCACCGCAGAGCCGCACACACAATCGCACAAGGCAGACGCACTAGGGCCCCAGCTGCCTTTGAAATTCAAATCCGCGCCTCCCTTCCTCAGCTGGCAACCCCAGGCTCCCCACACCACCGCCATCGCCCTGCTGGCTCGAGCCTCCTTACCAGCCCTCCTGCCCAGAGCGGAAATTAAAATTCATTTCAGGGGAGACCCTGGCAGCGGGGGGTCGGGTGGGGGGAGGGTTTGCAGGTGGCCTCACCGGTAGGGCCCTTTGTGAGAGAGGAGGGGAAAGGAGAGGTGCTGGGGCGCCCGAGGAGAAAGAGCCCCTGTGCTTCCTGACGTGCTACCTTGACCCTTGGCGGCAGTTTCAGGGTTCTCTTAGCACGCCCCTCTCCAATCCCCCAAGGCAAACAGAGAGCTGGCCAAGATGCTTGGGAGTGGGGAGCATGGTCAAGATCTCAGCCTTTGGGAGAGGAGGAGACTTCCTGGGAAGCATTAGCTTAAAAAGTTCCCAAAGACAAGAATAACAATGTCACACGCACAGATCAGCAGATATACACCACACACGAATCCACACCCCACATCTAGACACATATATAGGACACCCAGGGTCATACCCACCCATAGTCACACAGCAAGTAGGATTATACACAATGCCCCAACCCCGCCCCCAACTTGAAGCCTGCCAACAACCCCCAAGTACACACAGGGAAACAAACCCAGGCTGGGACAGACACCCGTGCCACACTGACACACAACGACACGGTCATATACAGGCCCGCAAATGCTGTATGCTCTGACTCATACCGTACTGAAGGGCATAGACACAGACCTGAAAACACTCCCCCTACACACACACATACACACACACACACACACACACACACACACACACAGGCTCAAGCATGAACTGCAAAGAGACACCACGCTGGTTGCACACAGACTCCAACACTAAACCCAGCCCTGTCAACACGCCCCACATTCACCTCGACATTGAGTGGATGGATACACAAACCCCAGCGTCATATCCCTGTATGCATTATATGCCATACGTATACGCAAGCGGAAAAATCAATGCACGAAAACCACCGCACACCCTGCATACAAAGGAACACATGCACATGCATGCACACACACACAGCAGAGATCCCAGAGCTGGGCCCAGGCTTCTGACGTACAAGGCCTAGGCAGACACACACAGAGCCTGCGCCCAGGCACATCATACACACACACAGACTCTCTCCCCACGCATTGACGCACACAGCCACCCACACGTGTACCCAAGCTCAGCCCCACTCACTCCTACTCTGACATGCGGAACACGGGCTGGCGATGCACCCCAGGGCTCCTCCCCTCCAACCACGACCTTCAGAGCCTTCTCTGCACCCCCCTCCCCAGTCCAGCCCCCTGGCCCCATGCACAGGCCTTGTCCGGAAGCCCGGGGTCAGAGTTGTGCCAGGCTTGAGTGAGATGGGAGGCCCACCCTCTCACCCAGCAGTGACTGCTTTACTGCCAGCTCGAGGTGGTTCCAGCAAGAGGGTTGTCCTCCTGGGGTGTGTCAGCGCAGAGCGTGGCCATGCCTGCCAGCAAGATGCGTCCATCTCAGCAGACGTCCTTCCCAGCACCCTCTCAACTCTGGTTGCCTTCCCCAAATCTGGGCGTCCGGCTTCAGCCTCTCCTTATGGGCTGGCCCTGGGGGTCAGGCCCCTTCACATCTCTCACCCTGGGAGAGCTAGTTCTCTCCGGAGTAGCGGCTCTAATCCTGAAAGAAGTTGTTTTCCACAGTTGGCGCTTAGTCTGTCCTCTGGAGGATGGCAAGGAGAGGCAAGACTAGGGCAGGGCTTTACTGAACGAGGTGGGGAGGGGGGCTCCCTCTAACCTCATCGGGAAATTGGGGGTGACCTTGCCGGTGTAAGGGTTTATTGTGACAATAAGTTAAAAGCAACTGGCATAGTGTTAGGCCCACAGAGGGGCTCAACGGGATGAGTCGGTCCCTCTAGACCTCTAGGTCACCCCCCACCCCCCGCCTGCTATGCTCAATGTGTCCTGCTTGGCACCAGCCCAGCCCAGCTGGGTCCAGGTGGCAGAGAGCCCGGGGGAGAGAACATGGGGCATCCCAGATGGTGGGAACACAGTGGCCCCCCACTGCTGGGGTGCCCCATGCCTGCCAAGTGTCCCAGACTCTCCTTGAGGGATTCCCCGTCCCTTTCCACCTGGGCAGGAAGCTGGGAGCAGCTCTTCTCAGGTACCTCCACCCTCTCCATGGCCCCCAGCCTGCAGGTGTGGATACAGGGGATGGTGCTGTCATTTCTGGGCATCCAGAGCGATTGCCAGCGGTCTTCGTCCGTAAGGTCTGTGGAGGGGGAGCGTGGGATTAGACCTCCAGGAGAATTTCCCAAGGAGAGGACCCAGGCTGGCCCCTGTTAACCTGCAGGAGTTGTGACTAACCCCAGCCAAGAGCAGAATGCAACAGGGCTGATAGATGAGCCAGACACATCCCCATCAGGCCAGAAAAATGGAGGGCAGTTGTGTCCTGGGGTTGTGTGTGTGTGGTTATTTATACACCTGTGTTTCTTAGTCAAGTGTATATGTCTGTGGGCCAGTGACTGTGTATGTGTGTGGACATGGGTTCATCTGTACATGCAGCCGTGTGTGCACATGTGTTCACACAGACAAGGAAGGCAGAAAATGGAGAGGGGCTTCAACATAAGGAGAGTAGGGACCGTACTTCAACATAAGGGAGAAGGGGATCCAGACTCAGTTTCTTTGCAGTGGTCTCCCACTCACCGGTGTGACTGTCCTGGTCACATGGGGGGCCTCCTTCACAGCAATGAGTTCAGCAGATAAGAACACCTCTCTCCCTAGGTGGGACGGAGGGGGCATTGGAAAGGCCTCAAGGTCAGGGCCCCATTCCGAGTCTTCTCCATGTCTTCAGGACCTGGAACAGCGGCAGCCCTGAGGAAATCTCAAAAGGGGGCCATATTCATACAGATGACACCCCCCTGGGTCCAGCACTGGTACGGGGTGGAGGGGGCGCTTTATCTTTATCATCTCCTGTGACTCACATCAGCTCTGCTAGGTTCTTTCCCTTGTTTCCATTTTACAGAAGAGAACACCAAGGCCTGAAGAGCATAAATGACCTGTCCAAGGTCACATAGCCAGTCAGGGGTGGAAGCAGAAGTCCTTTCTAGTCCATCACGTGGGAAACTGTTTATTGGGCCTTGATCCAGGACCACAAACTGGAAGCTCTTTGTGAGGGCAGGGTCTTTACTTGCCCTTTCGCCGTTTACTCTCTTGACAAATGCCTATCACATGCCCGGCATAGTGCTTTGTGCCAGAGGTCTAAATATGAAGCGACGGACAAAGTCTCTGCCTTTACAGAATTCCTAGTCCAGTGAGGGAAACAGGTGACATGTGTGTAAATAGATAACATATTTTCAAGCAATGATGCTGTGAAGGAAAGGCAAGTCTGTGGGATGGAATGACTGGGGATGGGTGGGTAAAAGCGTAATCTGGGGAGTCCTCCTTGAGGAGGTGATGTTGGAACTGAGACCTTCCTGGTAAGTGGGGTCAGCCATGGTAAGTGCTAGTGGAGGAAAGATTTGGACTTTTTCAAGAAGACTTGTGTTGTGGGGTGGGGTGAAGGTGGGAGTAGTGGAGATGGCTCTGGAGAGGCTGGTAAGGGCTAGATCATGCAGGACTTGGAAGGTCATGGTGCTAAGTGCAGTGGGAAGCCATTGGAGGGCTTAAGAAGAGGTGCCCTGGCTTCCATGTTCGAAAGATGACTCAGTGGGCTCCAGGAGAATGCAGTGGGGCGGGTAGGTAGAAGTGGGAACATGGAGGTTAAATAAGGGAGGTCCAGGCACCAGACAGATGATGGTGGCTTGGATTCTGGTGTTGGCAGTGGGGATGTGAAGAGGGAATAGATTTGGGATATTTTGGGAGGTAGAAGCAAGGAGCTTGCTGATGGCCTGGATCCCAGCGCCTAGAACATAGTAAACACTCAATAAATATTTGTTGAATGGGTGAGCAAAGGCACCTTCTTGGTGCCAGGCTCTTGTGCGCACCCTCTAGTGTAAGACGTGTGAAGATCACCCAGGATCCTAAAGGTCTTCTCCACCCTCTGCCCCAGGGGTCAGAGAATGCGGGCACTGCCCAGAGGGGTGCACACAAACCCGGTGCTGACCTTCCGGGAGGATGTAGCTAGACAGTAGCTAAGCCACCCTCCTCTCCTTGATCTACAGCACCGAGAAAATGACAAACACCAGAGCTGGGTTGCCCCAGGCTCCTAACCCATTCGGCATCTGCAGCAGGAAGGATGGAAGTTAGACATGCAGAACTTCCTACAGACAGAGAGGGCCAGTCCAGCTTTTCCTGGATACCCCTCCGGAATCCATGACTTTCAGAGCAATGAGGTATGTGTCACACGAGCTCTGGGACAGACCTTGATAGAAGACTGTCACATGGATTTGGGTGTCTTTGGGCACACGTATGAGCTGATAGGTATCTGAGGTGTGGTTGGGGGATTGGAAGGGACCTTGGCACTCAGAGTTTTGGGGTGCCCTGGGTGCCTGGCTAAGTGTCAGCAGAGGGTAGGGGCTGAGGGAGGGGCACTCCTAGGTCCCACCGGCTAGAAGGAAACCTGACCAGGCTCTGGGCCAAATAAATCATTGGGAAGAGAAGAAGAACATTTTCTCATCTGTTTAAAGGGCAATGAAGCATCGCAGTGGCTGGCCCAGTGGGAGGCAGGGCTGAGGCCGGGCCGTGAGGCCACGAGGCTGGGGTTATGTGCGCCCTCATCACCCAGTATCCTCTCCTAAGCTGCCCCACTGAGGGCTCTGCTGCCTCCTGAATGAAGTTGGTTTTGTTAACCAAAATACGAATTAATTGCTAATACAACAATTATTTTAAAAGGCCCCTTTCAGGAGCATGGCTCTAGCTAATCCACATCTTTTATCTCATTGGAGCTGGGTGCAATCATTTATACCATTTCACAGGTAAGGAAACAGAGGCTCAGAAAGCTGGAGGGACTCTCTCAAGGTCACCTGGAGGGGCAATGTGAGAGCTTGGTAGAGAGCCTGACTTCTAGTTGCCCTTGTGGGATTGGTCCTCTCCATGCCTTCAGAGGGTCCCGAGGGAGCCTCAAAGGGCTGGGGTCATTGTCCTTTGCCCAGTTTTTGTTTCAGGGAGGAGGGTAGGCAAGAGGTATCCATTTCTTCTGCTTAAACCCTCTGTGCTCAATCTCCGACGGGTGCCCCTTTCCTGGCCCAGTCTCTGCCCTCAGCTCCCCAGAGGCCCCTCCTGGGGCTTAGACTTGTTCTTCCCACCCCCGCCTGGGCTGTCAGAGAAGTAATTTCTCTTCAACCAGCTGGATTTGAATATGGAAACGATTTGTAATTACTCCAAGTCCTCCCGGGGCGGCATTATCGCCAGAGTGAGTCTGGAAGGGCAGGGGCTCCTGGGAGAGGAGGTGGGGAAGCCCTGATGCTGGGAGGCACCTCCGGAGAGCCTTCCGGAGGTTGGCCCCAATCTAGCCTGCTTCCGCGCACCCCCTGGGAGGTCTGTTCTCTCCACCCAGCTCCCACAGCCCTTGCTGCCTTGCTGCCCTCGCCACCCTGTGCCTTGAGCCCCCCCAGGTATGGGATACCATCTCTGTCAGTTTCCCCCATAGTCTGATCACCTGTCTTTCCACCCTGGAAGAGCAGGGTTGAGAAGTCAGAGGGCTACCGAGGAACACGGAAACAGACAAAACGCTGCTCTCTCTCCCGAGCCAACCCCTCCCATTACCCTGTACCCAGCTGGGGGGAAAGGGAGGGCCTCGGGGATCCAGCTGCGTACATCTGCAAGAGACCTGCCTGGGTTTCTCTGGCTCTGGGTCTCCCCATGCCAATTCAGTGAATATTCATAAAGAGGGAGGCAGGCTCCCTGTGGGAGTGGAAGGGGCTGGAACCCTGGAGTACAGGGTCCTGGAAACTTCTGACGACCTGTCCTTCTATCTTTGTGCATAGCTCATGTCCCGACCACTCACACTCACTCTCTCCACCTTTGCCCACCTCCTTTCCCATCAACTCTGGCCACGCCATTGCTCCTCAAAATGCCCAAGTAGGGAGGCCTGGGATCTCCCGCTGCCCTTGGGGTGGCTCTTGACACGCACTGTAGAGGCCAAGTTCTGCCTGGTTTGGATTTCACAGTAGCAGCTGAGTCTCCAAACCCAGAGACCTGGGGTGTGTTTGAGAGTGTCCAGCAAGAACCCAGGAGCCCTGCCTGCCAGTGCTAAGTGTAAGGCATAGGCCTCCTTGGGCTCCCGCTGGGAAAGGAAAGGTGCCAGCCTCCTCCCTGCCTCGCACAGCCTCATAAATTCCCTTAAGGTGACGGGTGAGATTCCTTCATCGCCCCTTATTACCTCCTTCCATTAAAGTCGATAATCTCTCACAATCACTCACAACAAATGTCACCGAGACTGCTGGAGGGGGGAGAGAGAGACTGAGGGAGCAAACAGGGGCTTTTCTCTCTGCCTCTTCCTGCCCCTGGGGGGTAAGAGGAGTCTTCTTGTCCTAGTCCTCAGGGTGACACAACTCAAGGGGCCTCAGTGGAGAGGTGGAACTGGGATTGGGTGGACTGGGGGCTTCCTTGCCTCCCAGGCTCGGCCCCCCTCCTGGTCAGGGAACCTTTAAAAAGCAGGGTTCCTGAAACCATCCCAATGCTCTCGGCAAAGCTGCCCCCTGCTGGCTCCTCCTCTGACCAGAGCCATCTGATTAACCTACTTGTCTCTGGCTGAAGTGGTGTGTCCCTGGTCTGCCCACCTTCCTAGTGGCAACATGCCCAGGCCACAAAACCACCAGACCAGGGCCCTGAGCCATGGGTATCTCCCTGGGAACCACCTTCACCATGTGGGCTCTGGCCCCACCCAACTGCACAGTGCCAGCATGGGGAGGGGGGCAGGTCTGTACATTCCGGCTGCTTCTACACAAACAGATGCAACATGGGGGCGCCCCTGGCACAGGAAAAGGCACTTGTGGGAATAGACAGGCACTCCGGAAAACATGTAACACACTGCACACGTGTAGCATCCCCGTGCCTAGGGACATGCAACATTGCAGTTTACACTAGAGTATGCACCAAACATACCACACTGCAGTGTACATACGTGGCTCCTACATACAGGTGACCCACAGCACTCAGCCCATATGTGGCCCTTATAAGCTTGCACACATATAGCGTCTCTACACCCAGGAACGACCGACACACGTTCAAGACCTGAACACATGTTACCACGCTGTGTATGTGCGTAGCAATTGCATGCACAGAGCCAGGCAACATTGCAGTGCACACAGAGGGCACCTGTGTGCATAAGCATATGCAAAGTTCAGAGCCCGGGAGCACCTGCACGCACAGGGATATGCAATTTGCAATGCACACGGGGGAGGGTGGGGCAAATGTCTCAGCCCCCGGAGCCCCAGAGACCCTGGCTGCTAGAGCTGCCTCCGGCCCCCGGGGTATCTCTGGAGGGGCGTCGCGGATCGCCGCATCCTGCGGTCCGGGAGGCCGCGGGCGGGGCGGGGGCTTACCAGGGGCTTCTCCCGCGCCGGCGCCTGGGGCCCAGGGCGGGGAGGAGGAGGGTGCGCTTGGCTCGGCTGGCGCTGCTCCCCCTTTAACAGGAGGCGGCGCGCGTCGCCCCCGCCCCCCGCCCCTTCTCCCGCGGCTCCTCG
>NC_043707.1:118435093-118492753 GCF_006229205.1 Suricata suricatta
GCCCCGCGCTGCTCCGCGGCGCCTTTTCTGCACCCGCGGCTCCGCGGAGCGGGAGCCTCGGCCCTCCGCGCCGCTGCCGCGAGCTGCCCCGCGCCCGGCCAGGCCCCCGCCTTAGGGATGGCAAACTTGCGCCCCGTGGCTGCCTCCGCCAGCGCCGGCCCCCGCTCCTGCTGCTGACGGCGCCCAGGTGAGTGTTCGGTCCCAGACCCCGACCCGGCCCGGCACCGAGAGCCTCCCGGCGTGGTCCCGAGTTTCCGCACCGGTCCGGACTCGGGGCGCTCCCCTGGCTCATCTCCGTTGAATCCTCCCCCTCCCGAACTGTGTTCGTTCAGCATCTACCCGTTCCCATCTCTTTGGGAACTTCCAAGCCTGGGGCCGAGGCCCCCTTCATCTCTGGCGAGTCCCTTTTCCACCCCTTTCCCCTTCCCCATTTCTGCTAGAAGCCCTCCCCCACAATCCTGACCCAGACCTTACCCCCACTGCTGTCTCGACGCTCTCCGTATCTTAGCCTGGATCCTGGCAGTGCGCCCCCCCCCCCTTGATTAGAGCCCCTTTCTCCAACCTGCAGCTCGACTGTGTCTTCCACCTTAATCCCCCCCCCCCCCCGGGTGGATGCCGGACCCTGCTCCTCCCCTCACTTCATTTCTGCCCAGAGTCCTTCCCGTCCCTATCGATGTCTGCCCATAGTTACTGCCTTTCCCCGCGCCAGTCCCCCGACCATGCTTCCCTTCTTATTTCTGTCCCGATTGCCTCCTCCCCCATATCTGCCCGGAGTCTTTCTATCCCTCGCCAATCTCTGCTGCAAGTCTCCTCCTCCTCAGCCTGGACTTGGGGCTGTGTCCCCTGTGTCTGCTCCGAGCCCCCTCCTCTCCGGCCGGGATCTCGGCTGGCCCTGCATCCCTGACTCCCGTGTCCATCTTTGGTCGGAGTCTGTCCATCCCTCATCCCTCTCTTCCCACCCCTGGGGCATAGAGCCGGGCACCAAACGCACTCTCCCGCAGCCCTGGGGGCTTGCATGATGGGGCGGCGGTGCGGGGGGGGGGGCGGGTTATTGGTTGTGAAGTTGGCGGCCACTCCCGCAGTGAGCTCGGTCCGAGAGAAGTCCTCTGCGCCGCGGCGGGTGCAGAGCGGGCGAAGGGTCTGGTGGCCGCTGGGGGAGGGGCTCCTGGGCCAGAGATACTGCCCGCCTGCCCACCTCGCCAGCTGCCGGCCGGGCCCCTGGGCGTCCTCTGGCGCCCCCTGCCCGCCGCCCGGGACCCGCCGCCCCTTTTCCTCCCGCCGGTAACCCCAGATTTCCGCAGCCGGAGCAGCAGCGGTGGCTGCGGGACTGGCACTGGGAAGTCCCCAGGGAAGAGGAGGTTGGCGGGCGAGGCCAGGTGCCCCCTCGTGCTAGCCTTGCGGGAACAGTTCTGGTTGTCAGGCCATATGCTCTGAGGGTAGGGTGGGGTGGGGTGGGGTGGAGGGCTCATCCCAGCAGTAATTCAGGAGTCCTTTGAGCTATCAGGGACAGACTAGGAAGACTGGCTCCTGGATTTGAGATGGTCTGGATGGGTTTGTTTGGGCTAGGGTGGGTGTCCCCAGAGAGCCCCTGTGTACCCCATGGCAGTCCCCACGAGGTGGGGGGTGGGGGCTAAGGTGTGTTCCGTCTGCTTTGGGCATGGTGTTGGCAGAGCAGGCACCTGGGGAGTGTCCCCACAGCTGCCACAGGGGTCAGTATGGATTCTGTACTGGGAATGCCCTGGTGGTGATGGTGGTGAGGCTTGAGGGAAGGTCTTCCCTGGACCAAAATTGGCAGATTTTCTCCCTCTTCTTCCCTTCTGTCTTCTCTTCTGCTCCCTTCCTCCCATCACTCTTCAGAAAGGGACAGGTTTAGCTTGGGGTGGCTGTGTGTGGTAGGCATTTCTGTGGCCCAAAATACAGTTCCAGTTGGTCTCTGCCCTTTTCTCACCCTCCCAACCCCCAGGTAATGGAGCTGAGTAAGTAGGTTAGTAACTCAGCTTTTGGTCAGATGACCTGAGTTCAAAAGCTGTGTGACCTGGGCAGGCTACATTACCTTTCTGAGCCTCAGTTGGTCCTCTGTAAAATGGGTCAGTGATAAATGCCTCATATAGTTTCTGGAAGAATGAAATTAGATTGTATAGAGTGTCTGGTGTCTAGTGGTGCTCAACTGTGATTGGCTTATTGGGCATTTGTCTTCAAGGCCACGGTCAGGGGCCTCGCCACTATACTCCTATTCCCAGAGAAGTGCAAAACAGGTTCTAGTGACTCCACTCTATCCCCCAGGATAATAAAGCCAGAAAACACCTTTAGCTCCCTAGAGGGGATCCAGGGAGCCTGTGACGTCAGTCTCTTTCCTCCCTCACCCATCCTTCACCATCCCACTGGACTGCTCTGGGATCAGCTGTGGCCATAGGGGCATCAGTGAAAGCCACGCCAAGATCTCTGAGGTCTTGATTCCAGTGTAGAGGCTGGGGAGGTAGGATAAATGCAGGAAGAAACCCAAGTCAAGGTCCCCAATGGTAGACTTGCCTAATAGGGGGGCCCACGTGGGAAATCAACCACAGAGGAGCACATGGTACTCAGAAGAGCCTCTTACCTCTCCCCAGGAGGTCAGATGCCATCAGGATCTTTCCAGGACAGTTAGTGCTCCAGGTTAGAGGTGGGGGGAGGCGACCCAGGCTGAGGCCCCCAAGAGTTTGAAGAAACCTGGCTTTGGCGTGAGTGGCTTGGTGAGGGGCAGGTAAGAGGGAGAGAAGTGAGAGGGCTTGAATCCATGGCGTTCTGCTGGGCTGGAAGTCCTCTGGGCAGTGTGGCTGGGCCTGGGTCCCACCGGGGAGTGGCAGCCTCCCAGCCTCCAGTCTGCCCGGGTAGCCCTGACATTGGGGAACAAAAGCTTTCGGTTCCTGTAGCAACGGCGGCTCCAGCTGCTGCAAAGTTCCGGGGAGGTGGGCGGAGGGCGGCTGAGTCACCGCCCCCTCCCCTGCCGCCCTCGCGGAACCGCCCCCCACCCCCACCCTGTCTCCCACTTGGTGTGCAGAGGGCCCCCTCCCCAGACCGAAAGACCCTTGAGAAAGAGGAGGAGCGGCCCCCTCCGCCAGGTGGAGAAGGCGGGGCCGCACTCGGGGGAGCCCCCTCCCCTCGGCCCTGCCCACCAGATCCAGAAGCTGGATGAAGATGTGCACCCTCCTGGGTAGCAGAGCTCCGGAAGAGGTCCTTGAGGACCCTGCCAGCCGGCCAGTGCGGGGGCAGGGGACCCGAAGGCACCGAGTGGGGGTCCGCGCCCGCGTGTCGGCCTGGGCTCGGCCCGGCAGCGAGCGCCCAGGAGGCGGAGGGTGAGTGACGGGCGGGCGAATTGGAGCTGCCAGGTGGATAAACGCGACCGACGTGCGCACTGCTGCGTCCCTTCCCCCACCCGCCACCCCTCCCTCGCCCGGGGCCTGGGCTCCGGGCGCCCGGTCATCCATCGCCGTGCTGCTCCCGGCCGGCAGGGCACAAGGGGGTCGGTCCCCGGGATCCCAGAGACCCAGGCCTGGCCCTGAGGTGCCCCCTCCTTCCCTACAGCCCCCAGTCTTCCCTTATAGTTGCTGCAAAACCCTCCCATTCCCTCATTAGTGCCGAAGGGAAACCCCAGGCTGAGCAGGCCTGCGGGGTCTGGGAGGAAGGGGGTCTCAATGTGCTAGGGCACAGGGTGGCATTCTCCGGTTTGCTGGTGGGCAGCAGGCATGCTGTGGAGCTAGCCCGAGGTAGTCCCTGAGACTGAGATTATGCCAATTGCAACTCCCCCATCTCAGCCCAGTGAGGTCCTGAGGGAGGAGGCTTTTAGATTATCCTCTCCATTAACCTCTTGACCCAGGAAGTTCTTCCTCAGAGCTTAGCTCTGTACCTATCTTCTCTAGCTCTTGCCCCATGTATGTGATCTTGCTGGGTTTGGAGGTGGCGAAACCATTCACGTGGCTCAACCCAAAGGGCCTTCCAGGAGATAGCGGTGGAGCTCAGCAGGAAAGCAGTGAGAGTTTGTGAGGTGTTGAGGGAGGGGGGAAGGGAAGGTGTGCAAACCCTGTCTGTGCCAGCCTCTGTGCTGGGAACTCACTGGGAAGCTGAACAAGAAAGTGTGTGGAGTCCTGGGGGCAGGGATCCTGGTCTCCATCTATGGAGCAGGGAACTGAGGCTCAGGGGGTTGAACATGACTAAGAACCAATTCGGCTGCCTGGGAGGCAAGGATCCTTCCAGGTCCCCTCCCAGGAAAGGTTCTCTCTGACTTGTGCTTTTTGCCTTGTTTTATGGACCCACTGGAGTTAGATTTTAAAAGGGCCCCCAAAGGTCTTATGTCATAGCAGGAACCACAAGTGTCATACACATACACAAATTCCGGAATTGGTGTGAAGGAGGTGTCTGAAGGAGACTGAGTAGAGGAGGGGGTGGGTCAGGGTTCAGAGGTGGCTCAATTCTGGAGGAACCAGGCTATGGCTCTGAGGATGTAGACCTGGTGCTTCTTGATGGGTTGGGGCTATGGAGGAGGGAGCAGCTGAGGCCCAGGAGGTGGGGCTTGGGGGTGTCTGAGCCCCCAGCTTCAGGAACACACAAAGGAAGGAACAGCAAGCTAGACTCTGCCTGCCACTTAGCTGTCATATGCTAAGCCTCCAAGAACCAAATACCTGTGTCTATTCACACTAGAAAGGACATTTCCATCCATCTCTGTACTAGTGTCTGGCTCTTTTGCACCTTGTACACGCGAGTGCCTGTCCCCCTGTGCACACCCCTGTCCGTGTGCATGCTGAATGCCTGTGAACACCTGTCCATACATGCACCTGTGCATACATGCTTTTGTGTGCACGTCTGCGAGGCACAGCAATGTTTAAGCCTGTGTGTGCATGCATGTATGTGAGTGTGTATTCCTCACCCTGCTGTAAGTGGGGGAGGTGAGGCCAGTTATAATGAGCCCCCACCTCCCCTCTGCTGAGCTACAGCTATGGCCTGAATTTTGCAGCCTGCTTAAAAATAATTGGGGGCAGCGGGGGGATTGGATGTCACTCATCATCAGCCGCTGGCTTTGCCGGTGCCGCAGCAGGCTGGGCGGGCTGAACAGTTTGGGACAGGCATGACGTGGGGTGGGGAAGCCCAGGGGTCTTGTGTCCCTTTGTCAGTTCTGGCAGGAGCAGTGGAGGCACTGCCCGGTCTGACGTCTATTGAGAAACTCCAGGCGGGTCTTTGGAGGCCGGTGGGGTCGCTCCTCCCCAGTAAATGAACCTGCCTTGAACTTGAGCCCCCACCCCACCCTTCCCCCTAGGCTGGGAAGGGGCAAGTGAGAGATCTCAGGTGGGGAGGCCTTCCACCTTGCTGCACAAGGGCTGGAATTCTGGGGCTCTAATTCCTGCCCTTTCACCACCCCCACTTTCTCAAAAGCCAAGGGGAAATCTGAGGCTGGGGAGCAACTGCGTCTTGGAAGGTCTAGCCACACCTGTGAGTTATCCTACATTCGTGATTCAGCTCCCAGAGCTAAAGGCTTGTTCATCGGGCCCGAAGCCTGAGTGAGGATGGGGACAGAGCAAGAGGCTATTATTGGTGGATGAGAGGGAACCCCAGGCTGGGGCTCCGGGTCTTGGGCTCCAGTCCCAGCTGGGCCACTCTGTGTGATCTTGAGCAGACTGCCTCCCCTCTTGGAGCCTCATCCTTTCTCCTCTAATGTGGAGCAGCCAGGCTCTAGGGGCCCATCCAGTGTGGCGAGCTATGCTGCCAGCACTGAGGAGGCAGGCGGCATGGATCACTTTGGGAGCAGGGTTGAGCCAGCTGAGGTGCCAGGCTCTGTTTTCTGGACAGCGAGTGTGGAGGCTGGGCAGGCTGTGGGTAGCAGCTCTGTCCTGGCTTGGTGGCCAGCTTCTGCCCACTCGGCCCCGGCCGCCTGGCATGTCTCTTAGGGCATGGCCTGGGCCCTGGTTGCCTGCCCACACACGGAGTACATTCACACCTGCTGAATCTTGCAGCCTGCTGGGAGTTGCGTTTAGTGTAGCACTTTGCCGGGAGGGAGAAATCAGTGAACTCTGGTCTCCACTCCTAGGAGATCAAAGACTCCTGAAATGAGTGAGCTAGCCCTGGGGAGAAGACAGGGAATAGAGGTGACGGTTGAGGGGCATGGGCTTTTAGGGAAGGGCTGTGGGAGCTGAGAGCTGGGCGATGGCTTGGTGGCCTCTGGTGGGGGGAGGGATGGTAGCAGACCCCGAGCCAGGCTTTGGAGGATAGCCCCATGGCAGGAAGTGAAAAGGAGTTAAGGGGAGTACTGCACCCATTTTGCAGATGCCTTTCCCCTTGTTTCCACCAGGAAGACCCCAGCAGTGATACTCCTGAGCTCATACTCTCAATGCCCTCCACGGGCATGGCTCGGGTTGTGCGAAGTCCCCAGCGCCCCAGTGGTAACTCCTCCCCTTTCTCTCCCACTCAGTAAAGCAAGTGAGTGAGAATGACATCGTTCTGGGAATAACCTTGAATTGTTCCGATTTATAAAAAAAGCAAATCGTTGTCAAACAGTGCTCTTTTGACAGTTACCGCTGGATTTCACATGGCATGCCTCACAGCTGATCACGATACCCTGCGACTGAGAGCAATAGTTCTGGAGAATTTAAGTTGGGTGGTGGGATGGGGCCAAGACCCAAGTGTCGGGCCAGGCTGCCTGTGGCTGATGGGATTGACTGAGGAGTCATAGGATGCCGGAGACAGCAACTGCTGTTTCTTAAGGGCTCACAGACTTCCAGACACTCTCCCACGTGCCTTCATTTTACAGGTAAGGTGACTGAGGCTCCGAGAAGTCAAGTTGCCTAAGATCACGCAGGTGGACGTGGGTGACTCCAGAGGCCCTCTCCCTGCAGCTCGCCACGAGGACTCAGAGCCTACGCTGGCAGTGCCTGGGGCTGCTGACCACTGTCTCTCTCCACAGGGCAAGGGACATAGGATGACCCCAGCCTGTCCCCTCTTACTATCTGTGATTCTGTCCCTGCGCCTGGCCGTCGCCTTCGACCCTGCCCCCAGCGCCTGCTCCGCCCTGGCCTCGGGCGTGCTCTACGGGGCCTTCTCACTGCAGGACCTCTTTCCTACCATCGCCTCAGGCTGCTCTTGGACCCTGGAGAACCCTGACCCCACCAAGTACTCCCTCTACCTGCGCTTCAACCGCCAGGAGCAGGTGTGCACCCACTTCGCCCCCCGGCTGCTGCCCCTGGACCACTACTTGGTCAACTTCACCTGCCTGCGGCCTAGCCCAGAGGAAGCTGTGGCCCGGGCAGAGACAGAGGCGGGGCGGCCAGAGGAGGAAGAGGAGGCAGCGGGGCTGGAGCTGTGTGGCGGCTCGGGCCCCTTTACCTTCCTGCACTTCGACAAGAACTTTGTGCAGCTCTGCCTATCGGCAGAGCCTTCAGAGGCCCCACGCCTGCTGGCGCCCTCGGCCCTGGCCTTCCGCTTCGTCGAGGTCTTGCTCATCAACAACAACAACTCCAGCCAGTTCACCTGTGGCGTGCTCTGCCGCTGGAGCGAGGAGTGTGGCCGCACGGCTGGCAGGGCCTGTGGCTTCGCCCAGCCAGGCTGCAGCTGCCCCGGGGAGGGCGGAGCTGGTTCGGCTGCCACCACGCCCCCAGGCCCGCCGGCTGCCCACACTCTGTCCAATGCCCTGGTGCCTGGGGGCGCGGCCCCACCTGCTGAGGCCGATTTGCACTCAGGGAGCAGCAATGACCTGTTCACAACCGAGATGAGATATGGTGAGTGTGAGCAGGGCCTCCGCCCCCCCCCCCCCCCCCCCGTGGGGTGGGTGTGTCCAGGGCTGAGGGTACCCTCCGGTCCCTGTCTTGGCAGAGCCCCAGGCCATGTGCATAGTTCTTCGCCTGTGTCCCCTCTGTGTCCAGCCTTCTTTGGGCGTTGCAGTCCCCGAAATGGATTGGGGTCAGACCTCACTAACCCCCAAACTCTGGTTTGCCATCTGGGTGGGGGGATAGGGGGCAGAGATCAGACAATGCAGTGTGGTGAACCCCTGGAGAGTACCCACTCTCCCCACCCCCGTCATTGGGTAATCAAGGAAGGCTTCCTGAAGGAAGTGATACAGGAGCAAGCAGAGATCTGAAGGACACATGGAAGCCAGCCAAGCCAAAGAACTGGTGAGGGCATTCCAGGCAGAGGGAGCAGTGCGTGCGTACAAAGGCCCAAAGCTGGGAGTGATCTCGGCAGGTCCTGGCGCTGCAAGTTGACAAGTTTGCCTGGAGGCTGGATAGTAGGTAGGGAGCAGGGACACATTCCTGCCCACACGGGTCAGTGATTTTTGGCAGTGGCCCCAGGGTCAGGGCAGAGGGAGGTGCAGAAGAATGTGCCTGGGTGAGGAGGGCTGGGCTGGCTCAGCTCCCAGCATCCCCTGTCTCCCCCTCTGGGCCCATGTCTTCTGGGACCGAGGCTGCCAGCTGCTAGAGCTTCCTGCTGACTGGGCAAAAGCTCTGCGAGCCCTTGAGCCCTGCCTGCTCCCGCTCCCACCCCGGCTCCCTCACCACAGCCACTTTCTGTGGACCCTCCTTCCTGCAGCGACAAAGCCCCCCAGGCCCTCATCTGGATCCTGGGGGTCCGCCGAACAGTGCTGGGCCGGTGACTGTCCAGGAGGCCTGGCATAGAGTGGGGTGGGAAGGAGGCAGCGCTGGGATCTAGTCCCCAGCTCTGATACTAAAAGGGAGTTTCCTCCCCTCTCCGGGCCTCAGTTTCCCCATTTGGGATAACAGGTGCTGGCCTACCTTCCTGAGGATGTCACGCATGGAGGGAAGGCAGAAGAGCCATCAAGCTCTGCCTCAGAGTATTTACAGGGCCCCAGGGGGTCTTGTGTGAGGGCTGCTAGGAGGAGTATTGAAGGAGTTTGCTCTGTCCCCACCCCCGCTTTGGAGGCCAGAGCTCTGGAGGTGAGCACTGCCTTTGAGCAGATCCCATCTTTTTGGCATCAGTTTCTTCATCTGTAAAATGGGGCGATATCTCTGAATGAATTGGAGGCCTGGTTATCATGACCGAGGCCTCTCCCAGTGCAGTGGGGAGGCGCTTCTCAGCATCCCCCACGAGATATCTGGCACCATGCCTACTCATGGCAAGTGCCCAGTGGCCTTGCTCTGGCCTCTCCCCCTGACCAGCTTGGCCTCTAGCATTGGTCGATGAAGCCGTCCGAGTGACAGCCAGGCCGTGGGCAGGTTACGGGCCCTGGAGGCTGGCCTGGGATTTAGTGCCTGCAGGAAGAAATTGAATTTCGCTTCTTTGTCGAACATCGGCGGAGAGCGCCAGGCGTATATCAGGAGGTTTATGACTCTTCCTGCCTGGCGGCCACTGCCCATCACTCTGGGGGACGTCCCCCGTCGTGCTCAGCAGAGGGGAGGTTCTTTTGTCTGGCTTTCCCTGTGGTCCGTTGGCCCAGTGGTCTGTGGTGGACGGAGCAAGGCTCTGCCCTCGTGGGCGGGCACCATCCGGGCAGGTTGCCATGTGGAGCACAGAGCCAGGAGCAGCCAGCTGGGCTTGGGTGAAGCCGGAAACAGGAGTTGGTTGGTAGTCGGGGTGTCTTTGGGCGTCAGAGAGGGCTGGTGATGGGAAGGCCACCATTGTCCCCATCATCATCACAGACTCTGTGGGGGCCTCTGTGACTGAGGATGGGTGGAGATTAGGAGCTGACCATCCCTGGGCATGAGGCCTAGTATTATGTCTGAGCAGGGAGCCCCGGGCTCCCAGCTGTTCCACATCTGACCTCTGCTCATGCCCCTTGTCCTGCCTGACATGTTTTCAGGCTGCTCCATGGGGTTGCCTGCAGGGAGGATCCTTGTGGGGAGTGAAGGGGGCAATGTGGCATTGCTCGTCCTGAGTGGGCTTGCACACTGGTGCCCAGAGGCCCTTCCTCTCTTCTGGCAGGCAAGAGACTTTTCCTTTTCCTTCCCGCCAGCTCCTTCCTTCTGCCCAGTCTCTTAGGGACAAGAGACAATGGGCGTATGTCTCAATTTGTCCCATGTGGCAGTGGGCATCTGAGAGATGGGGCATCGTCAGGACTCAGGGCCCTTTGTGCCTGGTGGCAGTCCCTCCTCCTCCCCACTGGGCTAGCTGGACACACGTACCTGCTGTGGGAGAACCGGCTCACATGTGGATCTGCCAGATTGAGAACAAGGTTGGTGGGGAAGGTGGTGAACAGGGAGAGTGCGACCCTCGTCCCCATCCCCCCCACCAGGCCCTGTGTTCCCCTTCTCAGGGACACCCTACATAGAATCGAAGGCAAGGCCAGGTGGAGTGGGACTGGGTCCATACTGGAAGAGCTGGTGGACACTGGCTGAGCGGAGTGCCTGGGCCCGCCTCAGAGCCCAGTGCGTTTGACAAGAGGGTACAGGCGCCTGTTAATTTCACGCAAACTGCCTTTGATAGATCTCTTGTTATTTTTGGTGAGTTGAGCCATAAATTTGTGCCATCTTGCTGCCGCAATCTGTTAAGTGGGGAGAAAGGAAGAAAGGGAAGGCAGGCAGGAAGGAGCTCAGCGGAGGCTGGCTGAGGCCGGGGGCAGGAATCAGGTCGAGGAGGTGGTGCTGCCACCCTGAGGTTCCTGCCCTGCTGACCCTCCAGTCCTGACGAGACACTGGCCAGTGGGGATGGCTGTGCAGACTGACCCCCAGGGAGGGGGACCTCCTCTCTCCTCTCCCATTGTCCCTGCCTTCCATAGAGGGGCTGTCCCATCCATGGCTGGCTGCTGCTGACCCACCTCCCCATCACCTGGGCCCCATTCCTGAGGCAAGAGTTCAAATCCCCACTCTGGCACTGCTGGGTGGCTGTCCTACAGGGGGCTCGGGGCCTCCAGTAATCCGTGCATCACCTCCCAGATCCAGCCCCCAGGCTCTCCATCGTGACACAGACTCTTCACCCGCCATTCCAGCCCCACCCCAGACTCGGCTGCTGCCTGCTATTCAGCCTTCCCTCTAATTCTACCCTGCCCTTGACCGGGGCTCCTCACTGGCACCTGAGCCCCTGCTTTGTGGACTCCCTGCCTTTGCTTGGGCTGTTTGCCCTACCTGGAATGCTCTTTGGCCTTGGTTATCCAGAACTTCCCCATTTTCCCAGTGCTGCTCAGTCGCAGTTTCCTCTAGGAAGCTCCTTCTACCTGCCCAGCCTAGTCCTAGGTTGGTCTTTCCTTGGCCCGGCACTCAGGCCATGCTGTCCTCTTTCGGCCAGCCTGGTCTGGTGGCAGGATCTGCAGCCTTACCTGCCTGATCAGTGCTCAGACGCTGGGGAGGCTGGGCCTCTCTCATGGTGGGGGGACGGAGGGACCTAGCACATGTAGTACATTTCCTAGAAGGTCCTTCCAGGCCAGATCTGTGCTGCCAGAGCTCTGTGTGCTCCGTCACAGGATGGGGAGTGGGGCTGAGACTCCTCAGACACCTCAGCAGGGACTGAGTCCCAGCCCACTCGTCTTCACGTCTTTATTGGAGCAGAGTTTGTGCTGGGCCTTGGGTTGGCTCTGAGTGAAGGAGATCCGAGATGCGCCAGACGCACCTTCTGCCCTCTGATGGGGAGAGTGCCCACTAGTGGACAGTGACCGTCAAGGCCACAGGCTGAAGTTGCCTGGCCCTGGATTCAGTTCCTAGTCCCACCGCTGACTAGCCATGTGACCGTGGGCAGGTTTCTTCATCTCTCATTTAATTACCTGTAAAATCGGGATAGTTGAACTATTCACAGAGTAATGATGAAGATTAAGCCAGAGAATATGGGTCAGTGCTTAGCACAGTGCCTGGCACATGGTAAATCCCTAATAAATAGCTGCATGTTATCATAATTTAGTGCAATACATTTCTGTATCGGGGTCAGATGTCAGGGGGGAGGAAGAGAGAGGGATTCAACCACAGAGGGGCAGGAAGGCAGTCTAAAGAAGGTGATTCTGAGCTGGGTTTTGAGGACTGAATAGGAAGTCGCTAGCCCGTGAAATTTTTCTTTAAATGGAATCACTTCTAAAGTTTAATACATTTGGAGGAAATTTCATATTCTAAACAGAAAAAGAGTATCACTTATCTGAAGCAGAAAATAGCGGAAGAAACAGCCTCAGTGAAAACAAAGCCATGTTAGCAAATTCTAGCTAGACGTTCGTCCTTCCTCGCAATTTGTTAGAAAGAGAAATGAGCACGTGCTGGCGGTGTGTGAAAGCCTCCGACGACACGGAGACTGTATCTTGGGTGCATTTGCAAGGATTAAAAGTAAGGCAACCATATGATTTATCATCTAAACTGGGACATGTTTGAGGTTTGAAAGCAGGGGAAGGGGTCCTATTAATTACATCTGGGCGGCAGGCACAACCGGGGCGACCCCAGGCAGATTGGCAGGAAGTCACCCTAATTAAAAGAGACCTAGAAGGGGTAACTGCCTCAGTCCACGATGCAGGATTTTTTAAGGGCACAGTGGTGAGCCACCCCAACTCTTTTCCTGCTGCATGCTTTGGGACACCCCGCAGGAGGAAGCAGCCCGTGCAAAGCCATGGAGGTGTGAGCCCTTAGCGGTGAGAGATGGGCCCAAGGCTCTGCCTGCCATCCCCAGACACTGGGACCCCACCCCCATTGGCCAAAGGCCACAAGGGCGTGTCATGGGGGAGGTGGGATGAGTCAGATATGGTCTCTGCTCTGGAGGAGCTCCTGGCCATTTGGGGGAAGTGGCAGGGACTCAGCTAGCTCTGTCTAGAGGCTGGGCAGATAGGCCAGATAGGAGCCATTGGAGGGAAACTGGCATTCTGGCTGAGTATCTGGTCTCACAGGGATACCCAGTTGCATTGGACTGCAGAGGTCGAGCTTGGAATTTTCAAAAGCCATCTCCCTCTGCTTCCCTCCCCCCACCTCCCTGATTCTGATGCTCCGTGAGGGTTCATGAAGCACTGCTGGGGGTGGGGAGCCATGGAGGGACATGGCAGAACTGTGTTTCAAGGGGATCTGTTGGTGCCTACTCAGGGCTCCAGGGCCGGCCTCAGGGAGGATGTAGAGAGCCCTGGGAGGGCGGGCTGCTTTGTAAATCCGCACTGCTCTCCCCGTGGAAGTGATGATTATCGTGGTTATTTTTAACATATTCATGACAAAGGAGACTGAGGGGGCTGGACTGTGTGGAGTTTGGGAGGCAGGGTCTGCAGAGCACGGTGGAGCAGGTGTCTGCAGTCCTGCCCAGATGGCAGGGAGCCTCTGTGCCCACCCTGCCAGCCGGTGCCAGCGTGGGGTTGGGGAGAGGGACAAGAGTGGTCCCTATGTGATTGGGGTGGAGGGACCCTCAGGGATATCTGGCCCGTGTCTGCTGAGTGCCTGTCTTGTGTCTGGCTGCTCAGAGCTAGGCACTCTGTAAGAGGAGTGAGGGAGAGTGAGACCCTCCCTCAGTGCCCAGGAGAGGGATGAACCTAGGTTACTCACAGCTGCAGTGGAAGATGGCCTAGGATCTCAGCCACAGGAGGGGCCAGCATACCGAAACCCCTGTGTGGTCAGCCTAGGAAGGCTTCCTGGAGGAGGCAGCATTTGACATGAAGATTTTGGCAGATGGAGGTAGAGGAGGGCATTCGAAGGGAAGGGAACACCAGTCTCACATAGGAAAGCATGTGGACAACAAGAAGGAAGAGGGGAAAGTCCCTTTGCATGGAGAGCTTACTGTGTCCCAGGCGGTCCATGTCTCCTGTTTTGTTTAATTCTGAACCTGTGGTAGGGCATGTCATTTTTATTTTTCGCTGAAGCTTTTTAAGCTCAGAGAGGTGAGGTGACTTGCCCAAGGGCACACAGCAAGACTGGCAGAATTGAGAATCAAATCTGCTTCTGTCTCTGGTTCTCTAATCCATGTCCTTCCCGCTGGCCCACATGACCTTGCAGCATGCTTGGCTGCCCAGTGGGGAGAGGAAAAGAGGACTGGACAGGCCGTCAGGGGCTGGCACATGCCAGGCTCAAAGGATTACCCTGGCAGCAGTGGGGAGCCACTGAACATTCCTCAGCAGGGGAGTGTGTGCGGTTTGAGCTGGGCTCCCAGAGGATCACTTTGGAGGCTACAGAAGGGAATTGGGCTCACCTGGGGGGAGCACGGAGTGGATGTGCAAAGGAATGATTAGAAGGTGGTATGAAGACAGACTAACGGTAGCAAGCGTGGGGGGCTCTGGTGGGGCGGGGGAGTGAGTCAGGGTCCTATGGGAATTAAGAAAGGTGTCTCTGAGGAGGCTCCAACTGCATTTTGTTAGAGCCAGCGCAGTCCAGTAGAACAAGCGCAGGCCTGGAGGAATCAGGCAGGCCTGGGTTCAAATCCCACCCCACCTCTCTCCAGCACGTGACCCTAGAGCCTTGCTCCTCATCAGTAAACACGGGACAACCCACCCTGGTTGGGATTAAATGAGGCGCACAGTAACTGGCAAGTAGGAGGCTGTGTAGTAACTGCTACCTCATTCTAAACAAAACACAACAGATAAGAGGTCATCAGGGACTGAGCAGGGAAGGGTATCCTGGGGAAGCGGGTCCGTCCACGCCCACACCCAGGGCAAGCCCCCAGGTGGGGGGGCCTGTAGACTGCAGAACTTGTGAGGACCCGGGTCCTACAAGCTGCCTCTTCCTGGACCCCTTCTTGTCCTGTTGGCTCAGCTGCCTCTTAGACTTCCCCGGGGGTGGGCCCAGAGTCACTGGGGCCTGCACTTGGCATGGGCCGAGCTGCAACATTGCTTCAGTAGGTGACCCCTATAGTGTTCCTCCCTTTCAGGTGGAGCTAGCTTTTACTCATGGGGGAAATACACTGCTGGGGAAGTGGGGTGGGGTGCAAGGGAGGGAGTCTGTGTAGGTCCCCTGCACCCCCTTTTGCTGGGTGGCCTTGGGCTTGTTCCCTCCCCTCTCTGGCCCAGCCCCTGAGGCCGGGAGAGGGACTCAAGAGCTGGACTGGGGTGCATTCTGATTTTCAAGTAGAGTGGATTCTAGAAACCACCTCCATCAAATCTGGTTATATTGGGGAGCTGGCCGGGAAAGCATTGGTGCACGGTTTGTAGAGGATGTGGCGCCTACAGGGAGCAGTGAGCGGGTCACACTGCCCTCTCACATGTCCATGTTTCCTGGCCTTCCTGGATGTCAGGCTGGTGGGTGCCACAGACGCAATGGTGGTCAAGACACCAGAACAGGAACCAGGTGACGGGGTCCTCAGCCGGATGTGTGATAGGTTGAACAGCATCTGCAGAATATTTATTAAGAAATGGGTGTCAGGCCCGGGGCTACTCTAGGTGGAGGGCCGCTGGGCAGAGCTGCTACTCAGGATGACAGGCGCATCCAGGGACCCCCGTGGGGTGGCGGGGAAAGCTAGGAGCAGTGGGTTCATCACTGTTCATTGCTGGTCCTCCGGGCCGGTGTTCACTGTGGTTGGGGGAATGGCGTGCACAGCCTGCCTGCAAAGGGCCAGTAGGCGTGGGGAGGTTCAGACGGTCGGAAGGTGGCATCCTCTGTGGTAACAGGGCACACAGAGGAGGGAACAGCCACTTCTGCCTGGGGAGTGGGGGGTGAGGAAGCCTTCAGGAATGAGAAGCCACATAAGGTGGATTTTGAAAATCAGGTAGGAGCTTACTAGGAGAAGGAGGTGGCGAACGAACAGGTGGAGATTTGGGAAGAAGGGGTGACCCTGTTTTAGGTGTGCTGAATTTGAGGGGCCCTCATCAGTAGACGTGTCCAGAAGGTAGGAAGCCACGCAGGAGTGGATCCCGGAGCAGGGTGCCGGGGATAGTGACTCAGGAGCAGCCCTTCCGCCGGGGCTAAACCTCGGGGAGGGGAGTGTGGAGCATGCAGTGGAAACAGGGTGAAGCATGAAGGCCCCATATGGGAAGCAGCAGGAAGACAGACCAGTCACGGAGACTGGGATAGGAGGAAACCCGTAGAGCCAAGGGAGGGGAGTGTTTCGAGGCGGGAACAGTCAGCAGGGTCCCGCGCTACCAAGGGGTCAAGTGGGACGAAGCTTCAGAGCGTCCGTAGGATTTAGCGATAAGGAGGGCGTTGATGACTTTGTCAAGAACAGTTTCAGCAGAAAGATGTGGTCAGAAGCCAGACTGCAGTGGATTACCAGGCGAGGTGACATTTGAGCCAGGATGTGAGTGGCAGGTGAGAAACGGGAGAGCCAGCTGTGGACCACTTACTGATGAGGAGGAGGAAGCTGAGGGCAGTGGCCAGAGGAGGAAGGAGGGTCCAAGGAGGGCTCTCCCCCGCCCAGTGGAGGTCCATTCTTGGGCTGCCATGAAAAGAAGTGCTGACCAAATGCTGAGCCAGAGGGTAATGCTCTTGGAAGGTGGGAGGGGTAGATGCAGGACCAGGCGAGGGAGTTGGGGGGTGGGGAGGACTAGCCTTTGTGAGAAAGGCTGCAGGAAATTTGGGAGTTGGAGGGGTGAGGCAAGGCGTGGTGGGGGGCTCCCATGTCAGAACATTTGCTTTCTCTATAAAGGAGTTCATTGCAGAGAGAGAGGGGGCAGAGACGAGCTCAAGGAGAGAGGTCAAGGTCTGGTACAGCCAGCCAAGGTGGGGAGTGGGGAAGGCAGGGGGCCGGGGCATGCTGCCGAGAAGCCCCAGGCGCCCAGCGGATATGCAGCCCTGAATCCGTAGTGATGCCAGTTGGCACAGCTGTGGATTTCTTCAGCAGCCTGGGGGTGGGCGTGGAGAAGGCGGCTTGTCACAAGGCTCCCGGGCTGGGGACTGGCTGAGCGGGTGTGGTGCAAGGGCTGGGTGAGGGGATTTGGGGGTTGGCAGGCACAGCCCCGGCACCTTCTCTGCGGTTCTGACGGAGGCAGGGACCGAAGTGAGGCCAGGAGGGATGGCAGATGCTATTTGAAGGGAAGTCCAGGGGCCTTAAGGGTGGCAGGGGAGAGCTGGGGAGAGGTGCGGGTTGTGAGGGGAGGGCGGATGGTCAAAAGAAACCCACCTGAGCACTTACCATAGGCCGAGCAGGGTGCTAAGGGCTTCATGGCCTCTGGTCAGGGAGTCCTAGAGTCAGCCCTCAAGGTAGGGGGGATTCTGAGTATTCCACGGAGGTGAAAACAGGAGTAGAGAGGCAAAGACACTTGGCCAAGGTCACACAGCTGGTCAGTGTTCATGCCCCAGTTGAGATCCGTGACTGTCGGACTCCAATGCTCTCCTCGGGGATCCAGGTTTCTGTGACGGTGGAGAAGTTTTAGGGGGAATGTAGACTGAGATCTGGGACTGCTGGCTGCAGTGGAGGGAAAGGCCCCGGAGTTGATGGGACCACAAGCTGGGCTGGGTGGCACTTCAGGGCCCCCTGCACAGCGGGTTGCCCTTCTGCATGGCTGGTCAGAAAGAGCTTTCTGTCAGACAGACAGACGCAGAATCTGGACTGGGCAGCAGGGGGCAGGAAGAGCATAGGTGTCTCTGGTTCCTTCAAACCCAGAGAGCCTGTTAGGTGCTGACCTGGCTGGCTTTCAGAAATAGGAGAGGGCCCTGGGCAGTGGAGAGCAGTCCCTTCTAGTCTGGGGACAGCATGGGCTGAGCCCTGTCCCCGCAGCTGTTCCCACCTGCCCAGCAGCCTGTCCGTGGGCTGGGTCTTTCCCCTTAGTACTTGCGTCAGCCCCCATCTGCGCGACCCATCCTGTGGGAGAAGGCTTGGCTGAGCTCATGTCTGAGCAGCTTTGGAGAATGGGAGCTCCCAGCCCCTCCTCCGGCACTGGTGGTGCTCCCAAGACCTAGACCAGACACATAAATCAGGGTGATGAGCTGAGCACCTGGTGAGGCTGGGGCCGCGGCAGCAGCGGCCTCCGGGAGCATCTGGTGCTCTCTCAGCTGCAAGGGGAATGGAGGCGAGGGTCTGCAGGTTGTAGGCACCTGCCCTGGGCCCCTGGGTGTCAGAGAAACGTCATTCTGACCTCCAGATCACAGTCCAGTGCTGCATTGGAGAGCAGAATCGGGACCTGAGACTCAGCGCCTGGCATGGCATGAATTGTGTCTCAGAGGCCGGCCTGAGGGTTGGTCTGGGTGTCAGCCTTCAGAATGAGTCCTGTGAGGGCAGAGAGTCTGGACTTCAGGCTCACCAAGCTGTGTGGCCTTGGACAAGTCACCTTCCCTCTCTGGTCCTCAGCGTCCTCATCTTTAAACCTAGAAGATGGTCTCTATCTCCCAGAGGAGGAGTAAAGGAGATAGGTATGGAGAGCACGTGGGCACAGAAGCCTCCCAGAACTCATTGATGTGAGCGGCCATGCCTCCATGCTTCTGTAGTCTCCCCAGGCTGGCTCTAGGCAAGAGGAGAAAAAGGGAAAGACGGATGTGAGGCTGTGGGCGAGTCCCGTGTGGTCTTCTGAGCCTCAGTGTCCTTATCTGTGAAGTGGTGGTGGTGGGGCAGGGGCAAGGACCTGGTCCTCATTCAGCATTGCCTGCAGTTAGTTACAGCCCCTCGGGCGGAGGGCAAGGAAGGCTGCCCTCCCCGTGCCACTCTGGCAGGACAGAGCTGACCTTTGCTGAGCCCCTGCCACCACCTCCGTGTTCCAGGTGAGGAGCCGGAAGAGGAACCGAAGGTGAAAACCCAGTGGCCAAGGTCTGCAGATGAGCCTGGGCTATACATGGCGCAGACAGGTAACCCGGGCCCGCCTCCCTTTCTCTGCGGCGGGGGCCCGACTGTGGTGTCTGGTGGTGTGTGTGCTTGGCGTGTGCCCGTCCGTGTCTGTGTCCTAGAGCTCAGTCACATCTCTGCCACGTGAGGCCTGTGAGCAGGGCTGGGTGGCCTCCTTAAGAGCCTGTCACTTGGGGTCAGGGTAGGAGGAGCCCTATGAGGCCGAGTGCTTGGGAGGTGCCCCCTGCCGCCGACGCTGTCCCTCTCTCGTAGGCGACCCGGCGGCTGAGGAGTGGTCCCCGTGGAGCGTGTGTTCCCTGACGTGTGGGCAGGGTCTGCAGGTGCGAACCCGCTCCTGCGTGTCCTCCCCCTATGGGACCCTGTGCAGCGGGCCCCTGCGGGAGACCCGGCCCTGCAACAATTCAGCCACCTGCCCAGGTATGCCCATCTTCCTGCCTGGTCTGCCTGCAGGGTTCAGTCCTGCCAGGGACTCGGGCAGGTTCAGCTTCCAAAGATGGTTGGTTGCCTCCTTTTTTCATTCGGCAAACTTGACTGGCCCCTACACTGTGCCCGGCCGCACACAGGGTACTGGGGACACAGATGAATCAGACCAGGGCCCACTGCAGTGGGCTCGGTTCTGGGCTCACCACTCCCCGTTGCCTATGTCCTGGTAATCAAGGCTCATCTTTTCCCTCTCATCGCCCTCTGTATTCCCTTTGCTCTGCCCACACCAGCGCCTCTTGCACTTTGCCCCACTTCCCTGCATTTGCTTATTCTCATCCTCTCCACCCCCCACCCACCTTGGCTGTTAAAATTCAGTCTGACCTTCAAGGCCTAAGACCAATGCCAATGCCTCTTTTTTTTTTTTTTTAATGAAACCTTGCCTGACCATCCCCTCCCTCCTCTGACTCCCCCCCCATCCCAGTCCCCAAGGAGCCTCCTCAGTCCAGCATGGAGTGTTGAGAATGTGCATGTGCCTGCCTGGGACAGGTGGTCCGCCATGGTGGGGGGATAGCTTCAGCCAGTCCTGCTCCTCGTGCTCTGAGGCAGTGAAGGGATGCCTAGGCCATGACTAGCTCCTGGTTGTGGATGTAGAGCAGGGCTACATGGGAAGGGCTCTGGGTACCTGGGGGTGTGGCAAGAGCTTGCAGAGGGCTGGGGCAAAGCTGTGTTCCAGAGTGTGAGCTCTCTGTGTCAGTGTCCATGTAGAGGTTCGTGTCTCTTTGTGTGTCCATGTGCTTGGGGTCGGGAGGGGCATTTCTGCCCCAGGCCTGCCATGTTGGATTCTTGCTTTGGGTCTGGGGATGGGGAGGGCTGGGATGGGGGGAAGGGCTGGGGTGAATTTTAAGCCCTTTCTTGGGCTTTTCTGTACTCCCAGGAGAGGAGGAGCCCTGGCTCCCCTCCTGGGTGGGTCCTAGTCTCCCTATCCTGGTGTCCACAGGAGGCATCCTGTGTGAGATGCCTGTGTCTTCCACAACTCCCCCCCCCCAAAGGGCGGAGTCCTGGGCCCAGTGCAGAGCCAATGAGGAGCGGTAGCAGAGCTGCCGGAGCTCCTGATTGGTGGGCCGGTGGGCAGTGGTCGGGGCCAAGGTGCCGCCCAGCCACCGGCCACGTGCTTCCTTGCAGTGCACGGCGTGTGGGAGGAGTGGGGGTCCTGGAGCCTGTGCTCCCGCAGCTGCGGGCGGGGGTCCCGGAGCCGGATGCGGACCTGCGTGCCCCCCCAGCACGGCGGCAAAGCCTGCGAGGGTCCTGAGCTGCAGACTAAGCTCTGCAGTATGGCCGCCTGCCCGGGTCAGTAGCGCCCGTGGGCTTTCAGGCGGGCGTTGCCCAGCCGGGTGGGGGTTGGGAGACCCAGGGGAGGTAGTCAGGTCCAGTGCCCTGTCCCTGGGGGCCCATGAACTTTAACCAAGCATGGGGGGACTGGCGAAGTGCACATGCCCGCGTGGGAGGTGATGTAGCCCTGCCCTGACTTGGAGTTGGCACACTGCAAGTCCATCAAAAGAAGACCGCCCCTTCCCCTAAGCCCTGGGATACCCTTGCTATTCGTTGCCCTTTGGTGCTTGTGGCCAGCTAGGCTTCAAGGGGACACAGATCTGGGCTTAAGCGTGGCCAAAGATCCAAAGATGTCCCTGGGATCCATTTCCCTGACTGAAAGAGAGCATGTGCCAGCTCAGGGCTGAGTATGGAGAGGTATCCTGGGTTCCTGGAGCTGGTGACAGGCAGGCAGGACCAGGCCCAGGCACCACCTGCTCACTGCAGCCCCTCTTCATCCACCCCTCTCCAGTGGGTCCGGCCTGGTTCAAGTCCGAATGCCTAGCAGGCTCTGCCTTCTCCCTGCAGTGCTCTGTCCCCATGAGACCTCATACCCTGTGCTCAACAGCCCCCTCTCCCACTTGTGTCTCCCATGCAGTGGAAGGCCAGTGGCTAGAATGGGGTCCCTGGGGCCCGTGCTCCACATCCTGTGCCAACGGGACCCAGCAGCGCAGCCGGAAGTGCAGTGTGGCGGGTCCAGCCTGGGCCACGTGTACAGGTGCCCTCACGGACACCCGCGAGTGCAGCAACCTTGAGTGCCCGGGTGAGTGCTCAGCACACGGGTGGTGAGTGGCAGCCCTGGCCATGGGGGGCACCCGGGGCCACTCATGCCCCCCCTTCTCCTGCAGCCACGGATGGCAAGTGGGGGCCGTGGAATGCGTGGAGCCTGTGCTCCAAGACGTGTGATACAGGCTGGCAGCGCCGCTTCCGCATGTGCCAGGCCACAGGTGCGCAGGGCTACCCCTGCGAGGGCACCGGCGAGGAGGTGAAGCCTTGCAGTGAGAAGAGGTGTCCAGGTATTGGCCTCAGAGCCTGGGGGTTGAGGGACAAGCCTGTGGGCCTGGCTGAGCCCCTCCGCTGTCCCCTGCAGCCTTCCATGAGATGTGCAGGGACGAGTACGTGATGCTGATGACGTGGAAGAAGGCAGCTGCTGGCGAGATCATCTACAACAAGTGCCCCCCCAACGCCTCAGGTAAGGGGCGAAGTGACCCTTCCCCTCGGGCCCCACCCCTGCCATTCTTGCCATCTCCCTTCTGGGCCCCCAGCCTGTATGAGCCTCCATCCTAGAGGTGTGGAGTCCAGTGAGTGAGAGCCAGGCCCCATGCCCAGCCCTGCATCCTGTCTGCCTGCAGGGTCTGCCAGCCGCCGCTGTCTCCTCAGTGCCCAGGGTGTGGCGTACTGGGGTCTGCCCAGCTTTGCCCGCTGCATCTCCCACGAGTATCGCTACCTGTACCTGTCAGTGAGTGTGCCCTGCTGAGCCGGGGCGACCCGGGATCTGTCCCAGACTCTGGGAGGGGGCGGGAGGAGCTTGTTTCTTGCTCTTGCCCATGTGCCTTGGCATACATCTGCTGTGCCCATTTCCGCCTGGCTGTGCCTCTCTTTGTCTGGCAAGCTCCTACTCCTCTCTCAAGACCTGACTCTCAAGTGTCTCTCCTTATTCCCAGTGCCTATTCCTGTGCTCCTGTGGTCCCCGGAGCTTTCCAGTCATTAGGGGTCATGAATGCTCATCAAAATGTCTGTGTCCCATTAGAACATACGCTCCTTAAAGGCAGGGACTGAGTCAAATTTAGTTGTGACACCCAGGGCCTGTCTTGGGCTAAGAATGTCGGCGGCAAATGCAGTTTGTCGGACTGTAATTGCTACTTGTGTGTTTGCACTTGGAGCTTGTGTTTGGAAGGGAGTGTGAGAGAGTGCGTTACGCTCCAGAGTGGGCATGATCCCTCTGGGATGGGGAGGTGCCTTGTCCCTGCGCCGCGCTTGTCATCTTTTATATGGACATCTGAGCACCTTCCTCCTCTCGCTATTTCTATTTCAGTCTTTTTAAAGTATCTTTAGGTCTCTTTCTTGGACTCTTTCTCCGACAAGCCCCTTTGAGCATCTCTCTCTGACCTTTTCACCCCCTCTCTCCCTCTGGATGCAAGCAGTGGGTGGACTGGAGCGGGATGGGCCAGAGGCTGGTCCCTGCTCCTGACACTCCAGTGACAGCAGCCCGCCTGTCCCCTGCAGCTTCGGGAGCACCTGGCCAAGGGGCAGCGCATGCTGGCGGGTGAGGGCATGTCACAGGTGGTGCGCAGCCTGCAGGAGCTGCTGGCCCGACGCACTTACTACAGTGGGGACCTGCTCTTCTCCGTGGACATTCTAAGGAATGTCACTGACACCTTCAAGAGGGCCACCTATGTGCCCTCGGCCGATGATGTGCAGGTACTGCCCTGGCCCTAGACTGAAGCAGGAGGTTGGGCCCCTGTGGCCCCTGCTGGGGGGAGCACCTGTGGCTCCAAGGGGGAGGCTCCTGTCCCTGTCTCTGTCCCCAGTCCCTGGGGCTGGAGCCTCCTGACACCCACTGCTTTCTTGCCCCAGCGCTTCTTCCAGGTGGTGAGCTTCATGGTGGATGCAGAGAACAAGGACAAGTGGGATGATGCTCAGCAGGTGAGGGAATGGGCTTCCAGGCTCCCTCGCTCCCCCCCCCACCACTACCTGGCCCTGCCTTGGACCCTTATACCCTCTCTGTCTCCAGGTGTCCCCTGGCTCTGTGCACCTGCTTCGGGTGGTGGAGGACTTCATTCACCTCGTGGGCGATGCCCTCAAGGCCTTCCAGAGCTCTCTGATTGTCACAGATAACCTGGGTACCAGGAGGCAGGCTGGGCAGGGTAGCTCGATATGGCGGAACCGGGCTGCTGTAGGGGAGCGGTGGTTTCTGAGGGCGCCTCCCATTTTTCTCTCTTTCTGGGCCCTGTGTTTACCTTGTTTAACCCCTTCTTTGTATCTCTCTCCCTGTCTCTCCCCCTCCTCCACCTCTGTGTTGCTTCTGTGTGTGCCCCCTGCCCCCGTGTATGTACCAACCTTGGTGTGTGCTCCCCGGTGTCTGTCCTTACTGGTTTCTTCCCCTGTGACTCTCCCCTCTGTTGCTGTCTCTCCATTACGGGTTACAGTGATCAGCATTCAGCGGGAGCCAGTCTCTGCCGTGTCCAGTGACATCACGTTCCCCATGCGGGGCCGCAGGGGCATGAAGGACTGGGTGCGGCATTCAGAGGACCGCCTCTTCCTACCCAAGGAGGTGCTCAGTCTCTCCTCCCCGGGGAAGCCAGCGGCATCAGGCGCCTCGGGCAGCCCTGGCAAGGGTAGGGGCCCGGGAACCGTGCCCCCTGGCCCGGGCCACTCCCACCAGCGCCTCCTGCCGGCTGACCCTGAGGAATCCTCCTCCTACTTTGTGATCGGTGCTGTGCTCTACCGCACGCTGGGCCTCATCCTGCCACCCCCCAGGTGAGTCCCCAGGAGGCGTGGGTGGGAAGTGGGAGTGGGTGCCTGGGTGATACCAGGAGGACTGAGGCCAAGCCAGCCACAGAGAGCTTTCTCTGCAGCCTTCTGCGCCCTTGGCACCCTTGCCAGGCTCTGGACACGGGTGCTTCTCAAAGATCTTTGTGTGTCTCCCAGAGGCTGCGCTGTGGACCTCACTTGACATCCTGGGCCCCAGGGAACTCTTGGCCTTTTCCTGGCCTTGGCTCCCTGGTAGCCCTCTACCCCTGATCCAGGGCATCTTTGAGGTCCCAGGCTGGGTCTGGGCCATGGTGGTAGGAGCTGACCTCAGTACCTGTCCCCAGGCCCCCGCTGGCTGTCACATCCAGGGTGATGACAGTGACTGTGCGGCCCCCCACCCAGCCACCAGCTGAACCCCTTATCACAGTGGAGCTCTCCTACATCATCAACGTGAGTGGGGGCCCAGACAGGAGCCCTGGGGATACCGCATTTTGAGCAGCCAGAGGCTTGTCTGATGTGGAGGGGGTCTGCCCTGAGAGCGGGGCGTGTGTGGGGCCTGCCATGGCAGGATGGGTAGTAGCCAGGCTGGTGAGCTCCCCACCCCACCCCACACTCATGACTTCTGTTCCCCAGGGCACCACGGACCCCCACTGCGCCAGCTGGGACTACTCCAGAGCGTGAGTGGGGCAGGGGCACCGCGTGGTGGGGGTACAGCCCTGGCACTTCCCTGTCAGGAGGGCTGTCTTAGCCTGGAAGGCCAAAAGCTTCCTCGGTGCCATCCTCAGGCTGAGGAGTCAAGGACGCATTTTTGGACACCCAGCCGCCTGCCTCTTGGGTGCAGTCTTGCTCTGATTTCACTCGTCCACGGGCTGTGGCCAGAGCTGGGAGGGGGGGCCACGGAGTTGGGCTGGGTATCACTCCACATCTTCCCTCACCCAAGAGATGCCAGCGCAGGGGACTGGGACACCGAGAGCTGCCAGACCTTGGAGACCCAGGCAGCCCACACCCGCTGCCAGTGCCAGCGCCTGTCCACCTTTGCAGTGCTGGCCCAGCCACCCAAGGACCTGGTGAGTGGGAGGGGCATGCCTGGGCCTGTAGGGGGGGAGAGGACACTCCCGGGTTGCCAGTGGCCACCCGTGAAGGCATTGGCAGAGACCTGGGCAATCCCGCATGTGCATCTGAACAGGTGCGCTCGTGGGATCACACATGGGAGTCTGTGCTGCTGGGATGATGTGCCTGGGGATGCGTGGCAGTGGCAGTTGCATGTGTGTACACGCACATGCATGTGTGATTGTTTGTAGAGAAATGTGGGCGACTGAGCATAAATACACACCCACGTGTGTGACTGCGTCTGCCCTGGGCACACGTGGATATGAGCTCCTGCCTGGGCGTAAGTGTGAGGAAAGTGCAGGTCCCAGTCTGGGCTAGACGGGGGAGTGGTGGGAGGCGGGCAGAGGCGGGGAGGACACCCTGCAGCTGCCTCCCCCAGTGACCCGGAGCACCACTGCCTGCTCCTCTTCCCTAGACTCTGGAGCTGGCAGGCTCCCCCTCGGTCCCCCTTGTGATCGGCTGTGCTGTGTCCTGCATGGCACTGCTCACCCTGCTTGCCATCTACGCGGCCTTCTGGAGGTAGGTGGGACGCTGGGCAGGCTGAGGCGGAGGGTGGCTGGTCACCCTGGGGCGGGTGGGGCCGGCTAGCTCCTCTGTCCCCGCCCACCGTGCCCTCTCAGGTTCATAAAATCCGAGCGCTCCATCATCTTGTTGAACTTCTGCCTGTCCATCCTGGCGTCCAATGTCCTGATCCTCGTGGGCCAGTCGCGGGTGCTGAGCAAGGCAGGTGCAGGTGGCGGGCGCCAGAGTGAGAGTGGAGGGAGTGAGCGCTTGCAGACGACAGAGCGAGTGTTTGCATGTCCGTGCCCAAGTGACAGGTGTTTGTATTCCTCAGAGCGGTGTGTTGGGGGTGTGAAGTAGTGTGCGTGACTAGACGTGACGGCATCAGAGAGGGGAGTGTATGTACTCAGGTGGTGGACATGCGCATCTGTGAACACGTACGTGAGCTGTGCTTGTATGCACGTGTGTCAGCGGGTGGCATCTGCGGAGGGGGCCTCCCACGAGAGCCCAAGCAAGGCCCTTTGTGCCGCCTGCCTGCTGATGACCTGTGCTGGCTGCCCTTTATGCCCCCGTGGCCTTCTCTGCGGTGCCAGCACCGGGAGTGTGCCCGCCTGGCTGTGACGTAGCAGGTGCTCCTGTCTGGACGGGGGTGGCCTGCCCACCCGCTTCCTGGATGTCGAGTACTGTGTGCGTGTCACTGGGCCTGTGTCGTGCCATGTGTGGGTGCAGAAAGACGGGGGTGCCCGACAGGGCCCTGTGGGGGGTGGAGCTCGGGTGGGCGGCCATGGCAGCGCCCAGTAGCAGGTGTGGGAGGCCTGGCACCTCCCGCCCTGCTGGCTGCTCAGGGCCGCCCCCTCCTTCTCCTCTCCCTGCAGGGTGTGTGCACCATGACTGCCGCCTTCTTGCACTTCTTCTTCCTCTCCTCCTTTTGCTGGGTGCTCACGGAGGCCTGGCAGTCCTACCTGGCTGTCATCGGACGCATGCGCACCCGCCTTGTTCGCAAGCGCTTCCTCTGCCTGGGCTGGGGTGAGCAGGGCCCGTGCCGGACTCTGTCGCTGGGCCTTGAGGGCAGGGGAAACAGGGCAGGGTCAGCTTTGGCCCTGGCCCCACCATCTGGGCCAGGGGCCAGCTGCGCTGGGTCTGGGAGGAGAGGGGACATTGAAGACTGACAGCCATCTCATTGTGTTCCCCCACCCCCACTCCTCCAGGTCTGCCAGCCCTGGTGGTGGCTGTGTCTGTCGGCTTTACCCGCACCAAAGGATATGGTACATCCAGCTAGTACGTGGGCCTCCCGTGGTGGGCAGCGGGGGTTAGTGGGCCTGCTCAGGCCCACACCTATAGTGCTTTGGGCACGTTCTTCCCCATCTCTGAGTCCCTGTTTCCCTGACTGTAAAAGCGTGTTCTGGGATTGGGGGTCATTTCTAAAGCTAAATGGCTCAGGGATCAGCTCTGTTTGATCCCCATGGTGGGCCAGGGCCGGGTCTTTGTTAGAGGGGAAACCGAAATGCAGCAGGTACCTGGGGCGCCCTGTAACCCGGCTGGAGGCTCTGCCCCATCGGCAGTCCAGGGGACCCTGAGCAGTGGTGTGCCAGGGGCAGGCCTCCTGGGTGTCTGATGCCCCCTCTTTTCCCTCCACCCCAGCTGCTGGCTCTCCCTGGAGGGCGGCCTGCTCTATGCCTTTGTGGGCCCCGCAGCCGTCATTGTCCTGGTATGTGCCCCTTTAGCATTCTGGGAGGGATGTGGCCATAGGGGCCATAGGGGCTCTCCCTGTGCCCTAGCTCCCAACTGGGGGTTTCCCTGCCAGGAGGGCACCTGCTGATCCTGTCTCCCCCTGCCCCCTGGGCCCTCAGGTGAATATGCTCATTGGGATCATCGTCTTCAACAAGCTCATGGCACGTGATGGCATCTCAGACAAGTCCAAGAAGCAGAGGGCCGGGTAAGGGGGCTGTGACTTGGCCTTGTAGGAAATGGCACAGGGAGGGAGGGCTGGGCCTCTCGGAGACTCAGGGCTTGACGATGCCAACCGGGGCTCCCTGACCTTGGTGCATCAAGGGTGCAGGCAAGGTGGGCACCCGGAGTGCCTGCTGCAGCCCCTCGCCCACCCTAACCCACCTCTTTCTCTCTCGTCTGCCCTCCCCCTCCCACCCCTCTTGGGGCTCATGCTGCCCTGTCTCCTCCCGCTTCCCATGTGTCTCCCCCATTTCTCCCGTGTCTGTGCCGCCCCCGAGGTCGGAGCGGTGCCCCTGGGCCAGCCTGCTCCTCCCCTGCTCAGCGTGTGGAGCGGTCCCCAGCCCCCTGCTCAGCTCAGCCTCGGCCAGGAACGCCATGTTAGTTGTGCCCCCCGGGGGGCGGGGTGGGGGCGGGCGGGGGCAAAAGAATGGGGGGCAGTGCCCATGGTTGGGGGGAGGAGGGAATCAGCCCAGCGCCCTGGAAAGCTTGCCCTGCCGTACCGACTTCCACACACTCTCAAGGGCTTGGCATTGATGTGGCAAAGGGCAATGGGGAGTGAATGTCTGTGCCTCTTGGAAAATGCTGGGTTCCTGTGCCCACCCCTTGCTCCCACCCCTGCCCCCACTCCCAGCTTATGTTTTATCCAGGCACAGCTGCGGAGCCCTCCTTACGTCCCCAACCTACAGAGGCTCTTAGAATGTGAGGCCCTTAGAATTTGTGAGCCCGTAGAACCTTAGAACGATAGAATCTTAGAATAAGACAATCAGAAGCCAAGAGTGTTAGAATGAGTGAATCATCGTCTTCTCATTTGTCATAGAATCTGAGCTTTAGAATTTCAGAGGCATTGAATCTCACAATCAATTGGGAGACAGAGAATCTTAGAATTATTTCGAAGAGATCCTCCCTGGAAGTTGAGAATCTTAAAATCCCAGCCATGCAAGAGTAGAATGGATGAATGAATGCCTAGGAGCCTTGGGCCCAACCTCCCCCCTGGGGCCAGAAATCCCTCTGAGCCTCCCTGACCAGTGGGGGGCCAGCTTTATCTTACACACCTCTAGGGTCAGGAAGCTCACTGCCTCTGGAGGCGGCTGGCACCGTGTCTGGGAAGCTGTGTGTCGTAGGACGCTCCCTCTGGCTCAGGCTGCCATCCGCCTCTCTGACCCAGCCTCACAACTAGCAGTTAAAACCTGGGGTTGTGGAGGCAGCCAAGCTGGGTTTGCGTCCCGGCCCCGTCTCTCTCCCAGTTGGGCACACTCCAGTTTCCTCATCTGTAAATTGGGATAATAATCCCCATGCCTGTTTATTGGAGTTGTTTTGATCACAGTGTGAACTAATGTATGTAAATTGTTCAGTGTAGGGCCTGGCAGAGGATTGGTGGTTAATCAATGGTAGCTCTTATGACTGTGATTAGGCCCTTTCGGAGTCTTGGCTCTGCCACCAGGGCCACGGAGACCACTGGGCCCGCCCCCTGCCGGGCTGAATAGCCCTGAACTTCTCTTCCTAGGACAGGTCTTGGCCCCCTGCCCATCTTTCTGCCTGGTGCAGAGCTGTTCCCACCCCTGCCTGGCTCTCCAGCCTGGGCTGGAGAGGCAGAGAGTAGGCTGGGCGTGGCAAGCCTGCCCCACTGTGCCCATGTGGGCTGTAGCCAGGGAGGGCAGGCTGGCTCCTGTGCCTGGAAGCCAGGACACACCTGCCTTTTCCTTTGGCCCTCCCCCACCCTGGACAAGGAGGTGTGGGTTAGGTCGTGACCCCAGCTTATACGGCCAGCCCCAGCTCTAATCTTTCTGCCCAGGGCTCTGAGCAGCCCCTGGGAGCCTGGCACCGCCTCCTTGGGGACCTGAGAGGGAAGAGCCTCTGCTTCACTGGGCCAGACCCCTCCCCAGAGATTTGTGCTCTAATGTCCTCCATGCGCTCGGACTGCTCAATCTTTCTGTGTGTCTGCTTGTTTCGCGCTGTCTCTCCCTGGCCGCAGTCTCTCCTTGTCCAACCTCCTCTCTCCTTTCCTGGAATCTCGGGGGTGGGGAGATGTGTGCAGCCCAGGCCCGTGATTCCGTGCAGATTGGAGCTGAAACTCACAGCATCAGGATCTGCCTCCCTCTTCCTTTTCTCTCCCACTGGCTCTTTCCACCTTCCCCGTCTCTGTCTCCTGAGGCTGCTTCTGACTGTGGCTCAGCTCCACTGTGTCAGCCCCTCCCACCTCTCCTGGTCCCTGCCCTGGCCCCACCTTTCTCTGCTCTCTGTCTCTGCTCTCTGTCTCTCGGCCTTGGGCTCCTCAACCTCTGCTGTCTGCTTGGGGACATCGCTGAGGTCTTAGAGTTTGGGGCCCTGCCAGTCATGGGCAGCTTAAGGACCCTAGGCCGAGTAGAGGCCTGGACTCAGTCCTCCCCCCCACCCCCCACTGCCCCTGGAGTGTTACCCTGATGGACTGTCTGCTGCCATCCTTAGGGCCTCGCTCTGGAGCTCCTGCGTGGTGCTGCCCCTGCTGGCGCTCACCTGGATGTCAGCTGTCCTGGCCATGACAGACCGCCGCTCAGTCCTCTTCCAGGCCCTCTTCGCTGTCTTCAACTCCGCGCAGGGCTTTGTTATCACTGCTGTGCACTGCTTCCTGCGCCGAGAGGTGGGGCTGGGCTTCTCCCGCCCCCTCCTACCCACCTCACCTGTGCGGACGGGAGGCTCCAAGTACCCCCCACCCCCGACCAGGCCCCCAGCTGGCAGCCCTCAGTGTTAGAAGCTGGTAGCCAGGGACAGCCTTGTCCTTGGACCTCTGGCCTCCTAGGGCTCCTGCTTCCCTCCAACCTTCCCTTACACTGGATGTGCCTCTTTCCTTCCACACCCACCTGGGTGCCTGGGGCGGGAGGCACAGCCAGCTGAGGCCAGGGGCCCTGTGGTGGCCTCAGGCCCAGCAGGCACGTGCTGCCCCCAGGTCCAGGATGTGGTGAAGTGCCAGATGGGTGTGTGCCGGGCCGATGAGAGTGAGGACTCCCCGGACTCGTGCAAGAACGGGCAGCTGCAGATCCTGGTGAGTGGGGTGGCCTAGGCAGGGTGTGGGCGCTTTCTGAGTGTGCTCCCTACTCCACCACTCCACCCTCGTCCCCCTGTCCCAGGTTCTCCTGCCCCAGCCATAGAGGGGATGAGAGACCAGGAGGGGACTGAGATTGGGTTGTATTAGGGCCCAGCCACTGACCGCTTGGTGGCACTGGGCACGTCTTTTCCCCTTTCGGTTTTCCCACCTATCTGAAGAGGCTGGAGAAGACCATGTCTCGGGGCCCTCTGGGCTTTTGGACTGTGTGCCAAGGGGCACCCCTTCTGGGTGGCTAGAGAGGGGCCAGAGCCCCCTCCCCGCACCCTGATACATGGATCCTCTCTCTGCCCATCTGCTCTATCCCTCTCTGCCTATAGTCAGACTTTGAAAAGGATGTGGATCTGGCTTGTCAGACAGGTGAGTCTGCTGGTGTGAAGCCTAGAACAGCCCCCAGGGGTGAGCAAGAAGGGAGGGCCTCCAGCCCCATTGTGGGAGGCCCTGTTAGCAGTCCGGTGGTGCGGTTTAGCTTTAGAGTCAGACAGCCCGAAGTTGGAGTCAAGGTTGTGAATACCACTTACTGTGCGATTTTGGGCAAACAGCTTAGTTCTCTGGCCTTAAATAAATGAGGGGACATCAAATGTCTAGCAGGGTGCCTGGCATCTAGTGGCCATTCCATGGTCATATCATTTCCATGCATCTTTCCAGAATCTCCAGTTCTGGCCCCTGGGAGGGGCTGCCAGGGAACAGGGAGGAGCAAGGCCATTTTGACAGCCTGTAGCAGTGGGGGTCAGGTCAGGACCTGCACTAGGAGCTGACCTAGGGGAGCTCCTGCCTTGCCCTGCCTTGCTGCTGGCCTCCGGGCCAGCCTGAACCCTCTTCTTCTTAACCTGCCTGGGGTGTGAGAGAGTACCTACCACCCACATAGCCATCTCTCCCAAGACCCAGTTTCCCCCTCTGTCCAAGCCCAGAGGGTTGGTATACCTCCCCGGCCTGGGCAGGGGCATCAAGGCCTCCTCTTCCTCCCCAAGAACTTACCTTTCTCCTACCCCTGCTCCCAGTTCTGTTTAAGGAGGTCAACACTTGCAACCCATCTACCATCACGGGCACGCTGTCCCGCTTGTCCCTGGATGAGGACGAGGAGCCCAAGTCCTGCCTCGTGGGTCCCGAGGGCGGCCTCAGCTTCTCACCACTCCCTGGAAATATCCTGGTGCCCATGGCAGCCTCGCCAGGCCTGGGAGAGCCCCCGCCCCCGCAGGAGGCCAACCCCGTGTACATGTGTGGGGAGGGCGGCCTGCGGCAGCTGGACCTCACATGGCTGCGGCCTGAGCCGGGCTCCGAGGGGGACTACATGGTGCTGCCCCGGCGGACTCTGAGCCTGCAGCCTGGCAGTGGGGGTGGAGGTGGTGAAGATCCCCCGAGGTCCCGGCCCGAGGGCACTCCTAGGCGGGCTGCCAAGACAGTTCCCCATGCCGCCACCGCCGCCGAAGGCTACCCCAGCTTCCTGTCTGTGGACCACTCAGGCCTGGGGCTGGGCCCTGCCTATGGGTCTCTACAGAACCCCTACGGGATGACCTTCCAGCCGCCACCACCAACACCCAGTGCCCGCCAGGTGTCTGAGCCAGGGGAGCGCAGCCGGACCATGCCCCGCACTGTGCCGGGCTCCGCCATGAAGCTGGGCTCCCTGGAGGTGAGGGGCTGTAGGGCATGGGGTGGGGGTGGGAGGCCTACTCCCGTGTGCCCGAGACGGTGTCTGAGTTGCAGGCAGCAGCAGGGAAGGGATAGCCAGCAGCACACACTCCTTACCATCTCCCCCCACCACACACATGGCGGCACCTTTGTATAAACGGCACTTGGAACTGCTGGGAGCGTGTGCACAGTGCATGTCTTCCTCCATCTGTGCTTATGGACGCAAGGGAGTCCTGGCTTCTCCGAGCTCCTCAAATGGGCTTGGACTTGGTGCGCTGAGAGCACGCTTCCCTGTGTATTCCTGCCAGTTTCAGTGTCTCTTCGGGGTGACTGGTTAGGATCGGTCTTCCTTTGAGTGGCCTGCAGCTCAGGCCAAGCGTTGGGCTGTTGGGAAAGCCACACCAGGCCCTGGGAGCCTGGGTCTCAGAGTCTGGCAGGTCTGAGTTTGGATCTGGGCGCTACAGGTCAGCCATGAGATCTTGAGCGAATCTCTCTCTCCGAGCCTCAGTTTCCTTGTTTGTCAAGTGAGGAGCCTCTTGGTAGAATTGCTCCAAGGACTAATTGAGTGGTATAAATGCTGGTCTCTGTGTGGAGCAGGTTGCAAGTGCTGGATAATTGGGAATTTGCTGCTGTTAACACCCCTGAAATCAGCCTCAGACGCCGCCCATAGGCCTGTGGTCATTGGCCCTCTCTTCCTGAGAATATACACGAACCCCTTTCTCTCCCTACCTGTTTCTTGTGACTGCTCCACCTTCCCTCAGGCCACGTCAGGGAATTGCTGGGAACAAGCAGGCAATAGTGGTCCCCCGTCGAACTCTAGAACATTCTGGAACTCGGGGAGGGATGGAGGAAAGGTGGCAGGAGTCACAGCTCAGACGCTGTTGGCTGCTCATGTTTGGCCTCAGAAACCTCTCCCCATCCTCCGCACAGAGGAAATTAAGTTAGCAGCTAGAGGTTTGCAAGTTTAGTTTCTCTCCCAAAATGTTTCTTGAACATTTGGTGCCTGCTCCCACTGCAGATGGCAAAAACCGGAAGGCATAACAAAGACAAAACGACACTGGCACTGGGGAGGAGTGCGCTCAGCATCGTGGCGGGCTTTGCTCTGTGGACACCTGCCCAGGGCTGGGCCACTGAGGAGGGGCCGGCTTCGGGCTTCTTGTGTGGGAGGTAGCAATAAATGGGGCGGTATCTTGAGGGGTCAAGGATGACGTCCAGAATTCTGGCGCAGGCGACCAGAGTGGAGTGGAGGCGGAGGAGCGGGTTTGGGGCAGGGAATTCTGAGTTTTTTCAGTTGGGGCACAGCTGTGTGTGGTGCCTGTGGGCATCAGGGGACAGGAAGAGATGTCCCACCACCTCCAGAGAGAGAGAGAGGTGGCCAGAACAGGGAGGACACCCATGTGCATGGTGAAGGGCAGGAAAAGGTCCAGGGCAGAGCGCGGAGGGCCCAGTGTGGGGGAAGCCAGGGTGGACGGTGGAGAAGCAGCAGGCAGGGAGGTGGGAGGCCCAGGAGAGAGTGGTGTCAGAGAGGCCAATGGTGATGACCATATCTGCTGGGCCTGGGACTGGGGACATCTCAGATGGTGGGCTTAGCATTTCTCTGATGGCCCTGGGGCAAGTTCCTTTCCCTCTCTGGACCTCAGTTTCCCCCGTGTAACCTGGGACAGTTGACTTTGGTCTCCTGAGTGTTCCTGGTGCCAAGACTCTAAGGCCTCCTCCTTGAATGGCAATGGGCACTGCGTGGGTCACCAGGGCCTGGACTGTGCTCCTGGGCAAGTGAGGGCCTGCGGGGGCCCTGGAGGGGTGCAGAGGCCAGGGGTAGGGGCAAGGCAGGGTCAAAGGAAGGACTGAAAACCTAAGTCCTTGTGTGTGCAGGGCAAGTGGAGGGGTCCAAGGAGAGGGAAGCCTGTGGCTGGCAGAGAGTGGGGTGAGATGGGGCAGAGGGCTAGAGTCCAGGGCACAGAGGAAGGAGGGTCTGCTCCGTCATCCACGTCTCTGTGACATTTGGCCGTCGTGTGGTCGCACGTCTGTGGCGGGTCTGTGTGTGTGTGCTCTCTGCAAGTGTCTGCCTGCACGTTCAGGCATGTGTGGGAGCAGCAGCGGTGTGGGCAGGGTCATGCCTCAGCTCCTCATCCCTCAGGCCTCCGTCCTGTTCCCACAACCCCAAGGGCCACCCTTAAGTATTCCTAGCTCCTGGGCCCGGGCTGGCAGGGAGGTTACAGGGGCAGATGCAGATGCTGGGTACCAGGTCTCATCTATAAAGCCCCCGCATGTGGTAAAAAGCTTTCTTCTCCTTTGCTGTTTCCTTGGTGCTCCCTCCCAGCGAAAGAAGTTACGATATTCAGATCTGGACTTTGAGGTAAGTGGTGTGCATGTGCACGTGTGTATGCCTGCATATGTGCTTTGGTGGGCATCTGTGGGTGGTGTCTGTCCCTGGAGAGCCCACTCCTAAAATTAGCCAAAGCCCCATTGCAGAGTCTGACCCAAAGACCCCAAGCCTCTGGTTTCCACGGGGTCTTCTCATCATACCCCAGATCCAAGCCCACGCCCCTGCATCGCTCCAGAGTAGAGGGAGAGTCAGGTCTTATCCCAGAGAGCCCGCAGTAGGCAGGGTTGTGGGGAGCCAGGGGGCGGAGCACCTCCTCTCACACCCTGTGGCTCCCAGAAGGTGATGCACACCCGGAAACGGCACTCGGAACTCTACCACGAGCTCAACCAGAAATTCCACACTTTCGACCGCTACCGCAGCCAGTCTGCAGCCAAGGTGAGGGTTCCTCCCGCAGTTTTCCTTGCCCAAAGCCCGGGGCCCAACCTGACACAGGGCCCCCCAGAGTTGGACCCTGACCCGTGGCCCCCATTGCAGAGGGAGAAGCGGTGGAGTGTGTCCTCGGGTGGGACAGCCGAACGGAGCGTGACTGGCGTAAGTGCCCCGAGCTGGATCGGGGTCAGGTGGGCTCCGAGGGGCACCTTCCCTCCCAGCCCGCCTCCCCTTCCTAGGCAACCTCCGCCTAGCTCACTGAGGGTCCACCAATGCCATGTGTGACCCTTGTGAGGCTGCTCTGGGGGTGGGGTGCATTGCCAGAGGCTCCAGTGGGACCTTGAAGAGGGCAGGCACAAAAAAGACATGATCCCTGGGGCACAGGGCTCAGGAGCCCAACTACAGAGCCAGGCAGATCTGGGGTTCAAGTCTCCTTAGGTACCTGGTTGCTGGGTGACTCGGGGCTTCACTAGCCCTCTCCGGGCCTCCTCCGTTTGTCCCGTACGAGTGAGAGGATCCTGGCCCATCTCCATGGGCTCCTTCCCACTGCCCCCACAGGAGAAGCCCAGCCCTGGGGAGCACCCCGGCTTGTCCCAACAGCGGAGGCATCAGAGCTGGAGCACCTTCAAGTCTATGACCTTGGGCTCGCTGCCCCCCAAGCCCCGAGAACGGCTGGCCCTGCACCGAGCAGCAGCCTGGGAGCCCACAGAACCACCTGATGGCGACTTCCAGACAGAGGTGTGAGTGCCACACCGGACTGCCCACCGCGTATAAATATATATATCTCTCTATTTTCACACTCCACTTTGGAACCACCCAGGAGCCGGCGCCCCCTCCCCTTTCCCGAGGGCTGGGCAGGGAGGCGCAGTGGACTTGGCTGGGCTGGGGAAGCCAGACACGGCATGGCCTGGGGGTGCCGGGGCCCTTCCCTGTTTCTCAGAGGCCGCCCCCCCATCTTCACCCCAGGCTGTCTGTCCCTGTCCTGGGCTGGGGAGGGGGGAGGGGAACTTTGTGGGGAATAAACTTCACTCTGTGGATTTTGCTGCTGAGCTGTTTGCTTCCCCGAGGTGAAGGCCCAGCCCTGGGACCCTGACTTTGTTCCCCCGTCTCCTTGGTTCACCTCACTTGGTCTCAGCAAATTGCATTATGGGGTCAGGCCAGCCCTGACTGGGACACATCTTGTCTCCCGTTGGGGCCTGGGTGGGGTAAGCAAACTGGGAATGTGGAAGGGGACTCCTTGCAGCTGGCCTTCCCTGTGGCTGTGATGGTCATGACTGCTATTCACTGGCACTCAGAGGCTGGGCTGCCTAGACTGGAGCCAAGGCAGAGCTTAGTGACCTCCGTTTCTGTGAAATAGGGATGGTAACAGCACCTACCTCATAGGGGAGCTAGGAGGATGAGACGCATTAATGTATGCACAGGGCTCAGCGAATGCCTGGCACAGAAGCTGCCTCTTAAGTCTTAGCTATTATCGCTTGGCACTTGGTCTCATGCTGAGCTCTGTGCTAGGAGCTTCGCACACACAGCCCCCGATGCCTCAGAATAACCTTGATGGAAGGTTTTAGGTTTTCGGATAAGGAACACAAGGCCAGAAATGGGAAGTGACCTGCTCAAGGCCACACTGTCAGAGTCAGAGCTGGGATTTGAAACCCAGGTTTGGTGGACAGTGGAGCCCACCTTCCTACACCGTTATCAGCCTCCCCCTAAGAGGACAGGAGGCTGGAACTCAGCTCCCAGGGGACCTGACTTTCATGGCTGCAGGGGAGCGACAGGGGGCTGGGTGGCAGTGAAGCCTCAGGGGCTTAGTGTGGGTGTGGAGTGGAGGAGCCAGGCTGGCTTGGTGCCAGAGGACTAGGGTGGGAGGCCCATTGCTGGGGTGTATGCTTCATGTGCTGGAGTGGATGGACCCTTGCCCAGTTCCCAGGCGCCCAGGGAAAGGGGGCACAGGCTCTGCAGGTGGAAATGCCTTGCAGCCTGTGCACCAGTGTTTCTGTGGCCAGGCGGCATTGGGAGCGGGGCTGCAGGTGCAGTTGCTGGCCTGGTCATTCAGCAGCATGGCTACCCCTGGGCCACTGCCCAGGGGCTCAGTCTTGGGAGGTGGCTGGCACATCAGAGGGAGGGGCTAGGTGCTGTGGGAGCCTGGAGGGGGCCATGGGGGAAGGGAGTGGCTGCCGCAGCAAGGTGACAGTTAACGACCTCCTTGAGGAACTGGAAGAAGAGCAGCCATGGAAGCACAGGCTCCCTCAGTCTTCTCTAAGTCCTGCCTGTTGTGGGCCTGGTCAGTGGAGTGGGAGTAGGGTCCTCAGGCCTGTGGCCCTAGGTTCTGGGCTTTCCCAGGCCCCCTGAGTTCATATGAACCTTCCAGGCCTCCCTCCCCTTGTGCACCCCGGGCACTTACTGTGTACAGTGCTCTCTCAGGCACGACCCCATTTGAGTCTTCAAGGTAGGTATTATGACTCCCGCACTTTACAGATGAGAAAGTCAGGGCTCAGAGAGGGAACACGATTTTCCCAAACTTGCACACCTTGTAACTTTACTGGGACTTGGGGCTGTGAATGGCAGAATCTCAGTGCTAGCCAGCCTAGGTCAAAGGGAACTTTGTCCACTCAGGACTTGTAAGGCACAGCAAGGACAATGGTGGGCATGTGCGGCTGGCCTTGGGTGATGGGACCCAGGGTCAGAGTGCCGCCGGATGTTCTCCTTACAGATGCTCTGTGTCAGTTCCATGCTTCCAGACAAGCTTCCTCCCCCCTCCCCCCCACTGGGTTTCCTTCTCCCAGCGCCTATCACTCTCTTTGCCCCCAGAGAGGAAGAAACTTTCTCTTGAATTCCAATCAGAAACTCCCCAGTGAGGGGTGTGATTGGCCCCAGGCAGAGGTTGCAGTGCTGTGATGGGCATGATTGGTGCAAAAAAAGCCCCTGGCCCTGCCCTTGGACCAGCAGACACTCCCCCCCGCAACACACACACACACACACACACACACACACACACACACCCCACTACCACCATGCTGCAGGCCAGACTTTCCTCTGAGCTATCACCTAAAGCCTTCTCAGTGCCTTTCCTGTATTCCTGTCTTCTTTCTTCCTGGCCCTGGGCTCCACTGGCCACCGCTGGGATCTCTGGGGCTGAGCTACCATGTGCTTTCCCTTCCTCTCTGTGGTTTCTTGCCGTGCATCTGGTTTGGGGTAGTTTAATGTTCACCTTGTTAATTCTTCTCAAACAGGCTGGAGGCTCGCCACTTCTGTGGCAGAGCTTTCCTGGGGTCAGGGCTTTAATGCTCTGCCCCTCAGTCCTCACTTCCCCAGGCACTGACTTGTGGTGTGACCTTGGACAAGCTGCTGGACCCTTCGCTTGGGCTTCCTTATCTGTAGGCCTGATAGCCCTTCCATTGGGGCTAATATCTAACTTGTCATTTCTTTCCTGGACTTGAATTTCTCACCTCATTGTCCTTCTTATTCTCTCTGCCTCCTATCTCCAGTCTTTTGTCCACCTGGCCCAAGTGTGATCTTTTCAAAATGCAGACCTGGCCTGGCCACTGCCCTACTTAGAAGCCTCCTAAGGATCCTAGAATTAGCCTAGGATGCAAGACCCTTGGAGATGTGACCCTTGCCTACCTCTTGTGGCGTGTGTCACCTCTGTGCCTAGGCACACATCATTTCTTCTGCTTGGGACTCCCTCCTGGTAAACCCCTTCATCCTTCTAGATCTAGCCCAAGTGGCCCCTCTAAGAAGGCATCTCTGAACTCTCTGTCTCAGCAGTTGGCACCCACTGGGCTTCCACAGTCCTGGCACACACCTTCACTGTCAAACTGCTCACAGAATTGTCATTTATGTTACTCTGGTTCAGGTTTGTATGTTCAGTCAGCTCCACACACAGCAGGCATCAGTGAATCTTTATTGAATAAACAGATGGAACGCACAAACCAACATTTGTGTCCTCATCTGCAGAATGGGGATATGGATAATTCTAGTCCAGCTTTTCTCACTGATATTAATCGTGGGGAGCATTTTGTAGGTAAGATCTACCCCTCTTCCAGTTATTCCTTCCTGGGCGTCTGCGCCGTCCAAGGCCCCAAGGTTAAGACAGCCCTGGCTGCTGTCCAGGGTGCTGAAAGAGACCTGCCGCCCTCCCAAGAGGTGAGACATCTTAGGGGCTCCCCAAAGATCAGTTGCTTCCCTTGCCTCCAGCCCATGGCAGGGTCATGGGTGAGCAGACCAGCCCTATGCATAAAAGACCAGACCCTGGGAAACTGCCCAACACAAAAATGAAAACTAAGTATGTAATTTTAAATTTCAAATTCTCCAGTAGACATTTTTAAAAAGAAAAATAGAGGTGCCTACATGGCTCAGTCAGTTAAGCATCCAACTCTTGATTTTGGCTTAGGTCATGATCTCACAATTTATAGGTTCCAGCCCTGTGTCAGGCTCTGTGCTGCTGGCATGGAGCCTGCTTGAGATTCTCTCTCTCCCTGCCTCTCCCTTGCTCACATGTGCTTGCTCTCGCATGCGTGTGCTCTCTCTCTCTCTCTCAAACTTTAAAAATAGAAAAAGAAAACTAGGTGAGATTTATTTTAATAATATAGTTAGCCCAATATATCAAAAAAATCATTTCAACACATAATCAGTAAAGGAAATTACCAACGAGGTACTTTACATTCTCTTTTCTTATTAAGTCTTTGAAATCTAGTGGTTTTTTTGACACATAACGGCACATCTCAATTCAATCTGGTGACATTCTAAGTGCTCAGTAGCCAAGTGTGGCTAGGGGCTACCATATTTAGAGCATAGCTCCAGATAGAATAGGGGCAGTGGCCTTGGGCAAGTCCAGACTCATCTGTGGAAAGGAGGGACAAGTACTACTTGTCTCACTGGGTCATGATGATGGTTCAAGAAAGTGACACAGGGAAAATTCCCAGCACGGTGCCAGCACAAAGTAGGTCCTAAGTCAATGTTGCTGGAGCCTAGGTATTCAGGGGATACAGGTGGATGGGGAGGAGATGTTGGGGAAGTAGAGAAGGTCCTAAGAAGACCTATGGACTATCAGGCCTACCTCAGCAGGGATGGGGGAAGGGTGCATGCTCCTCCCCTCCCTCAACAGCCTGTCTCGCTTCCTTCCACCTGCAGCCACGGACCCCTGGGAAATGGGAGGCAGGTTAGGACTGGTACTTGAACAGACACATTAAAACTCAATAGGGTTTAATTCACTTCCATTAGGCGCCAATTAAAAGGAAATTAGGTGGCCAAAGAGGCCTGAGGGAGACCCTGGGTTCAGGATACTGCCAACTTCTGCCTCTCTGAATTTATTTCTCTCAAGGCTTCTTGCCCACCCTGGCAGTTTATGGGGTCCCACAGTTGGGGCTTTTTAGGGGCAGTCCCTACTACCCTCCATTATTCCTCCCTGCACTCCCCAAGGCCACCAACACCAGGAAGACCCCTACCCTCTTAGGCCCTCAAGATACATGTTAAGTGTCCAGTGCAGAGGAGCCTCCAATAAAGGCTTGGGCATTTCAGGCTAGTGGAAAGGGAAGAAGGGTGTCAAAAGGAGGACTGTTGTGATCAGATTTATATATTAACAGTGTTGCTCTGGGTGGATGGGAAATGGATGGGGGTGGATGCAGAGAGACCAGTGAGGAGACCATCCGTGAAGGGAACTTTTAGTGGAAGTGGCATGGAATTTATATGTGTATAGTGGGTGGAGTTGAAATGGACAGTATGGGAAAGAGCCAAGGATGATTCATGGGCTTCCGTCTTATGCACCTCAGTGGATGACTGTGCCATTAGATTTGGGGCACTGGAAGAGAACCAGCTTGGGGGAGATGATTATGACTTTGGTTTTGAGTGTGTTAACCTGGAAATACCTTGGAGATGGTCAAAGGGGAATTTCACATAGGAAGTAGGTGGTTAGATGAACAGGACTGGAACACAAAGCTGCGCTAGAGTCATTGGTGTGAGGAGGCCGTATTGGAGCAGGCCTGTTCATAGAGTGAGCAAGAGGTGATGAAATGAAGACAGTATATACAATTCTTGAAGTGGGGCTGTGAAAGGGAGAGGAAGCTCAGGGCCCACTGTCGGCTCTAAAGGTGAATTTTCTGGCAAGGATGATGGAATGTTTCCAGCAATGAAGAGGTCATCCTTTCCCACTCCTCGAGATCCTATATGACAGACCCAAAATAACCAGCTCTGCCATTCTAGGAGGCAGGGTCCTGGGACCTGGTAAAATGGATATCATCACAGAAATTGATTCTGCTCATCTGCTGGGCTGCAGGCCAGCCACAGTTCCTGAAGAGGGGATGGAAGAGAGGTGGGCACTCAACAAGACCTCAGCTCTAGCACCTCTGGGAGGAGGAACCTTTGGACTCCCTGGGGAGCTCCCAGGGGACAAGATCAAGGCATGTGCCCTGGGTTCTCAGCAGCCCTTGCCCCTGCTCCTCCTGGCCAGGAAGCAGGGGCATGCCCTCCCCACAATCCTCCCCACTGGCTCTGCTCCAGGCTGGTATGTCCCCATCCCCTGTGGTGCATGGCACAGCCCCAACCATCAATCCAGGCCTCCCTAGAGTCCACCAAGAAAGTCAATATTTAATTTGGGCATCATGTTAATGCTATCGATTGTTGCCTCCCCTTCTCTGCTTCCTCAGGCTCATTTGTCACTTCCCACCTACTGGGGGCTGCGGGGGTGGAGTGTGCTGTGGCCCAGTGGAGGCAGAGCTCACTCTGAGGTTGGCTTGGGAAAACTGGCCTGCACATGAAGGGGCTGCCCTGAGCCACCTAGCTTCCGATTCGGCCTGAGAATCTCTGATCTGCTTTGGTTGAGTTTCCTGAGCCCTGTCCCCAGGGAGGACAGAGTTGGGAGAGACAAGAGAGGTCAGTCTTCCTCCCAGGCGGGAATTGAGTCTAATTCCTTATAGGGTCCATAAGCAGAGCAGCTGCGGTTGGAATTGAATGGTGGATAGAATCTGTGACGTATGCCACTGTGGGAGAGAAGTGAGAAGTGAATCCTAGGACCTAGAACACAAGGGCTATTCCATTCAAACTTCTGAAACCCCTCTGGATGCCTAGCATTGTGCCTCTATAATGCCGTGGGACCCACAGGGAGACCTTGAGACCAGGATCCAGCTCTAGGCCGAAGGCGGGGCTTGGGAGTACTTTGAACTTAGAACTCAGCCGGGCAACAAAAGAGGCCAAGGGGAGGGCAAGGTCCATCTCAAGGCTGTGCTGGGTTTCACTCCACAGTTTGTTCTTGTCTGGGGATCCAGATCCAGGCAGGTGGGCTGTGCCCCTTGGCATTCTTGCCCAGTGTGGCCTACCTACCATTGGGAGGGGAATGGAGTTAGATTGGAAGCCAGGCTTATGCTTAAATTGCAGCTGAATGGCTTTGGGCAAGTTAAATAGTCTTCCTGAGTCATAGATTCTTCCTCTTCGAAGTCTTTTAGGGCCTTGGTCACTGTACAGTTGTCAGAGGGCTAGAAGTGGGCAGGGCAAGCCTCAGTGGCCCAGAGGGTATCACCAGAGTTCTTGCACTAAACACCTGTCAAATCTGGTGCAACCTTGAGAAGCTGCCAACAATGCTGCTACAGGCCACTTGCTATCAGGCCTGGGCCACCGTGGCACCTTGGCACTCCTCATTATCCAGACCCCATAAGCCAAGACCATACCACTGAGGGGATAGCTGGGCCAGGCCTTCTAGCACTGGTTGACTGAATGGTCCAGCTTGGGGCACCAGTCAGATGACAGCAATGCACACACACACACACACACACACACACACACACACACGAGCAGAAAGAAATTCTGCTTCAATAAACTTATCCAGAATTTTGCAATTGAAAAATCTGAAAAGAAGTTGTTTCCATTTCAGGATACGTGTAAAGTATTATGCTTCATAGAATGGTATTATTTCTATTATGAATTATGTATGAAGAACACCAGACTCTTTCCAATGGGCGGGGCATTTAGATAGCTTAATCTGGCCCAGGTGACTCCCATCCTGAGCTGCCCAAGGACGCCTCTCTGGCCCAGCTCATCCACTCTGAGCCACTCAGTCAAGTCTTGAGTCAGGACAGTCTGAAGTGGTCATTCATATATTCAGTAAACATTGTCCACTGCCAGCTCATGCTGGGCCCTGAGCTGGGCACTGACAGTGTGAAGAGGAGGAAGATGTAGTTTCTAAGAAGGAAACAAAGGAGGAGGGAAGCAGGGGGAGGGATGAATTTTGTTTCCTCAGCCCATCTCCTAGGGGCCTTCTTTTGCTCTCAGAATAAAGTTAAGCCAGGGTGTTGGGGCACCTGGGTGGCTCAGTCGGTTGAGTGCCGACTTTGGCTCAGGTCATGATCTTGCAGTCTGTGATTTCCAGCCCCGCATCGGGCTCTGTGCTGACAGTTCAGAGCCTGGAACCTGCTTCGGTTCTGTGTCTCTCTCTTTCTCTGCTCATCCCCCACTCATGCTCCGTCTCTCTCTGTCTCTCAAAAATAAATAAACATTAAAAAAAAAAAGAATAAAGTTAAGCCTTCCCACTGTGTCCTGAGAGGTGGGGCCTGATATGGTCTCTGCCCGCAGCCCTGATGTGTCCCCTGCCACTCTCGCCTCACTGATGGACCTCCAGCTATGTGGCCTCCTTTCTGCTCCTCGAACACATTTCAGGCTTTCTCCTGGCCCAGGGCCTTTGCATGTGCTACACCTGCTACTTGAAACACTCTTTCCTAGTGATTTGCTTTGCTGGCTCTACATTTTTTTTTTTTTTTTTTGCTTAAAGTCATCTCCTCAGGCCCTCCTTCCTTACCCCTTGCCCCTCTGAGTCACTTTGTATCACATCACATTTTGTATCACATTGTATATTACAGTCTAAACCTTCCATAGTTCTGCTGCCCATCCTCTCCCCTCTCCCCCCTCCAGAAGGATTTACAGCCCCCGTTTCCTGTTTATTGTCTGTCTCCCTGCCACCAGACTGTAAACCTCTAAGGACAGAACAGGGTGTTATTCATTGACATACATACCATTGCCTGGCGCATGATGTGAACTTAATAGATATTGTTGAATGAATGTGGAATTGAAGGTACCCATAGGACATCCAGAAGAGGGGGGAGGTACCTGGAGCTAACGCTCTGGCCCTTCATGCTCTGCCACAGGCTGCTGGTGTCTGCATCTAGACCTGGGGGTGGAGGGAGGGTATTGTATGTGTTAGCATGGAAAGGAGGAAACCCCACAGGACACCAGCCTCAGGGCATGCATATTGCAGGAGGCTCATTCCTTGCATATTAACTCGCTGCTGGACTGGCGGCTCTGGCTCCTGCTGCATCTTTCACGGTCAGGGCCAGTGGTTGATTGGGAGGTGGGGGTTGGGTGCACAGAGTATCAATGTCCGGAGGACCACATACACCTTGGCACGAGGGTGTCCTGTGCAGCAATACAGGCAGGGGGCTTGTTCCCAGGTGGCCATGCAGGGGTGCTACCTGGGCAGCTGCGTGTCTGAGCATGCCCTGCCCTTAGCTGGCTTGCAGTGCACGCAGGTGAATGGCGTTTTACATGCCATCCCTTGCAAGCTCCACTGAGAGAAGGAAGGGCCTTCGAGACCATTGTGTTCCACCCCAACCCCCCACCCCCCTGCATTGTGCAGAGAGGAAAAGTAAGGCCCACAGAGGGAAGAGAGGTTGCTTGAGGTCACATCACGAGTCCATTGGAGGGTCAGGGCTAGTGTTCAGTGAACAGTGAGCATTTATGGAAAACCTATGGTATACGTGGCGTTGTGTGGGACACTGGGGACTCACCACACTAGAGAAGTCACAATCTGGGAGCTGGGGCTAGGGGAAGAGAGAGTCAGACATAGATGTGAGCGGTAGGCTCCATGGGCTGAGCTTTGAAGACTAATTGAAAGCTCAGGAGGCAGAGGAAAGGAAGGAGCACTCTAGGAGGAGGGTGCCATGTAGGCAAAGGAAGCAAGGAGGCATGAAACAACCCTGCAGGTCTGGGAAGCCGTGTGAATCGTGTGGTTTGGCTGGAGAGGAGAGGAGAGGAGGGGGTTGGGCTGCAGAGATGAGGCCACCAGGGAGACAGATTCTGATCACAATGGGCCTCCCGGGACCACGTTAGGGGTTTGGGTTTTATTCTGAGAGTTGCTGGGGAATCACTGAGGCAGACCTGGGTTTGGGAAAGGTTTCTGTCGCTACAGAGGAAAAGTGAATTCGATGTATACACTGTGAGCACTTACAATGTGCCAGGCACCCTGCTAGGTCCTGATGATTCAATTCTGAATAAGGCACATGGTCTCAGCCCCGCAGTGTGGCTACAACAGACAGGTGTGGCAGGTAGAAATCTTGGCACACAAATTCAAGAAATACTCCATTTCTGTATTCTTGTTAAGTCAGCTCCAGTCTGACTCATGCTAAGCCCTTTCTTACGAATTGGCAGAAAATGCAATCTCAACCATCACCGGGGTCCCCTGCCACCTCCTCCAGATTCTCCTGCAAGGACCTGCTGTCCCACTTAGGCCTAAGCATGGAGGAGGTATCACCTTTGATCATACAGAGATGCCCATTGTCTTAGTTTACGTGGTCACTGAAGGTTCGGGTGCTTAGCTGTTCCTCTGTTACTGAGGTTAGACCCTCCTCCACCCCCACCTGAACTCCAGCCTCCCCAGATGTGCCACTGCTCATCTTCCACAGCTCCCACCACCAGTCGGGGGAGGGGGTGCTGCTGGACACATGTCCCCACCACACCCAGGACCCCGCTTCTGCAGCTAGCTGCACTGTCTCCATTCTCTGCCCCTGTCTGCTGCCACCCTCTTCTCCCCATCCCTTGGGAACGCCTAGCACAGTCACTTTCAGAAGGTTAGCTTTTCTGAAAGTCAGAATGAAGCACCAGCTTCAAACAGCTTTTGTGTTCAGCCCTGCACAGTTCCCTGGGGCCAGGAGAACCAAAGGGCCTTGCTACCAGCTTGGAACAGGAAGGGGAGCAAAACAATTAACATATCAATACATTATCCTATCCCAGGAGTGGGTAGGTGACCATAACAGTGACTCTCTGAGACAGCTCGAGAGACTGCAGAGACACACCCCACACCAGGATGGGATGGCCAGGCAGGAGCTCAGACAAGGATCGCCAGACTCTTTCCTAGGGTGTCAGGAAAGGCCTCCTTTCTGCCAGCCTGAGCCCAGAAGAGAGTGAGGACAAGTGTTCCAGAAAGGAACAGCAGATGTGGAAGGCCTCTTGGTGAGAGCCAGCAGGGGTGTGTGAAGAACTCACAGTTGGCCTTCGTGAAGGAGGTGGGGCAAGGTGGTGAAAAGCCAAGGTTTGGAGTTCTGGACCATAAAAAGCCTTTGAAAAATATTAATCAAAGGAGGGACATGACCAGATTTCTGATATAAAACACCACTTGGCTGGTGGTAGAGAATGGATGGGGGAAAGGGTGAAATTGGAGGTGGGGGCAGCGGCTGGCAGGAGCTGCAGAGATCCAAGGATTGGCTGCCTGAACCTGGGGCAGTGGCCTTGAGGGACAGAAGAGAACACCATCCATAGATCATTACCAGAAAAAAGGGACAGGACCTGGAGCTGGGGCGGGGCGGGGGGGGGGGGGGGGGGGGGGGGGGGGGGGGGGGGGGGGGGGGGGGGGGGGGGGGCGGCGCGGAGAGGGGGAGGATTAGGGGAGGAGAAGCCTTCGGATGACTCTCTGGGGTCAATCCCTGAGATGGAGCAGATTGGGTCAGGGAGGATGGTGGTGTGTAGGTGCCAGCAGGACACCCTGGGAGAGGAAGGAGTTGAGGTGCAATGGTCCCCTCCCCCCACCCCACCTCGGCATCCCCTCTGCGATTCTCAAACATCCCGCTAGATGGAGGACTGGTGCTAAGAGACCGCTCCCCTCCCATCCTTGGTACCTCATCCTGGGAGGGATGGACCTTCACTCGGACCTCCCCCCCTCCCCACCGCGTCCCTGAACTCGCCACGAGAGCGCAAGTATTTGGGGCCCCCACTCTCCAGGACTGTGGCCTCAACCTCTAGGGTCCAGGAGTGGGGGTATCAGCCCAGAAACCTTTTCCCCAGCTGTCTCGGCATACCGCCGTGCGCCCGCGAATACAGCCGTGTTTCCGTGGCCCGAGGGGCCTCAGCCACTTGGACCTCAAAAACCGGCCGGCTCCCACAGATACACCGTCAGCTTAGAAACATCCCTGGCAACCACCCCGCGACCCTCTCCTTCTGCCCGACCCCACGCTGAGGGTGGAAGCACCCGTTCCTCTCACTTAGGTCCCGCCCCCATAGGCAGGCCTACGTCCAGTCCCAGGCGGTCAGATGCCTTGCAGACAAGATGCAAGTTTGGCCAGGGCCTGCGGAGCCAAATAGGAGGCGGGGCCTAGGGTGGAGTCGACCGTGGGTGTGGCCTGAGGGCGTGGCCAAAGTCGTCGAGGCAGGGCAGGCCGGGGTAGGGGGGTGTGTTCGGGATCCCCCGAACTTGGAAGCTTCCTCCCCTCTCTCCCTAGCCACTTGGCTTGCCCAGGGGGGCCCCGCCCGCTCTGGCCCCCAGTCCAATAACCAGACAGACCCGCCGTCGGGAGGCTCCTGGCCCTACTTAGCAGAGGTCATTTCTCGGGAGGCCGCGCCCAGCTCCCTGGAACTGCCAGGCCTTGCAGGGAGGAGAGTGGATGGGGGATGCATTCTCCGGCCTGTGCCAACTCCCCTGCAATTCTCCCCACCCCGTGTTTCCATTCTTTTCTAGACAGACAGCTGGAGGGCCTGGGGCTTGAGCCGGGAGTGGGAGGAGCTAGTCAGGCCCCTGTGCCTCTATGAGGCCCCCCTTTCCTGCCCCTCTGAGCTCAGGCCTGGAGCAAGCTCTAAAAATAGACCTAGGCGCCTAACGTGCCCACCCAGGAGGGGGTCTGGGATGCTTGAATCACCCAGCCGGCCGGGCCTCCCCTCATCTCTGGGAGGCGGGGCCAACCTGACGGGCCAGGCATCACTCCGACTCCATTGGCTGGACCCTGCGCTCTTGGCTGGGCCTTGTCTCCCTCCCAGGCCCTGAGAACTGGCCAGGCGATGGCAGGCCAGGCTGGGCGTAGCAGTAGCAGCCACAGCCTGGAAGGATTAGAAGTTCTCGGCCCTGATTTATTTAGTTGTTTTTGTGCGTCTGGCGGCGGTGCTCACCCCCCCCATCCCTCCCCCGCGGGACACTCAGGTCTACACCTGCCCTTCTCTCCCGCCCAGGTCCTCCGGGCTGTTCTAGGCTTCTGGGTGGGAACCTGAGCTCCGAGCAGTAAAAAGTCCCAACTTGGATCTTACAGATTCTGGAGCTACCACCCCATTCTACAGATGGGGAAACGGAGTCCCAAAGAAAGGAAAGTCCCAGAGTAGACTGTACGGTGAGAGCCCTGGACTCCAATCAAGCTCTGCCTCTTAGCAAGCCGCTGTCTCCTCACTGTAAACTGCTCAAGTTGAGGATGAATAGATGATACTTACTTTTTAGAAAGCAACAGAGGCAGATTGGGGGTTTCACTTGGGTTCAACCCCACCCAGCTCAGCAAGTTCATAACCATCTCTGGCACCTATTTTTCTCCCCTCTGGATGTGCAGAGGAGGATGAATGGGTGATCTCCCCTACTTGGAGCCACTCAGCTAAGGTGGTGTGAGCACAGTCACAGGGAGGCTGGGATGGACGTGTAAAACTTGGCTCAGAGCAGGGAGCGGGGAGCAGGGAGGGGAGGCGGCATTGCATCTTAGGCTTTGCACAGGTCTGGCTCACCAGGTCTGAGGAGGGGGCATGTTTGGGTCAATCCAGGTTTAAGACCCGCAGACCTGGAGGGAATGAGGGGGCTCAAGAGTTCCCAAGTTCAGCTTTCCCTTGTTGCCAAAGGGCAGGGACATCTCCCCCCTCACTCCTCCCACCCTCTCACTTAGCCGAAGAGTGCACTGAGGCAGACCCTGCCCTTGAACCCAGGTCCACAATCTCAGGCTCTTTCTGCCTACTTCCAAACACCTGTCCTCTTTGTCAGGTCTTCTCTGAATGGTCAAGGCTGACAGCACTCCAGCGGGTTTTCTTTCTTTATCTATCACTTGTTATTTAGGCCGCTTCGTGGGGGGAAGAAAAGCCTGACTTATATCTGTCAGAAATGTCATTGGCCTTTCAAGACGACATGAAATCAGCTATGTAAATAGTGAAGGGGCCAGGGTGGGGTCAGATATGAACATAGCTGTGAGATACAGGGCAAGAATGAATGACTAGTACCCCCCAATAATAGTAACGTTAACCATGGACATTTTTGAGTGTCTCCTATGGGCTTGGCTTAGTTTCCTGTGCTTATTTAATCCACCCCCAAATTCCGTGTGGTTAGGGTTATCATTAATACCCCATTTCATAAATATGGAAACCAAGGGCTCAGAGAGGTGAAGGAATTTGCCTAAGAGAACAAAGCCAGGAAGCAGCAGAGCCAGGATCAAACCCTCTCCAACTTTGATTTTATTTTCTCCCTGGAGGAAAAAGTGGAATTTTCACCCTGAAAGTCCCCTTCCTCTTGCCCACTCGCTCAGGTTCCCTTGCTGGCCCAGTTGCCAGGGTTGCTAGGCGCCCCCCCAGCCCAGCCCAGGGGAACCGCTGGAAGGAGGTGGGGCTGGAAAACAGCAACGCTTCTCTCCACCCAGAGATTCCAGGATTCAAGGATTTATGAGTCCAAATGTCTGAGGCTTTTGCATGGAAAGGAAGAACCTGGGAGTCCCTGGACACTGTCCTCCTCACCACACCTCCCCCAGGAGGGCGGTGGAGACTTCCTGGTGGTGGGGGGGAGGACTCCTGGGCCTGCCCTCCAGGGCAGGGAGCTTGTCCTTTTTAGGGGCTGGGCCCCTTCTTTCATTCATGCGGCAGAAATTTATAAGGCGGCTTCGTCTCTGTCACAGGCTCTGGGGATAAAATGGCAGCAAAAGCAGCTCTTCGTATGGCTTATAGTCTCGCAGGGGACAAAGACACTCAGATAAATCAGTGGCTGATAATTGATTAACCCCCCTCCCTCTTCCAAGCTTCTATTAAGATTTACCTCTTCTGAAAGACTGTCCCCCCCCCCCCCGCCCCCGGAGTGCGAAAGAAGGCGAAGACAGTCTCAAAGTGAAGAGTGTGGAGGGCAGGTGGGCTGGGGGGCCTGCGGAGCGATGGTGTGTGCTGGGGGGGCAGGGTGACTCTTTTTCATCACGTGTACAGAATAGCTGGTGTCTCCCGAGGCCCAGGAACCGTATCATCTCAGGTAACCTTCACGGAACCCTTGTGAGCTGCGAACAGTCTGTTTCACTGACAAGGAGGCAGAAGCTCCCCGCAAGGGGGGAGGGGACTTGCCACAAGTCACACAGCTAGGAAGTTCATTGGTAAGGTGGGGTTTGAACCTACTTTTTCTCGGCCTGGAGACCCCTTTCTTACCTACTATGCTGAGTTCCTGTTTGATTTTTAGGGGAAGAAACTAAGGTCCACAGGGGACCAGGGATTGGCTAAGAGTCACACAGCACAACAGGACTGACCTGCCTTGGGTGGTAGCCAAAAGGATGCTTGGGTGCTGGTATCGACTCTCCATCCAGGGTCTTGGGAGGCCAATGTTCTCCCCAAAAAGGGATTGCTGGGGGTGGGGCAAGGCTTGGAGGAAGGCTGGGAGCCAGCTTAGCCTGGGGGTCTTCAAGGCTGCCTGCACTTCATCCTCACTTTGTTCCAGGATGGCCTATGGGACAGAGGCCCTTTGGGGTGCCTTTTTAAAAAAAATTATTTTACATGTTTATTTTTGAGAGAGAGAGAGAGAGGCACACAGAGCATGAGTGGGGGAGGAACAGAGAGAGGAAGACACAGAATCTGAAGCGGGCCTGGACTGATGTGGGGTTCAAACTCACAAACTGTGAGATCACGTCCTAAGCTGAAGTCGGAGGCTTAACTGACTGAGCCACCCAGGTGCCCCTGGGGCACTGTGATCAATGAAAGCTACATCCCACTGCTCCTTCCGTGTTTGTTCTGAGATGACACCTCTATGCAGGCCTGGGGAGGTGGCCGGTAGTCAGGGTAGTCAGGAGAAGAAGTGTCAGTCCTTCACCTTCTGGGAGCTTCTGGTCGTCTGGGGAGGCGGAGAGTTGCCTGGCTGGTGGGTCCTTTTGCCCCAAGGATCTATGAGCATTTACTAGGTAGCCAGAACCATAAAAGTGCCTTTCCCTTCGTCATTATCTCCCTAAATCCTTTCAGCAAACTCTAAGTGATAGACTTTGCCGTTATCTCTGCTTTTCAGAGGAAGAGGTTAAGCCACACCCCCTGGTTATAAAGCAAGCACAGCCAGAGCCAGGATTTGAACCAGGGACAGGAGATCTAATCCCAGGCTTTACTGCAGGAGTTCTCCATGTGGTCTCTGGGCCAGCAGCCTCTGCATGGCCTGGGAATGTGTTAAAAAAGGAAACTCCACTGAATCAGAAATCCTGGGGGCTGCTGTCTTTGACAAGTCCTCCACGTTTGAGGACTTCTGTCCTCCTGCTTTTTTTTTTTTTTTAATTTTTAACATTTATTATTTTTGAGATAGTGAGACACACAGAGTGTGAGCGGGGGAGGGGCAGAAAGTGAGGGAGACACAGAATTTGAAACAGGCTCCAGGCTCTGAGCTAGCGGTCAGCACAGAGCCCATCGCGGGGCTTGAATCTACGAACTGTGAGATCATGACTTGAGCTGAAGTCAGCCGCTTAACTGACTGAGCCACCCAGACACCCCTGTACTCCTGCTTTGTAGCACTTGGGCAATGGCAGGTGACTGATTAGGATCAGGAGTTCAAATCTCAGAGCTGAGTTCAAATCTCGGCTCCACCACGTCCCACCCTATGACCTTGAGCCTTAAATCTTGAATCCTTGCCTTTCTAGCCCACGAAGAGGCGAGAACAGTGCCTTACCTCCTACAATTGCTGCTGGCTGGGTTAAATGAAAGAGTTGGTCCCATATGACAGATGGAAATAAAACAACAACAACAACAACAACAACAACAACAAGGAAGGGAGGCTCAGAGATGGAAAAGGACCTGTGGCCAGGATTGTTCCCAGAGAGGGCTCTGCCCTGTGCTCTGTCCCCAGATGAGCAGTTCAAATCCATTTCCCTCCTTGCCAGCTGTGTGACCTTGAGCTGATGACTCACTCCTCTCTGCCTGCATCCCCACACTCAGAACGGGCATCGCAATAGTGCCTGGGTCTCCTGTGGATGGTTGTGAGACTAAGATGAGTGCTTCCACATTTGGTGCCAGCCAGTGCGTTAGGAGGGCTCAATAAATCTTAGCTGCTGCTATTTAAAGACAGAGCCAGGATCAACGCTGGTGTCTTCTAACGGCCTCCATCCCTGGTCAGAGTGGGAAGAGTTTACCAGCGGTCAGAGAGCGTGGGAATTCTGAGAAGCAGAATTTTCCCCTCGGGGTTGAGCAGAGTTTCTCTGCCTCAGCACCGCTGACATTTTGGCTTGATAATTCTTTTATTAGGAAGGGACCACCCTGTGTTCTGTAGGATGGTTAGCAGCATCCCCTGCCTCCATGCCCCCCCAAGTTGCGACAATCAGAAATGTCTCCAGACATTGCCACGCGTCCCCTGGGGAGCACAATTGCCTCGGTAGAGAACTACTGAGGTAGAGTAACCAGGCAAGGTGCTTTGAGGTGCTTTAGCACACGAGGTGAGGTGGGTTTGTGTGGGATCCGACGGTGCTACCTGGGAAGGCAGGAGCCCAGGGTCACACAATGGGTAGAGGTAGGACTGGAATCCAGGGCTCTTGTGCCTGTCCCCTCCCAAAAGGTGGGCTCAGCCCAGGGGACAACCAAGTTGGGGCCCAGGATGCCTAGCATGTTCTGGTCATCTCCACATCTGTGACACTGCTGTCGGAATCTGTGTTCCATTCCCAGGAGCTCCAGGGCGGTCAGACTGAGCTGTGCCTGGTGCCATGTTCGATTGAAATAAGGCCCCCTGGTTGGGCATCGGTACATGCTGCCAGGGCCGGGGCTGCCTGTGTGGAGCCTGCCACGGCCCTGCAGGGGAGGTGGGCATCAGTAGAGTGGAGCACTGGCCCACCCGCTGGGACCATAAAGCTGCCACCAGAGGTGAAAGATGGGTCTCTCTGCCACGGGGATGCGGACAGCCGTGGAGATGTGGAGGCAGGGCTGATTTAAGGCTAAGAGATGGAGAGAGGGAGAATGAAACACAGAGCCAGAGAGTCAGAGATACAGAGCCAGAAACAGAGACACAGGCAGAGACAGACAGGCAGAGACAGAGACAGAGACTGGGTGAAGAGAAGCAGGGAACAGGGCAACTCTGAGATAGAGACAGGAGAGAGGGACAGAAAGATACAGAAAGTGTCAGGAAAAGGACAGAGACCAGAGACACAGAGAGACAGAGATTCGGAGTTAGCGATGCAGATGCCCAAAGAGAGGGACGCAAGACAGTTAGAAGCAGAGAGGGAAAGGCAAGAAGGGAGAGCCACAGAGGGGCCAGGGTCACAGGGAAGAAAGCAGGCTAGAGAGCCGGAGGTTGACAGAGGTACAGAGAAAAGAGTCTGGAGAGAGTGGGAGACAGCCAGAGTCATGCAGAGATGGGACAGAGACATGCAGAGAAACCAAACGAAGCAGAGAGTGACCTTGGCCCTCTGGTCTGTTTCTCCTCTACAGCCCAGAAGCTGCGTGTGTGTGGGTATTTTTGCACATGTATACCTGCGTGCCTACGCTTGTGGGGGATACTTCCTGCATCTGCGACTTCCCTAGTGGATGTCTGTGGGGTGCCTGGTTCAGCTGTGGGTGGTGAGTACCAGTGGATGTGGCCCCTTGTGGAACCTCCTGCTTATGAGTAGAGAAAGGCAGGACACGGGCACACATGCCCATGCACACACAAATACTGCGGTTATATGTTTAACACAAATATGAGTTAAAACCGACTCGTGTTAAGGAGCGACTTTGAGTTTCCTCTGGATCTGGTGGTCAGGGAAGGCCTTTCTAGGAGGCAACTCTGAGGGGAGGCCCAGCAAAGATCAGGGGCAAATCCCTCCAGGCAAGGGGAGGGGTTGGTCCAAGGGAAAATCAACCTGGGGAATTCAGGACTGAGAATGGGGGGTAGGGGAGGAGGTACAGCTTTTGGGGCGAGGTTGCTGGACAGGAAGGCTGAGGCCAGCTCATGATGGACTTAGTAAGGCTAAGGAAAAGATCTGGGGTTTTAATTTGGGGGAAATGAGACCCTGAAAATTGGAGCAGGAGTGTGAATCCAGCAGGTACAGATTTACAAAGGCTTATTCAGCTGCTGAGGGGGAAGTAGGGGTCGGGAGGCTCCTGTGAAGGTCCAGGCAAAAGAGCGTGTGGCTTGGGTGAGGGCGGGGAGAAGCGCGAGTGCCTGCAGGCTGCACTTTGGGAGTACAGTCCACAGGCCCGCATGGGGAAGGGGAGGAACAGAGGAGAACGTCTAGTTCCTTGGCCTCAGCATCTGAACGAATTATGGTTGCATTTACCAGAATGAGGAAGATAGGAAGAGGCAGAGCTGTTGGGAAGGATCCAGAAGTCTGCTGTGACCGTGAAGTGTGTGTGTGTGTGTGTGTGTGCGCGCGCGCGCACGCTAGGGCCCAGGTATGCACCTGTGTGTGTGGGGTTCAGACCCCCTCTGCTTGGCTGTCGTGGGACCAGGCCCCGTCTTGACTCTTTCCTCCAGCCTCATGTACTGCTCCTGCCAGATGGGGATTCCCCAGTGGCCAGCTGGGACAGTGGGCTGGGTGGCCCTCAGGCACAAGCTGACATCTGGGCATACCCCACCCTGGGCCCAGGAGGCTTGGTGGCCCCACCCGGCAGCGGCAGGCAGGCTCCAGGGCAGCTGGTGATGATTAGCCGCGTTGATTACCTCGTGGCGATGCCATCTGGGGTGAGGGCACTGAGCCCAGCCCCACAGGATACCCCGCTAGCTGGCATGTGGAGCTCTCTGGGGCGGAAGCACATAAATGTGGCAGCAACACTTGTGTGCGTGTATGCGTGTACACGCATTGGTGTGGAAGGGGGGTTCTGTGGGAACGGCCTGCGTTGATGTGCACACATGTGTATGCACTGCAGATCCGAGGGCTTCTCTGCTTGCATAGGTGAGTAGTTACACCTGTGGGCACAGGCGTGTGTTTCTGTGTGCACGGGCATACATCTTTCTGTGTGTGCACGCGTGTATCTGCATCTCCAAGTACATGCAGAGCTGCGCGCTTGCACATGTCCAGGGATATACTTCTGTGGGTTCATACGTGCTCACATGTGTCTCTGTGTGTCTGTTTATGTGAGGACTCACGTGTGTGTGCCTGTGTCTGCAGAAGTATAAGTGCCTCCATATGCAAGCGAAGTCTACACATGTGATGTGAGAGAGCATAGCTGTATGTTCCTGGATACACGTGCACATGCGTGTCAGAGTGAGGAAGGGGCATAGGTGTGTGTCTAGACTGTGTTTCCAGTGTCTCTGGGCATAGGGCGCACCCCAGGCTTGGCTGTTCTTGTGAGGGGCTTTGGGGTGCAATGGGGGGTTATCTGCATTCCTTCTTCTCCGGTCCCTCTGGCTCTGGCTGCTCTGGGTCCAGCCCTCCCCTCCTGCCTGGGAGAGTCAGATATGAAGGGGGGAAAGGTGAGAGACGCCTGGGATGGCACTGTGGTTAAGAAACGTGTGCCTGGAGTCCAGACTAGCTTATTGTGGGTCCCTGGTCCACCACCTACTAGCCATGTGATTCTGGGCAAGTTGTGCTATTTTTATGCTTCAGTTTCCCTCTCTGTAAAATGGGGATAAGAATAGAATTCTCCCAGGGCACCTGCATGAATCAGTCAGTTAAGCATCTGACTCTTCATTTAGGCTCCGGTCATGATCTCACGGTTTTGTGAGTTCAAGACCCATGTCAGACTCTGTGCTGGGATTCTCTCTCTCTCTCTCTCTCTCTCTCTCTGCCTCTCTCCTCCCTTTCATAATGAGTACACCTTAAAAATTTAAAAGAAAAAATGAGAATAGAATTCTCCCTCCAGGGGTGGTTGGGAGGAATAAAGGAGTTAGCCTCTCTGAAGTTCAGTTAGCACAGACCTTGACCTTTGGTTCCCAAGTGCCCCCCTCTGGGACAGCACCCTAGGGGCAGGCAGAGCCAGAGCTTACCCACCCCTCAGGCGGGAGTGCCCAGAAAGCCCCACCCCTCCACTTCCCGCCTGCTGAGCTCAGCACTTCCCAGGCCCCACCACTGTCTTAGCCACATCTGGGACGGCTCCTTGGGATGGGACCACAGTGGGGCTCCTTTTGTGGCCTTGGTTGGGGTTTCCGCTGACTCAGCGCCTCTGGCTCTTAAGGCGGGAAATCCCAGGCCTGCTCCCTGCTCTCTGGCTCTCTGCTTCCCGGGGTTAGATGGGGCCACAGTGCTACCATTTCAACCATGTTGCGTGTACAGGAAGTCTCCCCTGATCCGGGCATACTAGTTGCTCTGTCCTCCCCCCACATCCATTCCTAGGACTCGTGAACCTATTTACTTACTTACTTACTCACTTATTTATTTAGAGGAAGTGGAGGAGGGACCGAAAGAGAGGGAGACAGAATCCCAAGCAGGCTTTGCACTGTCAGCACAGAGCCCAAGAGCCTGGTGTGGGGCTCGAACCCATAGACCATGAGATCATGACTTGAGCTAAAATCAAGAGTTGGCTGTATAACCGACAGAGCCACCCAGGCGCCCCACTTGTGAGCCTCTTGAACTCCATTCTCAGTAGTTCCTCAGCCTTTGTGCCCCAAAATTGGTTTGCTGCCTTGGGCAGGGGGCCCTTGTGAGGGTCACGTTTATCATCCCTGCCTGTGGACGGAACTGGACACTTTACCTGCCCCTTTCTGCTCAGAAGTCCCATCGCTGGTGTATATGCTTGAATCCCAGCCCCCTTCCCTCCTGTTACCCCTGCCCTGGCTGGTGTTCACCGTAATAATAACCGTGAATATTTACTGAGCTTCTCTCTCCTTTTTTTTTTTTTGTATAATATCATTTTTATTACCTGACAGACCTAGTGTCTTACAGCTCTTCTGTTTTGGAGTTTTTATAACTCTCCTTGCATGTTTATTTATTTTTAAATTATTTTTAAGTAAACTCTACCCCCATGGTGGGGCTCGAACTCACCACCCCAAGATCAAGAGTCTCATGCCCTACCGAAGGAGCCAGCCAGGTGTCCCATATTGACCTCCTCTTTTGTGCCAGACCCTGTAAAAGCACTTTTACAGACTTTCGCTTGTTTCCTGCTCACAACAGCCCTGTGAGGTATACAGACCATTATCTCATCATACAGATGAGAACAGGGGATCCAGCAGTAAGTTCCAAGCCACAAAGCTAGAGCTGAGGACAGAGACAGGAGCCCTTCTCGCTGAGCGGGAAGAGTAACGGAACCCCCTGGGTCCCACTTCCCCAGGGAAGAGGCTAGAGCAGAAGGGGTTAATGAAGCGCCCACTCCCACTCCAGAAGGGTCCCTCCCCCCAGTCCGAACCGAGGAACAGACTAACTGGGACTTGAGGCTGAGAAGCTGGAAAAAGCTGACCGAGGAGGCATGGGCAGCAGCCACGTCACCGCTGCCACGGAACCGGGAGGAGGGTCTCCAACCCCCACCCCCCTGCACCACTCCTCCCGCCCCCCAGCCTTCTGAAGGCCCGGCCAGGAGCGAGGAAGGGGGGGTGGCACCGGGAGGACCTTCACGTCCAGCCGGGCCCTTAAAGGGCCGGACTCCCCGCCCACCCGCCAGCCGCGGATCCCCCCCCTGGCGGGGCAGCTCCGGGCACGCAGGGTCCCGCCCCTCTCGCTTGAGAGCTCACCTGGCGGGAGGCGGGCGGGGCGGGCCTGGGCGCGGGGCCAGGCCGGGA
>NC_043707.1:118492853-118576645 GCF_006229205.1 Suricata suricatta
GCCTGCCGCCCGCTCGGCGGGCGGGTCCAGCTGTGTTCCATTAGCGGCCCTGGCAAGTCCCCAGCCCCCTGGAACCGCCCCTCTTCCCCCACCCGGAGTGGCCGGCAGTCCCCGGCAGACAGGCGCGCGGGGCAGCCGTCAGTCCCAGGAGTTTGCGACCTGGGAAGCTGGGGCCCCGGGCCCGCCAGAAGTGATCGAGGACCCTCGCAGCGGGGCCAGAGGAACCCAGGCCCCCGCTTCCCCTGGCTGGCTGCCCTGGGCTGCCTGCATTACTCAGTGAGGTGGGGGATCCCCCAGCCACGGTAAGTGGGGGTGGAGTGGGCTGCCTCCCGGGGGGCTCTGGGCTGAAGGGCCCCGCCCGCCCCCAACTTGCTGTGTGACCTGGGCCAAAGGGCATCCCCTCTCTGGACCTCAGTGGTCTTCTCTGTAGGGGAGCTCTAAACTCCATCCCAGTTCTGCGCTTCCTCCCTGCCCCCAAATCTGCGTCTTTGTATTAGGATGGGATCACATCCTCTGAAGCTTCTCTCCTAAGCTTCTCTCCTATCCCCGCAGCCCCTGCTGTGGCTGGGGCCCAGGGCAGTCGAGGCTAGAGAGGAGGAGTGGGACGGGAACACAAGCACACCGATATTCCCGCCTCCACATGCGTTCACATGCCTCCTGCAGTTGGCAGTCCTTCCACTGACTGGCAGGACTGGGAGGCGGGCTAGCGTTTGGTGATGGGGTGTGCACCCCAGTAGGAAGGAGGATGGACAGAGTGGAGGAACAGGTCTGCCCCAGCAACAAGGGGACTGGGGTCCTGTCTCCAGATATATTAAGGTGAGAGGTCCTTCGTGTGCTCACTCCCTCTTCAGGACTGAGGGGAGGGAAATAGAATTCCGTAACAGCTGTGGGGAATGAGGTCAGACTTGCACAAGAACTTTCAGACAGGAGGGCCTCCTGGAGGGGTAGTCATAGGCTGGCTATGTGCACATGTGTATGTTCCGGTGTATCAGTGAACATGTGTGTCTGGGAGCATGCCTGTGTGCAGGTAGGTTTGTATGCGTGCATGCATGCACAGGCACAAACGTGTGTGTGTACGTGCCTGTGGATCTGCGTGTGTCACGCTGACACATGAATGACTCTGTGTGTGCACGCTCGAGCTGCCCGTCTCAGGGGAGGCTGGATGATGTATGGCCCTCCTGGCCGCTTGCAGAGCCTGCATTGATTTATCTGGGCCCATCCATCAGAGTTTAATAAAACTAAAAGACGAGCATCCATCAGCAAAGGAGGTTGGCAACAAGGTCCTGAGCCTGGCGACCTGCTCTCCACCTACTGTGCCCGTGGGGAAAGCTTCCTTGGCCCACACACAACTCTGTGATGCCTGCCAGGAGACTGGGCCTCTGACCTTGTGGGTGCTTGGCAGAGCTGCCTGGCTGAGCTGGGAGCCAGGTACCAGGCTAGGGTATACCTTTTTTGGTTGTTGTTAACATTTATTCAGTTTTGAGAGGCAGAGACAGAGCATGAGTCGGGGAGGGGTAGAGAGAGAGAGGAAGACACAGAATTCGAAGCAGGCTCCAGGCTCTGAGCTGCCAACACAGAGCCCGACACGGGGCTTGAACTCACAGACCGTGAGATCATGACCTGAGCCGAGGTCGGATGCTTAACCGCCTGAGCCGCGCAGGAGTCTCTAGTAGTATATACCAATACAATGCACAGGTTGATAAAATCTTGAAACACTTTCAGGTGTCTTGGTAAGTAATCCCTGTCTTAAGCCCCCTCGCTATCCCAATTCACCTGGCCTTCTAGGACCCTCTTGATCTCTCCTTAAGCCGGCGACTATCCACTGGCACCATCAGATGCCGCCTGGACCCAGTTTCAATGCTCCAGCCAGCATTCTGCTCTGGCTGGTCAGTGTCCGTGCCATACCGGTGGTTAAATATTTTGAATATCCCCCTGGCTAAAATCCTAGCCCAACGCCTGTGGTTGAGCCTCTGAGAAGGACTGATGCTTGGCCAGCCCTCCTGTCACCCCAGTACGAGGGCCTGGGCCCCATGGGCTAGCTGCTGTTTGCCTGTGTATTATGCTGTGTGAACTCAGGAATCCATCTTCACAGTCTCTGTGGTTTTCAGGTGCTGCAGCTGTGGCCGACCTCTCTGGATCAGGATGTGGGCATCTTGGGTCTCTGGCTTGTGGCTGCTCGGCCTCTGGGCCGCCTGCAGCCGTGGGGCAGATACAGGTGAGATGACACATAGGCTAATGCTGTGACCAGATCCTTGAGATACAAGGTCCTATGTACATATGTGACCCTGTGCCTTGGTCGTGTGGGCATTTATAAGAGTCCCAAGCTGGGCTCAGTGTGGTCCGAGGTGTTTGTACGTGTGAGCCTGTGCAGCATGAGCTAGAGGGTATGTGTGTGTGTTTTTATCGGCATGCTTGAGTGTCTGTGCACCTTTCTGCATCGCAGAGTCTCTCTGTGCATCTGTAACATATCCCTTTGTCTCCGAGTAGGGGAGAACAACCCTCCTCCCCAGCACATAAACTCCTCCTGGGCACAGGGTGTTGGCAGGGCCAGTGAGGTCCCTGCAGAGGGAAGCTGCATCTTGAAAGAGGCCCAGGCCCTCCCAATCCCTTTCATGGTGGAGAATCCATCCTCCAGCCCATGTGTTCCTCCTCCGCCACGGCTGGCCCTGGATCCTGGATAAAGAGTCCGCCTCGAGGCCCAGACGCTGGATGGGACGGAGGGTGCAGCTTTCCAGGGCCCAAAGCCAGAGGAAGTTGACTGGGCAACTTGCCCTGCCCTGCCGGGTGCCCTCTGGGCTGTGCAGCTTAGCGGCCTCGCTGAGCAGGATCAAGCTCCTAGAACCCAAATCTAGCTGAGGGAGGCTGAAAACCCACGGTGCAGATGCGAGAGGGGTGCGCACCCAGGGTGCATGTGACTGCCGGTGGGTTGTGTGTGTGCATGTGTGTTTCTGCATGTATGCGCGTGTGCCTTGCTCTCTCGCTTACCGGGTCTCCTGGGGGATGGGGCAGAGAATTTCAACATCTGTAAGGAATCTGGGCCCACAGCCAAGGGGTGAGTCACCCATTGCTGCTGCCGATGCTGAAGACAGGGATAGTCTTTCTGGCCAGACCTGGGGTGGGGGTGAGACTCCGGTGGGGTCACTGGGCCTAGAGGTCTAGCATTCCTTCTTCCAGTTAGGCAGCCAGGGAGCCTGATGCCCAGCTTCTAGGAGCTGTCATTGTCTTGTCCCAGCTACGCCATCTGCATTGATACAAAGGCCTTTTGGAGTCAAGCCTCTATCTCCTGTGATAGCACCTTTCTTAACATTTTGCCCATTCAGCCTGGAGAGGAGGCAGCCCCATGGCTGCCTGTCTGTTCCTTCAGGGATTGGAGACCCTAATTAAGCTATCTCCTTTTCTAAAAGCCTTTACCCACTTAATATACCCTGTCTGGAGCCCCAAGGTCCTGGTGGTTCCCTTGAGCTTGGGGTCCCTTCAGGCCCTCAGTCTCTTCTTATTGTTTCATAAATAGTTATCCAGGTGAAAAGTCATTCTATTGGCTCAGTCTTCTGTCTGGCCTGCTTTTCTGCTTTAGATGTAGGAAGCAATCCCCATCCATTGCTGAGAACATGTGTTCCAGCTGAACACGGCATCCCTGATGGCCTGGGTATCCACAAGTCACACGTGTGCAGACATGCACATGTGCTTGTATATAACACAGCCATGCATAATGTGACATTTCTTTACCCCTGAAGTGTTTCTCTGCACCTGCCCTCGACTAGAGTGTGTCAAGGAGGGAGCACATGTATACACCCAGCCCCCCACTCCATCTGCGTTCTGGGGCTGCCCAGAGTTTCTTTTACTCTTTCTTTTGCTGACCTGTTTCCTGAAATCTTGGGGGGTTTGGGTTCTAGGAGTTCTTGTCCTGCTCGGCTGTGAACTCAGTGGCCTTGAGCCCTCCCTCAGTCTCTGGGCCTCAGTCTTCCCATCTGTTTACTGGGGGTCCTTCAGGCTCCTGGGATGGCCAGGGTTAGAAGGCAAGAGGTAAAAACAGCCCTAAGGCAGGACCTGGTTAAAGGTCCAGAATGGGAAATAAAAATTTGCTTCTTGCTGGCTTTCCCAAGGGCCAAGGGTGGCTGTACGGCCATTGCAGCCTGAGCCCACTGAGTACCCCACTGCCAATTTCTCTTCCAGGTGAGCAGTGCCCACCTTCACAACAGGAAGGACTCAGGTTGGAACACAGAAGCCATTTATCGACCAACGTGACTGGTGAGTGCCCCTTGCTCAGCCGTCCCTCTACCTCTTCCTGGAGTGCTGTTACCCCCTCCTCACCTGCCCAGCTGAGCTCTTCATCTGGTGTCTCCCCCAAAGGCTTTAATCTCATCCGCCGACTCAACCTCATGAAAACATCTGCCATCAAGAAGATCCGCAACCCCAAGGGGCCCCTCATCCTGCGACTGGGGGCAGCCCCGCTCACCCAGCCCATGCGGTAAAGGCCTCAGTGTGACCACCGGGAATTAATACTCCCCAGCAACTCTGGACTCGGGGCCTAAACCTGGAGCATCTGTGGGTCATTTTCTCCCACCCTTTGCCAGGGGTAACCTGGTCTCCAGGCCTGGGGCTTATAGCATAGGCACAGAGGAGATGCCTGGCAGACTTCCGTCCCTCCCCTATTTCTGGCTAGCAGTCAGGGGACAGGTCCTTATCCTAAGGGCATTGTGAGGACCCCAGGATGGAGGTGGGAACCGGGCAAGAGCTGTGTATATGTGTGTGTGTGTGCATACCCACATGTGAAGTTCAAATTCCTGCAAGTCTCAGGGAGGTCTGACCCCTCCTTCCCTCTCTAGCCTTATCTTTCAAAACAGCCCTCTTTCTTTCTTGCTGCTCTCGTGGTGCTGAATGCTTTTAATCCTTTTCCCAAACCTCTTCTCCCAGCCCAGTCCTGGTTACTCTGTATTCCTTGGAAGAACTTAAGCACAATTGTAATGAAACGCTGACATGATCGTCCCCGGGGAGTCTCTATTTAGGGTCCTCCCTCCCCCAGCCCCCTCATCAGACATGAAGCCTCCCCAAGGGCAGGCACCTTCTCTGTGTTTTCACCACTGTTACCCCCGGCAGCCAGACCCACCTGGCCCATAGTAGGCACCCCATACATGTCGCTAGAGTGAATGGACAGGCCTGTGTATGTGTCAGTTTGGAGGTGGGGGCCTGTGCGTGTCTCACGTAGGTTCGGCAGTCCTGCAGGCCCAGGGTGGGGACAGATGGTCTCTCACCTGAGCCTCAGGGTCCCCTCCCTGCTCTACCCCCAGACGAGTATTCCCTCGGGGCTTCCCTGATGAGTTTGCCCTGGTGCTGACACTATTGCTGAAGAAACACACCCACCAGAACACGTGGTATTTATTTCAAGTGACCGATGGAGATGGGTACCCACAGGTGAGCCGGACGCCCCCGCCCCCTCCCGTCGGTCTTGGGGCATCGAGCACACCAGTCCAGCCCAGCCTCTGTCCCAGCTTGTGAATTCTGGGGCCTTTCTGCTCCGTCCTGGCACCCATCCTCCAGGCTAGTCCTGCCCCCGCAGCACCTATGCCTTACTTGCAGGGTGACCTGGCTCTGTGACCCCACCAGCTTTCTTCCTTCTCTGGGATTTCAGTTTCCCCTCCTGTGAAATGACCTCGAGGGCCCTGAACTTTGCATTTGGGGGCTCTGAGCCTCTCTGATTCTCTGTCCCGTTCCTTTTCCTTTTTTTAAATTTTTAAATTTTTTAATGATTATTCACTTTTGAGACAGAGAGAGAGCATGAGTGGGAGAGGGGCAGAGAGAGAGGGAGACACAGGATCCGAAGCAAGCTCCAGGCTCCAGGCTCTGAGCTGACAACACAGAGCCTGATGTGGGCTCACACTCACAGACTGTGAGATCATGACCTGAGCCGAAGTCAGCCACTTAACCGACTGAGCCACCCAGGTGCACCTCCTTTTCCAATTCCACACAGATTTCCCTGGAAGTCAACAGCCAAGAGCGGAGCCTGGAGTTCCGGGCCCGGGGCCAAGATGGCGACTTTGTGTCCTGCATCTTCCCAGTGCCCCAGCTCTTTGACCTGCGCTGGCACAAGCTGGTGCTGAGTGTGGCTGAACGCGTGGCCTCCGTGCATGTGGACTGCACCTCAGTGTCCTCTCGGCCTCTGGGGCCCCGGCGACCCATGCGGCCTGTGGGCCACGTCTTTCTGGGCTTGGATGCTGAGCAGGGGAAACCCGTTTCGGTGAGTGCTAGGTCGGGCTCTGGCCTCTGCTCCCACCTTCTGGGAGCCTGAGTGAGCTCCCTGGAATCTGCATCTGGCTAGGTCCTTCCCTTGCTCAGAATCCTCTCGTGGATCCCCACTGCCCTCCAGATGCAGCCTAAACATATTAATCTGGCATTCAAGGCCCTTCATGATCTGGTCCCTAGAAATGTCTGTGGCATTATCTTCCTTTATATCTCTCCGTACTGTCTGCTCTGGTCAGTTCCTTCCTTAGCTGTCCATCTCACCTATTACCTCCCCACCCCACCTCTTTGCCTTTGCTGTCACCTCCACCTGGAATGCTTTTCCTTGCAGACCCATCTGTGGAATATCTACTGGTCCTTCAAGGCCCAACTTAAATGGAACCTCCTCCATCCTCGTTCCTCTGGGCCAAAGTGAACTTTCCTCCTTCCTCTCCCTCTTTCCTGCATGTGCGGCTTATGGGTGACAGCTATATTCTTGGTGGTCCCCCTGGGTGATACTGGAAACCCTCTGAGAGCAAATCCTGGGGCAGAACCATCTCCCTGTCTCCCGGGCAGCCAGGATCCTGAGCTATTTGGTCAAATTAAGTGAAACTGACTTGTGCCTCCCCTGCAGTTTGACCTTCAGCAGGCACACATCTACTGCGACCCAGAGCTTGTGCTGGAGGAGGGATGCTGTGAGATTTTACCGGGAGGGGTGAGTGGCCCAGCTCCAGTCCAGCTGGGAGGGTTTGGGGGCACTTCCCAGGGGCCTGGGAACCAGGCATGGGAAACCCGGAAGGGGATTCATTGAAATCTTAGGGTGAGAGGGGGAGGGGTGCTCTGCCTTCTGTACTGACCCCAGCCCTTCTCCTATGCTGGACAGTGTCCCCCGGAGACCTCCAAGGCCCGCCGGGATACCCAGAGCAATGAGCTCATTGAGATCAATCCACAGACCGAAGGCAAGGTCTACACCCGCTGCTTCTGCCTGGAGGAGCCTCAAAACAGCAAGGTGGGTGGGCAGGAACCTGGAGCACCTACCACAGGTAGGTGCAAGTGGAACTGTCCTCCCTTGACCTGACTGAGGTCCAGCACTGGGTTCAGTTGTTCCCAGGGTGGGGAGGGGCCCGGAAGTCCCACCTATCTATGAATTACTCTTATAGGATTCAAGGAGGTAGAGAGCCCACTGGGTGAACCTGTGCCTACCTTCCTTTTAGCACTGAGGGATGTGCCCATCTAGCTCTGGCACTACCCAGCCCCTCACTGATGCCACCCAGACCCTTCTGGTGAAGTCAGGACACCCGGCTTGCAGCCAGAGGCAGTTCCTCCAGGACAGGGGTACCTGGGATCAGAGGCCAGGCCATACTGCTTCCCTCGGGGCTTGCTTGCAGTCCTGGGCCCAGCCCCAGCCAATGCCAGGCTGGTTCGACACCCCAGCACCATGGCCAGCTGCCCTACCCACTCTCGGGTTCTTTAGGGTGGCAGGGAAGCCCAGTTCCTCCCTTAGCCCCACCCCCAGGCTGGGCAGCCTCCCTGCCCGCTGGGCACCATGCCCAGCCTTTGGCTGCAGGAACACAGGATCCCATTGATTCATGGTCTTGTTTTCTCCGACATCACGTGGGTGGGGGGAAAAGGAGGGGGACCTGTGGGAGTGCCAGGGGCCTGAGGAGGCTCTTGATGCCTTGGGACGTGTCAGTTGAGGGGCTACCTGGAGCCCATGCCCCTACCTGGGTGCCCCTTTCCAGCGTGGGCCTCTGTGCTACCCCTCTTCAACAGCTCTCTTTTACTCTCTCTGCCCAGGTGGATACCCAGCTGACAGGAAGCATCAACCCGAAGGCAGAAAGGGGAACAAAGGTAGAGATAGTGGGCAGGGGGAGGAGCTCACGGTGCCCTTGGTCTGCTCTCCGTGTCCTCTGTAAACCCCTTGGCGAAGCCACTCTATTCCCACATTCTTTCCACCTGCCCCCACTGCTGGACAGAACTTAGGATGTATAGGAGCCAGTTCTGAGAAGGAAGGATGACTGGGGGCGAGACAGACAGTAACTGGCACTGTGTAGGGCACCCGCTCCCGGCGGTTCTTGGGTAGGAGTGTTGGAAGCAGTGCTTTGTACCCTCTGCTTCCTGCCCATTACCATGCCCTCCTTCTTCCCAGGCCCGCCAGGAATCAGCAGCCGATGAGGTAAGCCTCCCATCTAGACTGGCAAAGTGGAGGTGCCAGCATGAACCCTTTGGACAAGGCTCCGGGGCTCTGGAGGTTGGGCGTAGGGGTTTGGGATGACTCCACAGCTCCCGGCATTCCTTCCGGGCTCAGTGCTGGGCCCTGTCCGCCTGCTGTCTCTCCTTGGGTGGGTGGGGGTGGGCTTAGTCCTGGATACTCCCACTGAGTTGGCAGCAAGCGGCCATAGGCATCATGGGAAGAGTCCGGGCCTTGGCTATGGGACCCCAGATCTGGGGCCTCACCCTGCCCCCACATGCGGTGTGACCTGGATCCCACTGGATCCTGTCTGGGCTACAGGGAGAAATGGCTTGGCTCTGGGTTGCTGGGAGTTGGGAGATGAGGCTTGTTTGGTAGGATTCCTATCTTCCTGCTTCCTCGGACTTCACACAGAACACACGGGATGTTCTGTGTGCTCACTGTGTGTCTGTGAGGGAATGGGGTGAGAGGGCTGGTCCCAGGCTCTCGGAACTGACCTCCTGGCCCATTCTTCCCTGCAGTGCCCACCCTGTGTCCACGGTACCCGGGAGAGCAATGTGAGTGAATAGAGGGTGTGCAGGGTGGGGTGAGCGGGGGCTGGGAGTGGGTTAGAGGTTGGCCAGGCAGCTTCCTGGTTAAGGACAAGGGGGTCTTTGTGCTCTTATCATACTCCTCCCTGCATATCCTCCAGAGCTGGCCTTGACTCCCACCCATCCGCACCAAGGGTTGCACGGAAGGAAGCCTCATGCCTTGTGATCCAGGCGATGCACTGGGGACTGGGTGGTGGCTGGTGGGGTCAGGACCTTGGTTGCTGATCCCACCTTTCCACTCCCCACAAGGAGTCAGGGTTGTTCTGCTTGAAGGCTTCCCACATCACCTCGGAGACCTCGAGGAGGGGAAGGCTGAGGCACAGAACACAGCCCAGCGCTGGGCCCCAAACACGTGTTGGTTCAGGACCTCCCCTCCTAGCCCTCTCTAGCTGGCTCAGGTCCAGCCTCCCTCTGGGGGGCTAGAAAGACAAGGGAGAGGGGCTCAGTGCGAGCACAGCTGGTACCCAACTGTGCCTCCTCTGTGGGCAGCATGAGTCACTACTTTCCCACGGCCTGACATTCTGAATTGACATACCACATTGGTCCACAAGGGGCGCAACCCCGGCTGCCCTCAGCTCCAAGCCCCCTGACCTCGGGGGACATCAGGAAGCACCCCCTCTGCTGCCTGGGCCCTCTTTCCATCTTAGCCCCTGACCCAATCTGGCGAGGCTGACGGTCCCCAGATATGCAGGAGTTACCATGGCAACCAAGCAGCCATGTAATCCTAAAAACTAGGGGGTGGAGCTAGCCAAAGCCAGGCAGTTTAGAGCAGGTAGGTGAGCCCCCTGTGCAAGTCCAACAGCCTGGGGATACGAAGTCAGCATGGTGCTTGGCCTGGGAGGCAGAGCAGGGCTGGAATTCAGGCTATTTTGGGCCAGCCACAATGCTGTGTGGCCCTGGCTTAATTGCTTGTCTTCTCTGTGCCCCTGGTTTTTCTTTCCATCCCTGAAGTTTGGTGTTCTCTTTGCCTTCCCATCCCCTCCATCCAGGTCACAATTGGTCCTTCTGGACCCAAGGTGAGTCCAAGATGCAGAACAGGACACTCTTTGGCAGTCCCCAGCCTGTCCCACAGCGTGTGACCCCATGGCTGTGTGTTTATATTAGGGCTACCCAACTTTACGCGTGGGAGGTGATCGTGTGTGTGTGCGTGTGTGTGTGTGTGTGTTAGATGGAGAGAGTAGGGGGTTGTGTGTGTGAATAGTGAATAAGGATGTGATGAGCATGAGCTCCCCTTTCCTGAGTCCTCCCGGCATCGGGCTTTGGGCTTCACGCGTGCACATCTATTACCTCCCTGCTCCTCAAGCGTCCTGTGGGGAAGTGTACTATCACTTTACTTCAGAAAATACTGAGACCCAGCTGTGCCCCCCTGTAGGACTGGGGGTGTCGGAATGATTGTGCGAGGGGTCTGGCGAGGTGCGTCCTGGGACACATGTTTGCCTGTGTGTGGCCCACTGTGATGGGGGAGTGAGCCCAGGTGCCCGTGGGCCTGACGGGACCGTGCGGCTTGTGAGCGATGGGACAGCGCACATGTGCGTGTGTGACAGTGTGCTTGTGAGTGCTCAAGAGTAGGTACCACTACGTCTGGGGCCGCGGCGGTGTGGGTACTGAGGGAGTCCCAGGCTCCGAGCTGAGCCCTGGCCTGCAGGGTTGCGCTCTGTCCTCGCTGCAGCCCCCTGAGGCAGAAGCCGACATGATTCCCTTATTGATAAAGATCCTAAGGCTCTGAGAGATGACGTGACTTGCCCCAGTCACGTGCTAGTAAGTGGTGGGGGCAGAATTTGAACAAAGGGGGCCTGACACTCGCCATCACGGGCTCTGTCATTCTGCATGTGTGTGTGTCCATGCACATGTGTCCATGTGCCCCTGGGCGAGGTGCGTGCGAGCTCGTGTGCTGGGGGAGGGGCGCAGGGAAAGTACCCTCGTGCGAGACTATAGATTTGCCAAATATAGCCCCTTGGGGTGGGAGGGCCATATGGATGAATGCATATGGAATCCATATGCTGCGTGCGTGGTTGGGGGTTGGGGCAGGCTGTGCTCTCTTACACACCCTTGTGTGGTGGGTGTGCAGAGAAGACACACTGGGAGAGCTTCTTCCAGTCTCCTGCGTGCTCCCGCTGGTCCCAGCCCCATTTTGATCTCGTCCACAGGGAGGGAAAGGTGAGCGAGGCCTGCCTGGCCCATCGGGCCCCAAGGGAGAGAAGGGAGCCCGGGTAAGTGCCCCAGCCAGGCCCATGGTGCCCCCACCCCTGGCTGTGACCTGAGGGTGGGCTGGCTTGTGAACCACCCCAGCGGCTCAGCCCAAACCCTGCAGCCCAGCCCACATGGCGGCTGGCGGGTAGGGTCTTTCTAGAGTTCGTAGGTGGAAACCTCTCATTTTGAGGGGTACCTAGGAAACAACTGCTGGGCCCGCGGGACTCTTGAGCCCATCCTTCTCGAAGCAGGGTCCCACCCCTGACTCCTTGTTGCCTACCCACACAGGGCAGTGACTGTGTCCGAAGCTCACCAGATGCTCTGCTTCAGGTAAGACCTGGAGGCAAAGCCTATACAGGACCAGGATGGGGTCAGCCCGCCGGGGAAGGCCCCAGGGTGACCCTGGGGTCCCCTCAACACCTTGTCTCCCTGCTCAGTGTGCAGAAGGCCCAAAGGGAGAGAAAGGGGAGTCAGGAGCCTTGGTGAGTGTGGGACTGGGGACAGGGCAGTGGGGTTCTGGCCCAGACTTGGCCGCCTTCCCTCACCTCTTCTTTTGTGTCCCCTCCTTATCTCAGGGACCCTCAGGACTTCCCGGCTCTACAGGCCAGAAGGTAATCAGCCTGGATTGGGAAGGATGGGTGGCAGGGGGTCTGTGAGCCCTATAGACTTGAGGAAGGAGATGTCTGAAATCTTCCCAGAGGAGGGAGGGCATCATCCCTATGGAAGGCACAGAGCTGGCACCCCTCACTGTCCCTCCCAGCCACCCTGCCCTGTCCAAGTTCCCACCAGACCCAGAGGGAAATGCCACAGATCCCCAAGAGTGGCTTGGCTGGTTCAAAAGTTCTTTCTGTCGTCTACCTTCCTATAGTGACTGAAGCCATTCTGTCTCAGGGGAGGCAGAGACTAGGGGGTCTAGAAGACCATTGGCCTTCCTCCAGGCAGAGCTGATTTGGTTGTTCCAGCCCCTTCCAGCCCCAGTTACTTTGCCTTTTCCTTCCCTAGGGCCAGAAAGGCGAGAAGGGAGATGGAGGCGTCCAGGGCTCGCCGGGAAAGCCAGGCCGCGATGTACGGTGCCTGGGACCCTTCCCTACCCCAACCCCATGTCCCACAGTGACATGCTGGAGCTTACCCATCAGCGCCCAGCCTGCTAGCCTTGCCCCCCAGTAAGGGGGAGGCCGTGCCTTAGGAAAGAGGGGACGGAAAAGGATCTGAACCCAGGAGCCCTGGCTCTCAGCCTAAGAGCTCCTGATCTCTACCTAATGGCCACGGGGATGGAGTCTGGCTTTGGAGAGGGGCACAGAGGGTGGGCAGAGGGAGTGTGCCCCCCTCTCATTGGGGCTGCTGCCCCAGGGCTTCAGGCTTTTCTTCCACCTTCCCTAACCCCACAGGGCCGGCCAGGGGAGATCTGCGTCATGGGGCCCAAAGGGCAGAAGGTGAGTTGTGGGTATCTGTGGGATGGAGAGTGGGTGGTGGCGCTGGGGCGGCAGCTCTCTCATACCTGCCTTGTGTCTGTGCCAGGGAGACCCTGGCTTTGTTGGGCCTGAGGGACTGGCGGGAGAGCCTGGGCCCCCTGGCCTCCCTGGGGCCCCTGGGATAGGACTTCCTGGGACCCCGGTGAGTACTTTTTGCCCCTTCTGCTATTCTTTCCTAAAATACCCTTCTGCTGCCTGGCCAGGGCTGGGAAGATAAAGCTTGGTCTGGGGGTCCTGGTTGGGGGGAGAGGGCTAGAGTAGGTCTTACTCTGATGTGGGGCCCCCTAGGAAGGGGGAGAAGGGAGAGGCAGGAGCCTTGGTGAGTGTGAGACCAGGGATAGGATAGGGCAGTGGGGTTCTGGTCCAGCTTCACCTTCTGCCTTATGCTCTTTCTGCCCTCAGGGGGACCCGGGTGGCCCGCCAGGCCCTAAAGGAGACAAGGTAAGCGCAGGCGGGATCATGGGCATTTGGGGGAACTCCCTGCATGGTGGAAGGAGAGAGGAGAGCAGTCCAGGGGTGGCAGGCACACATGGGGGTGAAGAGCCAGGCATTCAGCTGAGTCTGGTTCCGCTGAGCCAGGCCCCACAGCGGGGAGCATCCCCATCCCAGTGCTTGTGGACATGGGAGGGGTGGCCTGGGTTCAAGACATGGGGACAGGTAGGCCTATGTCTAGCAGTGACCAGAGAGGCCTTGACTAGAGGGCCCGAGCCCATTCGAGGATCTTGTGCCCTGGAAATGTCTGACTGTCTTGTCTGCTATGGTGCCTCTGATGCCACCTCGATTCCTCTTGACCTTGTACCAGGAAAGGGATGTTGGGGAGCCAAATGTTCTTCCTTCTTTTGCAAGCAAAGGACTCGGGTTAGACATGGAGAAGGACAGGCAACAGGCAGGACAGTGGAACATGAAGAGATGGGAGATTTGGTGGAGATCATACTGCCAATTCAGTGAAAGGGCTAAATGGGGGAGGGGTGAATGGGCTGAGGTCATGGCCAGGAGCCTCCCCCTTAATACTTCTTCTGACTGCAGGGCAGCACGGGGGTGCCAGGAAAGGAAGGTCCCGGTGGGAAACCTGTAAGTAAGCCCAGTCCAGTGGGAAAGGGGTGCACCTGCCCACCCTGCCTAGGGCTGGTCTACCATGGTCTCCAGGGCCGGAGGCAGGGGGTGGCTAGGTCCTTGGGCCTCTCTTGGCATACCAGTCCCTCTGCCTGGCACTGACATTCACTGCTTCTCCTCCAACAGGGGAAGCCAGGGGTGCCAGGATTGAAGGGAGAGAAGGTGAGTCCCAGGCCGGGTTGCACCAGGATGGGGTGGGAGGGGGATCTCCTCTCTGAAGGTGACACTCTGAGCATCAGCGGGGCTGCACCTTCCCTAGGAGACCCCATATTTGTTTCTACGGTGCATGTGTAACTACTAAATCAAGAGCCTGGCTTGGCCACTCTTGATTGGTTTATGAATGTGGCCAGTCGATTAGCTTCTCTGCGCCTAAGTGTCCACGTCTGTAAATGGGACACAATGCCTTCTCGTGCCTCTTTGTGAGATATAGTTTATTGGTGTCCAGGAATCATAAGTAGAATGAATGAGGCAGTTGAATAGAAAGCTCCTCCAGGGATCCTACTGTGCACCTGGATGTTGGGGGCGGGGTGCCAGCACGTCCAATGTCTAGGGCTCCTTATCTTCCTCAGGGTCTCTGCCCCAACTTGTCCACTCATGGTCTCTTGCTTCTGTTAGGGTGACCCCTGTGAAGTGTGCCCAACGCTGCCTGAAGGGTTCCAGAATTTCGTGGGGCTCCCTGGAAAGCCAGGGCCCAAGGGGGAACCAGGTGATCCCGCACCAGCCAAGGTGAGGGCCCAGGGTGGCCACTGAGGGGGCTCCACAAAAACCTGTGGGAGTGGTTGCAAAGAGGAGTTGGGTACTTGGCAGAGGGCCTGGGAACTTCTCTTGGCCATCGAGAAATCGTGGGTAGAGGGTCCCGGCTCTTAGCTTAATGGGAAGGGGGCTAAACCATAGAGTTTAGGGCTGGGCTAGAAGGTCACCTGGGTCTCCATAGCTACCTCCTGCGGTTCTTGAGGCATCTCTAAGATGCCCTTTGGGCAAGCTGGGGTGGAGCCAACGCTTATAGTGAGTGAGGCTGGCCCTCCTCCTGGGGATTGGGGATTGGTTGGGGGTGGAGGAAGGGAATGGGCAGGGCTGAATTAGGGTCCTGGCCTTGACCCCCCACCCCTCCCCTCACTGACACTTTCTTTCAGGAGGGCCTGGGAGCTGCCGGATGGAAAGGTGATAGGGTATGTACCAGAACTTTCTAAGAGGGTAGCTTAGCCTGGCCTGATCTCCTCCATCTAGTACATGGGTTGAGGAGCTCTGGCTCTGCTCTGGGTGCGAATCTTGAACCCCATAGGACCCATGGATATTTGAAGGGTTTGTGGTATGTGACACTGCTGTATTCACATATGGCTAGGAAGCTTGGGGCGCCCCAACATGCCCAGTCTCAGCCCGTAAACCTTTTCTCCCTGCAGGGAGACCCTGGCATCCAAGGCCCCAAAGGAGAGAAGGTAAGGGATCCCTGGTCCCCTGGCTGCCCCCCTCTGACTCCTGGGAGCCTTTCCAATTCTTTTACTTCCTTCCCCAGGGAGACTCCTGCCTGTCTTGCAGCTTAGCTGTAGAGGCCCAGCATCTTGGGCCCTCTACAGGGACCAAAGGAGATGTTGGCCTCCCTGGCTTTGGTTTGCCTGGCCTTCCAGTAAGTGACCAGCACGACTCAGTCCAGCCCGTCTTTGCCACACTGGTAGCTTCCTTGGGTCCACAGGCCTCGACTCTCATGGCAGAGCCCAGGAGGGAGGCCCTGAAGCAGGTGTTCCAGGCCGGCAGCCTGGTTTCTCCCTCCACACCTCTTCTGCCCCAGGTCTCTTGCCCCAGAGTTCCCTCTTAGAATCTCCGGGTGCCCAGCGGTGTCACAGAAGTAATTGTGCAGTTACCCATGGTGCTGCGGCATTTGCAACTCCAAGCTGGCCTTTCTTTTTCTGGGTGAACACTGGAGCCCTGGGGTTTGCAGGGATGGGAGTGCGAAGGTGCTCTAACAGTGACTTGATTGCTTTTCAGGGGAGAGTTGGGGCTCCAGGGCCAATGGGGCTGAAAGGAGAGAAGGTGAGCTCTGGGCCAGGTGTCAGGGACACCGCAGCTTCCTGGCAAGGAGGTGGGAGATAGGGACGATATAGACAAGAGACCAAACTGTAAATCCACAGTGAAATCAGTTCATCAGTGCTTTGCAGATTGGAGTCAACGAAGTTATTTGTAAGAGCCCTTGTGGTCTCCAATAGAACTCCTTAGGGCTGTATTTTTATTTTATTGATAATCTAAAACAATTAAGCATGTCTAAGACTACCTTTTAATAAAATAACAATATTTGACTCTCCTTCGCCACTTAACAATGTGCCGGGCACCGTTCCAAGCGCTTATGCACATATTAACTGGCTTCATCCTCCTAAACCCTTTTGGGGGAGCTACTCCATTATTGTCATTTTACGGATGAAAAATCGGAGGCATAGAAGGCCAAGTCAGTTACCCAAGGTCACATGGGCGTTGGGCTGTAGAACTGGGATCTGAGCCTAGGAATCTGGCTCCAGAGTCTGTAATCTTCACTCGGCTGGGTTGCTCGATTTCAGTGCCCGTGTTCACATGGGTATTGATGACTGTGTTGGGGACAAATGACAGCGTTGAACTTGTAATGCGGTGTTACTCAAATGAGGGCTTCCGGGGCGGGGGGGGGGGTGCGCAAGTGTTCAAGCATGAGAGACATCAGAATTTATGTTTGGACTCTGCACGATCAGACAAACCACGCCTGTCATTTCTCAGGACAGGGCTCCAGTACCCCCACCTCGCCGCTGCCTCCTCTTCCAGGCTTCTCTGTCCCAGTAAATGGCACGTCTCCAGCTCCTCAAACCCCAAGCCTGAGCCAGCCTAGACCCCTGTCTTCCCCATGTCATCGCCTCCATATGACAGTTCTGTCAGCTTCCTCTGCTCCTCTCCACCTCTCTGAGTGCCACCACTGTCTGAGTCCTGGTCACGTCTCACCTGGATCCTGGTGGCAGCCCCCCAGTCTGTCCTGCCTGTGGTCCCTTGTCAGAACTCGGGTTTCATTATTTCCCTGCTTAAAATCCTTCATGACTGACTTTGTAGCCAAGTCCTGCTATGGCTAAGAAGACTCTGGCCAGCCAGCTCCTGCCTGCCTTTCAGGCTCTTCCCGCTCTCCTCTCCCCCGTTTCTGTTTCCGGGCTGGGGATGTGCTGGCCTCCTTCCACTCTGGAACGTGTCAGGACTGTCCCCACCTCTTAGGTTCTGTACTTGTGGGTCCCGCCACCTCATACATGCTTCCTCTCTTCCCTCTGCCCCTATTCTTTCACTGGATGGCCTTAGTCTTGTCTTTCTGATAATAATTGTGGTCAACACTTCTCCAAAACGGCCTCCCTTGTCTCATCTGCCTGTCTGTTCCCTTCATAGCTCTCCTGGCTCTTACCAGTTACCGTGACTTAAAACCTTCTTCTTGTCCCCCACAAACATGTAAAATGCACAAGGTGTGTGTGCATGGTGTTCACTGCGGCCCACCAGCACCTTGCCCGGTGCACAGCCGTGTAAGCGTCCAGTGAACAAATGGAGCCCAGTGATTCATGAACTAAGGACCTTCGTGCGCTGGGTGAGGGCTGCGTGCCTGGCTAGGATTCTGTGACGTGAGCCTGGGGGCAGGAACATGCCACAGACTTTCCTGGAGACCTTGGGGAAACCCCTTTCCCTTGCTAGGCCTCAGTTTCCCGAGCCAAGAGATGAGAGGGGATAATCTAGAAGTCCTAAAAGGCTGTTTCTGTGGTTTGAGGTTGGGGATTGACCCAGCTCCCATATACTTCCTCTCTTTGACCCTTTGTTCTCTGCTTTCCTCAGGGTAATTTTGGGGAGGCAGGGCCAGCTGGCCGGCCGGTAAGTGTGCTGTGGGTACAACACTTCTGGGGAAAGATGGGAGGTGCTGCCTGCTGCTCGGGGCATGACAGCCCTGGACTTGCCCCCCAGCATAGCCCAGGCAGGTGCCCGGCCTCACACATGGCTTTTTTTTTTCTTTTTAAAATCACACAGGGGCCACCAGGGCCAGTGGGACCCACAGGCATCAAAGGGGAGAAGGTGAGTCTGGCGACATTCTCCCCATTGCAGCCAGGGTGAACTTCTAAACACACACTTGCTCTAATTCAAGCCCTACAAGGCTCCCCACTGCCCAAAAGTAACATCTTACTCCTCAGCACGGCGTTCAAGACCCTCGATGACTTGGTCCCCCCACCCCGCTTCATCTCTCACCTATCCCCTTGCCATCTCTCCTGAGATACGTCACCCAGCAGAGATGCCATGTCAGGCCAGGTGCTATTCCCCAGCCCCCCATTCCGGGCCTGGCCTGGTTTCCCCTAACTCTGTGTCCCCACTTGGCAGGGGGAGCCTTGCGAGCCATGCCCAGCCCTGTCCACGCCTGGGGATGGGGACAGCTACACGGTGGCCTTGCCTGGCCCTCCTGGAGAGAAGGGAGAGCCTGGGCTCCCGGGCTTTGGCTTGCCAGGAAAACAGGTGAGTTCCTGGGTCGCAAAGGAAGGGACAGACCCTGCCTGGGTCTTTTGGCTCCCGGGACGGTGGGGAGGAGGTGGGAGGAGGTGGGAGGGTCAGTGCTTCTGTCCCCAGAGGAAGCCTCAGCCCTTCATCCTGGGACCTAGCCTGGCAGGGGTTACGAAAGAGCACCCACTTGGGTCAGACAGGCCTGGGTTCACATTTTAGCTCTGCCTCTCACTCACTATTTGACTTGAGCAAGTTACTTTTCTCCTCTCTGTGCCTCTGTTTCCTCTGTGTGGTGTTGTCGTAGAGCCTAGGAATGATGAGTGTGAAGCACTTAGTGGCATACGGTAGGCCATCCGGGAAGTGACGGGTACCGCGGGGTGATGATTACTGTCCCTGCTTAACAGCGAGCACTGACATAGTGTACACTGGGTGCCACGCGCTGCTTCACATGCGTTGGCTCATCTCATATCACAGGGACTCTGCAGGGTAGAAGCCAAAGCCACGCTTATCATTCCCATTGACAGGTAAGGAAACCGAGTCACAGAGAGGCTAGGGAGCTTGCAGGGGGTCACCGAGGTGGAACTGTGGCTTGGCTCCTCTCTTAATCTATACAGTATTGTTGGGGCACCGGTTGGTTAAGCCTCCAACTTCGGCTCAGGTCATGATCTCACATTCATGAGTTCGAGCCCTGCATCAGGCTTTGTGCTCACCGCTCAGAGCCTGGAGCCTGCTTCTGATTCTATGTCTTTCTCTCTCTCTGCCCCTCTGTCTCTCTCTCTATCAAAAATAAATAAAACATTAAACAAATTTTTTTCAAATCTATACAGTATTGCTTCACTAGGATGAGAGAAGAGATTTTGGTCTGTTTTGTGTACTGTTGAATTCCCTGGTCTAACATGGTGCCAGACGCTTAGGGGTGTCCGGTATGAGTGAATAGGTGTTAGACGTGCTTTCTCCACAGGGCAAGGCTGGAGAGCGTGGACCGAAGGGGCCCAAGGTGAGAGAGCGTCGTGGACCTGGGTGCGCACCACCTCCTTTCCCTGACTGCCCTGTGCCCGCTCTCCACTCCCTGCACAGCCCCTGGCCCCAGCAAGGGGCTCTGAGTGCTTTAGTTCCCAAGAGGCAGTCTGCCCCCAGCTGGGCCACCTCTGCCCTCCTTGAACCCTACTCCTTACAGGGTGATGCCGGGAGCCCTGGAGATCCTGGCATGCCAGGCACCACGGGGCAGCCGGGGCTGTCGGGAGAACCTGGTGTGCGGGGCCCCGCAGGCCCGAAAGGAGAAAAGGTCAGTCGGGCAGGGGGCACTTTGTTTCCTGGACAAAAAGAAATGAGGCTGAGAGCTAATGAGGTGATGGGCAGCGGAGCCAGGCTGTGAGCCCCACGGGGTACCGCAATTGCTGGGTGAGGCCACAGCTCCGGTGCAAGGCAGACAGGGGAATAGCAAGGAGTGTCAGGGGTTGTTGTGATTTCCCAGACCCAGGTGGGGGCAGTTGGCGGGGGCAGAGCTCTCAGAGGGGCACAAAGACCCCCACCCCTTCCAATGCCTCTTCCTAAGCCTGCCTGGCTCAGGACTGCTCGCCCATGTCCTGTCTCTGACCAGGGTGATGGCTGCACTGCCTGCCCCAGCCTGCAGGGGGTGGTCACGAGCATGACGGCCCTGCCTGGGAAGCAGGGCCCAAAAGGAGAGCCGGGCCCAGAAGGTGTGGGCAGGCCTGGTAAACCGGTGAGTTCCCACTGCCTGCCCTCCGGTCTCTCCCTGCCTGAGCTTTGCCTTCTATCCCTACTGCACCCTTTTCCCTGTGGGACCCAAGGGTCACCTGTATCTTTTAGGGCCAGCCCGGTCTACCTGGAGTTCAAGGACCCCCTGGACTGAAGGGCACCCAGGTAGGTGTGCATATAGGAGCCTGGGCTGCAGGTATGTGTGGGGAGGGTCGGGATGGGCAGGTGCGGGGAGGGCATGGGCCTGGAGTGGGGAAGATCAGCCGCAGAGAAGGGAGAGGGTGGAGGTGAGGGGGTTAAGGACAAGAGGCTGGGGAAGAGGTTATGGGTGAGTAGGGAATCGCAAGCCAAGGACTGTCCTTCTGTCTCTTCAGGGAGAGCCTGGGCCTCCAGGAAAGGGAGTCCAGGGTCCCCAGGTGAGTCTCTAGCCTCCCCTTGGCCTGCCTGCTCCCAGCCTCCCAACCACTTCTCTTAACCATTGGCTTACTCCTACCCATTCCCAAAACTATGGGGCTCTGCCTGCCCTCCAGTGGGCTGTAGCCCCAGCCTGTCATTACTTCTGCGGGTCACCTTGGATTTGACCCCAGCCTGTCTGACCCCTGTGGTCTCGCTGGGGAGCTCTCTTGGATTTGGGCTGGCAGAAACTCCACCCCAGACCAGGTGGGCCAGGGAGGCCCAGTCTGTCTTTTCTAAATTGCAGGGGGAACCAGGAGTCCAGGGTTTGCCTGGGATTCAGGTACGTCTGCTTTTGGCCTAGAGGAGGCTTGCAGGGGAGGGGCCACTTTAGCATAGGGGTTAACGAACGGTGCTTCTGTCTGCAGGGGCTTCCAGGACCCCGGGGGCCACCTGGCCGTGCTGGAGAGAAAGGTGCCAAGGTGAGCCTCTGCTGCGTAGGGCGCTAGCCCTGCAGTGCTTTGGAGTGCCCTGGCAGAGGGGACAGGGGACATGGGAGTGAGTGATGCCTACCGGAGGGCCACCCAGCACTTGGTCCAATATATCTCACCTGCCCAGTTGCCCCTGTTAGCCTCTGTGCTCTCTCTTCTATAGGGATCTCCGGGGCTGAAAGGAGCTGCTGGGCCTATGGGGCCCCCTGGTGCCAGTGTCTCTGGGCCTCCGGTAAGCGTCCTATCTGTGCTCTGTGCTGGAGGCCCGGTTGGGGCTGGGCTGGTGCTGCAGGGAAGAGGGCATGGGGCTGACCTGACTGGGACCCTAAGCCTGGGGAATGGGAGGAGAGAGGCCCAGCCTCTGAGCGGGAAACCTACATGGTCTGGAGAGGGGAGAGCACACGAATGGCATTCCTGATCAGCACCATTTCTGGAGCAGGAACTGCGCTGAGACCTTGTGCTAAGCTCTAAAACAGCAGAGATTCACTTAAACCTCACAACAGCCCTATGAGGGACTGGCTACTGTTGTCCCCCTTTCCTCCATGAGGAAACCGGAAGAGAGTGAGCAGGCAGAGTCAGGACTTGAACCCAGGTCTGTCTGACTCAAAGCCCGTATGTTAACTGACCCTGCACTCCTTCAAAGCCTGGTCCTTGGGAGCTCATCTAAATGAGTGCTGGCCCATAGAACCGTCTGCAACGATAGAATGTTTTCTTCTGCACTTGAGAGGGGAGCCAGTTCCGGTTGCCACGTGGTCATCAAGCGCTGGAAATGTGGCCAGCGTGACTGAGGAGTTAAATTTTAAATTTCATTTAGGGGCGCCTGGGTGGCTCAGTCCGTTCAGCGTCCGACTTCAGATCATGATCTCACGGTTTGTGGGTTCGAGCCCTACGTTGGGCTCTGTGCTGATAGCTCAGAGCCTGGAGCCTGCTCTGGATTCTGTGTCTCCCTCTCTCTCTCTGCCCCTCCCTGCTCACACTCTGTCTCTTTCTCAAAAATAAACATTAAAAAAATTTTTTTTAATTTCATTTAATTTTAATTAATTTAAATTTAAATGAGCACATGTAGCTCTTGGCTACCACACTGGCCAGCGCAGATCTATCTAGACCAGCAATATACTTCCAACCTTATCACCCTCAAAGACCTCTCTCTATTCCTGCCCCACCCATGATCCTCAAGTTTTAAAAGATGTGCCTATTGAACAAATTGCATGGAGTAAGTAATAATAAGTGCATTTCCTTATTTTCATTCGCCAAAATACCTGTATCATAGTCAGTGTCTCCTCCGCATGAACCCACTAGAATTTTATGAGATGGTATAATTCTAGCCTGAATCAAAGTGGTGCTATCTTTCAGTCAGCCTGTTCCATGCTGGGTCGTTGGCAAATGTGTAAGTTTTCTTGGGTTTGGGGGAATGTTGAAAATGGCCCAGTGAAAGATATCTTCTCTTTGTCTATGGGTCCCTAGAGAAATTCTAGTTCCAGTTTGGCAATCACTGATGGAGTCCTCTTGAGGGTGCCCTGAAGCCCAGAGGGGCCAGGGACTTGCCCATATCCACGCAGCCAGTCTGTGTTGCCTGGCACGGCTGGATAGCCGGGGTCCCTGCCTGTCCCAGGGGCCCCCTGGGTAAAGGCGGAGGTAAAAGTGAAGGCAGCCCTGATTCTGATGGAGTTTCGAGTCCCGTGTGTGAAGGTGGCGTGTCCCACAGGAAGGCAGCCATCAGAATGCCCCTGAACAACCAGGCGGCCCAGATTCTTCTCTGGAGCTTCTTTCAGGCTGAACCCCAGCCAGGAGTCCCCCAGTCCCCGCCCCACACATCGTGCTAGTTGTGTGACTTTAGCCCAGTGACAGCCTTTTGGAGTTGCCAAATCCTTGGTGATAAAATAAAGGCAGAAATTCCCGCCTCCTGCTAAGTCATCTGAGATCACCTTTGCGCTGGAATGTGTGCCAAGCACTAAAGGGAGAGAGAGAGAGAGAGAGAGAGAAAGAGAGAGCAGGGACTCTGGGCTGCATATAGCTGGTGGGTCTATTACAAAATTACTTTAAGCCTCAGTTTCCTCACCTGTAAAACAGGACAGTAGTGTTCTGTAGGGCTGGGTGTGAGGATCCCACTCTGCTCTCCAACAGGTGCTTGGTTTGTGTATGACCCCCAGAAGGTGCTCAGGAAATGCCAGTCTTCCTCCTCCTTCCTCTCTTGGTCTTTTGTGCCAGAGTTCCCTCCTCTAGGACACGGGCACGGGGGCGCAGGCTTCTGCTTGCCCTATTGCCCTCCCCTGCAGGTGGGCTACATGGCTGGCTGCTGTCTGGAGTCGCCACTGACTGTGGACTCTCTCCCCTCAGGGTCCTGATGGGCAGCAAGGACTTCCAGGAGCCAGAGGGACGCCAGTGAGTACAGTGCTCCGGGGCGGCAGGAAGCCCCGGCAAGTCTCATCTCTACACCCCTAATTACTCACCTTGTTGTGTTTCTTCCCTGCAGGGCGAAAAGGGACCTCAGGGAGAGAAGGTAAGTCCCAAGGCCCTGTGGCCAATACTGTGGAGAAATGGACAACCCCTACAGCTCCCCGCACCGCCCCGCAGGGGAACATGTTGCACGTGGTGGGGGACTGGAGGACAGGAGCTGGGGAGTCATTCTGGTCTCCTTGATACCACCAGCTCCTTGGTTCTAGGACTCAGGGGCCTGAAACACTTCTCATTTCATCTAGTTGCTAGCCCAGGGCTTGGCCAGGATCCCAGGAGACCCAGAGAGTTCCAAGGCCCCTATGGGGGTAGCCGCATTCTCAGATGGGGCCCGAGTCAGAGGCCACGGCAGGAGCTAGGTCGGGGGGACCGCTGATGAGAGGGCAGAGATGTGGACACTGGGAGAGAAGGACGCAGAAGTTGGGCCAGGCCAAGCTATGAGCGTCCGGGATGCAGAGCACCTGTGTGCTGACAGGCACTGCTGCACCACGACCAACAGGACTAGCAGCGGCACTTAGCACTCGGGAGCTGAGTGCTTCCCATGTGGTGGGAACCCTGTATATGTCCACGCATTCCATCCTCCTGATGGCCTATGAGGTTGGTGCTATTATGCCCATTTTACAGATGAGGAGACTGAGGCCTGAGAGGGTGCCTGGGGGCACAGTCATAAGAGGCAGATCGTGGATTTAAACCCTGGCCTCTCAATCTTGGAGCCTGTTGGTTTCCAGAAGGTCCTCCACCCTTGCCACCCCACCTCTGACAAAGGCTCTTGTCTTTTCAGGGCGAGCCAGGGGAGTGCTCCTGCCCTTCTAGAGGGGACCCCATCTTCTCTGGCATGCCGGTAAGTGGTGCTGAGAGCTCTCCCCCCAGCCGGGGGAGAGGCCTGGCTTCCTGTGTTGGCTCCACATTGCAAGGGCCCTGCAGGGCTTTGAGCCCCGGCCAGCTGCCTATTCACGCAGCCCTGCGCTTGGTGTGGACGTTGCCTATAACCTCTCCCTTCTTTTGCGACCCCCCCACTCCCACCCAGGGTGCTCCGGGACTTTGGATGGGCAGCGCCTGGCAGCCGGGCCCGCAGGTGTGTGTCGCTTGTCTCCTCTGTCTCTCCACTTGTCTGCCAGCGCCCTGTGGCTTGTCCACCCTGATGCTGCAGCCCCCAGCGGTGGGGCAGAGCTTTCTTTTGGGTCTGATTACTTCTCTTCTCCCTCAGGGCCCCCCGGGTGTTCCTGGACCCCCTGGACCCCCTGGAATGCCGGGGCTGCAGGTAAAGGGGGAGAAGAGAATGGGAGTTTGGGAGGCAGGGTGGCAGCATGGCGGGGCTCGGGCCCCGCGCAGGCTCCTGAGTGTGCTGCACCTCCACGTGACACCTCCGTGTGCCATCCTCACTCCTCTGAGTTCCTGCTCTCCAGGGCGGCTTGGGGGGCGAAGCTTTGATCCCATAGGGCAGGCTGCAGGTAGTCCCAGCCCTTTCTTGAGCAGGGAGTGCCCTGCTGTGTGCTGGCCCAGCCGCACTATGGACACCCGGGCCACCCTCAGGCCTTGGTCTGCTGTCAGGAACCCAGGATCTGGGTCAAATAATCCTGTGCCCTGGTGTGGAGCTCCCCTGTTTTGGAACTGTGTCCAGCATTCATTCATGCAACAAATATTTTTGCCCCTCTGCTGCTTTCCAGACACTATTTTGAGTGCTGGGGGTATAGCAGTGGACAAAAATAAAAAACTCGGCCCCTCTTAGAGGGTGCGTTCTAGTAAGAGAGACAGACAATAAGCAAGATAAAAATAAAATTAAAAATAGCATGTTAAAAAACGCTATGTGCTAAGGAGAGAGATAAAGCAGGGAGTGGGGTCAGAAAATGGGAGGAGGGCAAGGAAGATGTCGGAGAAGTGTGTTGGAAGGAATCCAGACTGAGCGGAAGTGAGCGAGCAAGCTCGTCCCTGACAGCAGAAAGCAGCAGGTGCAAAGGCTCGGAGGCGGGACTGTGCCTGACAGTTGCACGGAGGCCAGAGACAGTGAGCGCAGAGCAGTGGGAGTGGAGATCTGTGCGGCACTGTGATGAGGGCGTGTGTTCCAGAGCCAATGAACCTGACCTTGAAAGCCAGCCCTGCTCTGTGCTAGCCGTGTGATGCTGGGCAAGTTCCTTACTCTCTCTGTGTCTCCGTTCCTTCATCTATTAAGTGGAGATCATTACAGGGAGTACCTTATGGGGCTTTTGTGAATTTTAAACAAGTTAATGCATGCGAAATGTGTAGAACCATGCCTCGAACATACTAAATGCTCAGAAGGCGTTAGCCATCATTAGGGACCATGACTCCTCATTAGTTTACGTCTGCACTCTTGTTCATTTGAGTTTTACATCAACTCTAACAGGCGGGTGGTATTATCCCCAAGTCTCAGGCAAATAGGCTTCGAGAGGTGAAGCATCTTGTCTGAGGTCTCCCAGCTAGGAATTGGCTGAGCTGCACTGGTCTTCCCAGTGGAGAGCATTCTCCCCCCCTCCCTCACCCTCACCCCCACCCCCTACCCCCACTGCCCTGAGGGATGGTTCCTCAAGGGTTTGCATACCAGGTCACATTCTCTGAAGGTCCTAGGCTTCTGCTTGTCTGGCTCCTGGCTCCTGGAGAAACAGAGCAGGATCACATTGAAGCTTTTTACGTACTCCCCCTGCTCTGGAGATTTTTTATACATCCCCCGCTGCCACCCCGGGGCGAGAATCTGTTCTGGTGAGTCCCCATGGCTGATGGGAGTCTCTACCAGGATCCAATTCTCTCTGTCTCATCAAGAGCTCAGCCCCAGAGCCAACTCTCAGTACCCCATGGGCCAACCACACATTTACCAAGTGTCCCCGCCTCCTGCGGCACCACTGGGGAACAGGCATATGTTGGCAGGGTCTTGCAGTTTGCTTGGGGAACCAGGAGAGTCATTTCAAAGTGACCCATTAACACACTGATGGAGTGTGAGTGCTGGGGGAACAAGGCAGAAAGACTGACTGCGAGTCTGCTCCCAGGCACTGGAGCCCTCGTCTGGTGCCAGTGCCGGAGACCAAGCCAAGGCTGCCGCTAACAGGCACCTGCCCCGTGCCAGGCAAGTGCAAGTCTTCCTCGCCAGGTTGGCCCTTAGAACGCTTTCAGGGAAGGGAGGCCCAACTGCTCCTGTCTTCAGGCTCAGAAACAGACCCAGAGACAGATTGTATTTGCCCAAGTAACGTAACCCCATGTAACCCTTATCCATTTCCCAGAAGGGGAAACTGAGGCAGGGAGGTCAAGCAATGTCCCTGAGGCTGTATAGTCCGTAGCTAGTGAGTGGGTAGTTCTTGGCTTCTGCTGTAAGGCAACAGGTGGGACATTTGGTTCCAGGACGGCAGGGAAAGAAAACCACCAAGCGTCAGGCTTAAAGTAACACATGGCGAGGGGGGCGTCACGATCATGAACGGGTTCGAGGAGTTTTGCCTGCGCTAGGCACTGTGCTGAGCACATGACCTTGGTAACTCACACAGGATGCAGAATGAGTGCACAGGGGCGGCGGGAAGGGGACCGACTCCAGTCTGTCTTGGGCCTTGGTAGAGTCTCGCCTGAACTAGGGCGCGCTTGCCAGGGAAGGTGTCGCATTCTGTCCCTGGGAGCTGGGACTTGAAGGCAGGCCAGCTCTCAGGAAGGCCAAGGAAATCCCTGTGTGGGGAGAGCAGGGCGGCAGTGCGTTCACTCAACACGTATTTAATGCATGCCTCCTCCCTGTCGGGCACTGGGGATTGAAAAAGGAACATTCTCCTGGCCTCCACAGAGTATTTAATATGCAAATGTGGGCTGTGAGCCCGCAGGGGCAACAGGGAGTCTGGGCATCAAACTTCTGATGTGAGCTCCTTGATGCCTCACCATAAACTGTCCCTGTTTCACAGATAAGGAAACTGAGGCACAGAGATTTCTTTTTTCCAAGTAACCCACCAGAAGTTACCCAGGTAGTTGGGGTTCACACCTGCATAGGTCTGGCTCCCAAGCCTCCACCTTGCTGTGTTCTGGGGAATGTCTTTCGAGGAAAGTGCTGGAATCATGGTTAAGCGAGATGTTGAAACCAGTGGTCCTGACTCTGAACCTCACCTCCGCATTTTGCTCGCCTTGTGGCCTTTGGCAAGTTACTTACCCTCTCTGAATTCTTTGTTCTGGTTTTAAGTTGGAGGTGATACCACCTCACTGGCCAGGAAGACGGTGATTAGACGGTGATTAAGGAGAATACATAGGAAATGTGTTAAAGAAAGAAACACTGTTACTAGTAGAAGCCGCTTTGCCTGATTCCTGATGCTCCTGTAACATGTAGGAAAAACTCCCGTTGGACTGGTTTTGGGGGTCACCCATCTGGGTCTCCTCAACTATCCCTACAAACAGTCTGGAGATTCTGAGCTAAGAATGGGTGCCAGCCTTACGCCAGCCAGGCCCCCGGTTCTGCAGGAAAAGCAGAGGCAGTGGGGATGGCAGGCATGAAGCAGGGTGGCCTTGGGGCTGGAGAGGAGTCCGCTCACTCATGTGTCTTCTTGGCTGCAGGGAGTGCCTGGAAACACTGGTTTGCCCGGACAGCCTGGGCTAACTGCCGAACTGGTAGGTAACCGCCGGGTGTCACTGGGCGGCCCCCTCCTGCCCCTTCCAGGGCTGACTTGTCACGCCAGATCTTTTAGATGCAGGGGGACCCTCTTCCCTCCCTCGTGTGAGGCAGGGAGAAGCCAGGGTGGCATGTGGCTTCCCAAGGCTCCACTGGATCCTATAACTCTCCACCCCCTTTCCCCTCACCTGCCTGCCCCTGGACACGTCCCGTCCTGTCTTGTCTCTTGCAGGGATCCTTACCAATTGAACAGCACCTCCTTAAGGTAAGAGGGTAAAAGGGAAGGGGGAGGAATCCGCAGGGAAGTGTCCTCAGGGGACTGTTGTAGGAAGCGCTTAGCACCCAACAGGGGAGCTGCAGACGGAGCTGTTTGTGGGGAATGTGCATCCCAAGCCCCTGTGTCCGAGGGCCTAGCATCGTGCCTGGCTCATTCCCGACTCTCCATCTTACTTGCTGGATGAGCGCACAAAGGAATCCTGAGAAGGTACCCACATGATAGACGTTGTGGGTAGTTCCTGCCCCAAAGCCTGTCACAGGCACCACCAGTGAGGCCCTATGTCACCCTGCTCATACTAGAGCATGGTCCAGCAGCTTCCAGAGCGGAGCAGGAAGGTAGAAGCAGTCGTTAGGCAGGGAGATGTGAAGGTTGGATGGCCTCTGACCGACTGGGGTGGGGTCCTGGAAGAAGGCTTCAGCTCTCCTCTGGTCAATGCAGAAAGAATTCAGGGAGGAGCTGGGATTTCAGGAACAATTCCAGTGTGGACTTGGGGTCCTGGCAGGGTTGGCCAATAGCATCAAATCACACCGAAGGCTCTGGCCTGGCCTGGCTCCTAAGCCTGGCACCAAGCGGTGACGCAGGCTTCCCTTGCCCAGTCACCTCTGGAGAAGAGGCCTGGACTCTCTTCCCCTCCAGCTCAGCATCCTCTGGGGCCCTTTCAGAACCCCCTTCTAGTCCTGGCTAGCCAATGCCCTGGGCCTCCCACTTCCCCCTTGAGTCTGGGTCAGGCCACGGCATGAGGACCACCTGTCCGGCCCCTGCTCTGGACAGCAGGTGTCTCCAGAAGCAGCTAGTGGTCAGGTTAGCCTCCTGACAGCAGCTACAGTTTGATGCCGGGGAATGTGGCAATGAAACCCCAGTTCTCCTCCCTTGGGCTTCTGCAAGCTCGGGGTTCCCCTGAGCCCTGCCCCTGGGCAAGTGACGGCATGACTGCAGACTCAGGCCATGGCATGTCTCTGTGCGACATGCTATCTGATGGCTTCTTAGTCAGTCCTTTATGGAGGACCCCACACCAGAACTGCATGTGGTCTGGAGAAGGGGTCAGAGGCTACCCCAGAGAAAACCGGGGCCCACAAATGGAGCGCCAGCTCTGGCCTCGGCACAGCAGGGTCCAGCAGGCCCCCCCTTACCTGAGACAAGTTGTGCTGTCTCTTTGAGCATTGGCTTTCTCATTTCCGGAATGCTTATAAGATTACCCAGCTCATTGCTCGGCCGGGGTTGAATGTGATAATGTGCACAGGCCTATTACCGTGGCTGGCATCATGGGTGCTGAGTCAGAGACACCTATCATCCCTGGCTTTGCAGTGAACAGTGAAGGGGGAGCAGGGGCTCCTGCCCAGGGCTCCAGGGACCACCCCCCCCCTTCCATAGGCATGGGCGAGCCCGGGAGCCCTTGACAGTCGGGATCTGCTGGGCAGAAGGGCAGACCCCACCCCCCAGGGTGTCTGCCAAGGGCTGGCTCCTCCTGCAGTTGCTCCTTTGCTCCCTTGGGCGGAGAAGCTGGTGTTTGGAGCGGCCTTTCCAGCCTGAGTCCTCGTGGTGTGTCCTCGCGGTGGGTGCAGGGTTGCAGGAACAGTGGGGACAGATGGTCCCTCTGCGGGCCCCTCCGCCTCCTCCCACACGCCTGTCTGGAAAGTGGCTTTGGCTTGGCCCCACGGAGCTGCTTCCTGGAGGAAACTCAAAGCCAGTGCTGGGATCGGGTCCCCCGAGGATGAAGCAGAGCCGCCACCGCCACCGGGATGCAGCTGGGGAGAGGGAGCGCATGGGTGGGGGACTGCTGGGCAGGGTGCCATGGCTGAGTTTGGGGTGGGGTTCCCCCATTCGGCCTGCCCTGGCCCTTCTGGGACCCATGCCCCGCCGCCTTCTCTTCTTTCGTGTTAGAGCCTCTGCAGGGACTGTGTCCAGGGGCAGACAGCCCACCCGGTGGCGCTCCTGGAAAAGGGGGAGAAGGGAGACCAGGGCATTCCCGGCGTGCCAGGCCTGGACAGCTGTGCCCGGGTACGAGGCCAGGGTCAGGGGCAGCCTGTGCTGGTGGGGGGGGGGGGTTGGGGAACGCCTGGCTGCCTCACCTGACGATGGGGGCTTCTTCTCATCCACCTCAGTGCTTCACAGAGCGGGAGCGCCCCAGAGCTGAGGAGGCCCGGGTGAGTGGCCCCATACCTCCTTCTCGCACATGCCCCGGGCCCCACAGGGAGGGTCCTGGCTGCTCAGCTCACCGTCCCCATCCCATTCCAGGGAGACAATGACGAGGGGGACCCTGGCTGTGCTGGAAGTCCTGGCCTGCCCGGCCCTCCAGGACTGCCTGGCCAGAGAGGAGAAGAGGTAGGACCAGGGCCAGGCCCTCACTGGGGCGGGGCCCCAAGGGGGCTGCTGTCTCCACGTAAGTGGCCCTCAGTTCCTGGGGGCAGTTTTGTTCCTGCCAGATGTCAGCTTGGGCCCTTCGGTGGCTCCTTCAGGGGCCTCCGAGTCTTAGGTGCCCTGGTGCCCCCCGCACCTCTGAGCCCCTTGCTCAGTGACACACGGGCTGCTCTCGGCCCATAGGACACCCATTCGCCCCTGCCAACCCCTTCCTCTGCCCGCAGCTCTTCTCCAGACCTCACTCCTTCCCTCCCTCCCCCCTTCACTCAACTGTCACCTTCTCAGGGAGACCTTCCCTGATCATTCTCTCAAAAACTGACCACCCCCCTACCATCCCTCGAACCCCCAGTCCTCTCCATGCAGTGCACACACGTCACCCTCGGAATACTGTGTATGTCAATCACTTAGGAACCGTCCACGCGCATGTTGATCGCGTACTAGCCTCTGTTCTGCTTGTTACTGCTTCTTCCCTCTCCCCTAGGGTGTCAGCACCACGAGGCAGGGATTTTTATGGTCGGTTTATCGCTGTGTCCCCAGCACCTGGACTAGTGCCTGAGACATAAGAGCTGCTCAATAAATGTTTGTTGGGTGATTGAATGAACTGAATGAAAGGTTTAACGTCAGCTGAATGGTCCCGCTCTGAAATCCACCGCCCTCTGTGGGCTCTGGCTGGGGCGAGCTGGGGGGAAGGCTGGGGCCTCTGGGGGCTCTATGGGGCCTGAGGCTCTTCATCCATTTTCCTTGGCTTCCTTTGCAGGGTCCGCCTGGCATGAGGGGCTCCCCGGGTCCTCCGGGCCCTATTGTAAGTATCCGTGGTTTCCTGGCTCACTTGAGAAGCTCTCAAAGACACCATTCTGTCGCCTTTGCATCCAGGAAACTGGGCGGGACAGAAAGAAGGGAATTCTGTGGGGACTTCGGCGCCCCCCGCCATTGAATCCCCTGGAACTGGCCTGCTCCATCCCCCTTTGTCTGCGGCCCTGCTTCGGGGAGGCCCTCAAGGGCACATCCTTGTCTCCCTGTCCCCGTCCCCACGGTGTCCTGCATCACGGACCCAGGCTGCCCTGGCGGGAGGGCCTAGGTTTCTGGCTCGAGGTCTCGGCTGCTGGGAAAGTGTGCGGCAACCTGGCCAGATGTCTTCACGCCTCCGGGGGCCAGGGTTGCTGCACTGCCTATGGGGCCGTCTCCAGGACAGGTCTACAAAGGCCAGACCAGGGATGTCTACCCTGGCATCCTCCATGATGTCACTAGGGCAGGAACATAGAAGTGACCAGGACAAGTCTGGAAGACCCCAAAATGCTTTCTTTTGAGACCAAGTGGCTGGTGGGAGCCACCTTAGAATGAGGGAGCCACCCAGCTGGGGTTCTGTGGAGGTCAGGTGGCCGGCATGGTGGGCTTGCTCTTCAACAAGGCTGTCCAGTGAGGCTCGGGGGGGACTCTGGGGGCTGTTTCTCATCTCTGCTGAACGCAGAGCCATTCTTCCTGGGGCCAGGGGAGGAGCGGCTGCCTTCCATGAGTCTCTTTTCCAGCTGCCTTGGAAATATTCCTGTGACCTCCTCTCCCCATGGCCCCCTGCCCCCGACTGCGTCCAGGGTTACTGGGCCTGTGAGTTGTGACCTGCCTGTTTCTCCCACCAGGGCCCCCCAGGTTTTCCTGGTGCTGTTGGCTCCCCCGGATTGCCTGTAAGAACCTAACGCTGCTCCATTTCCCCTGTCCCCCCGCCAGCCAGGTCTCTGTGGCTTTTGCTTGTGTCCCTTCCCATGTCGAGCCCTTGCCCCCTCCTCCATGTTTGTCTCCATCCCCTGCAGGCACCTAACGACACAGGTTCCCCGAGGTCCTAGCGGCTTGGACATCCTCCCAAGTCTCTGACTCCTTCCCTCTTCCCCTTTCCCCCTGCTCCCACTTTCTTTCATTTTCTCTCTTCCACCCCCACCGCAGTCTCCTCTCTCTCTCCCCAAGTCCCATCACTGCCCCTCCCCTCTCCCCCCCTCTTCCTGGGGCTCAGAGCTGCTTTACCTTCTTATTTGAAGCCAGTGCCTCTGGGAGCCTCTTCATCTCTCCCTTCCCACTTCTGCCTCCTGCTTCTCCCACCTTTGCCGTTGACTGAAGATTTGCTGGAAGTAGTTCTTGGGGCCCTGCCAGGTGCCTGGCACAGAGCCCGGCAGAGATGCCAAAGCTTTAGGGCTTCACATCGCAGGCTGGCACAGGTTGCTGCCCCGCCGCTTGGCAGGGCCATCCAGAGGCGCCCCGGGGATCCGAAGGTAGCCATGCTCGCACCTCGCCCAGCGTCCTAGAGGAAACTCTCAGCTTCCTCCTCTTCCTTTCCTCTTCCTTGGCTCCAGGCCCAGTCTGCTCCAAGGCTGGTCCATGACGCCAGCTGGTTGGGTTTCTAGGTGTCGTGGGGCCCTGCCCCCTCCGTGCCCGGTGCGTTGGCCTGCTCCTCCCGCCACGTGTCATTAATTGCCCTGCCTCTGTCATCGTCACAAGTGTGTTTAAGTCCTCCCCTTCGTCACTGTTGCTCCCTCCTGGGTCATGGAAACTAACCTCCTGTTTGTCAGATATGGTGTTCCTGGGGCCTGGCTCCTCCCCTCCGAGGCCTGGTGATAAAGGCTTGGGGAGCAGGGCCCCTCCTGTCACAGCTCCATCTGTCCCCACGTCCTCATCCTGGCCGGACCTTGTCTGTTTCTGCTTGCTTGGGTGAAGGGGCCATCTGTCCGTCTAGCCATCTGTCTTGTGTTGTGGAAAAAGGTTTGGGCACCGTCTCTCGAGGGCGTGAGGGAGAAGGGGCAGACACAGCCCCTTGATGCTCTGGCGAATCCACAAGGGTCGGGGTGAGCACTGAGGGGTGGGGGCTCTGACCTTGATGGAAAGTGATATCCTTTGCACCCTTAAAACTCTCAGGGACTGCTCTGGAGGGAGCAGTCTGCTCTGGGGGCCTTCCCACACCTCTCCCCCTGTATCCCTCAAAGGAGGTGATTTGGGGCTGGGTTGGGGGCATACAGGTAAGTGTTGGGGATTGAGTGACACACTGGGGGAGAGGAACATCACTCACTATAGGGATGCGTCTCCTGACAGCCACCCCTCATGGGGAGCACACACGTGTCAGCCTCCTAAAGGTACGCCCCAGCCAGTTACCGAAACAGGGCACACCGATGACTGTCACCTGCCTGCTGGGTGCCTTCTGAGGGTCAACTCCCTGGGGAGGGGGGGGGGGTGCATATCTCTGTAGTTACTGGTCTTGGGAGTCTGCTCCTGAGAGGCACCCCTAGGCGGGAGTTGACACTTCTCACAGTTACCCTTCTGGGGTCCACCCCAGGGTCACCTTGCTGGGGACCCTAGGAAGGCCATCAGCAAAGCCCAGCTCTGCCTGGAGCTGGGACAGAAGGCTGCGGGGCAAGAAGAAGGGGTTGGGGGCTGGGTGGGGACTGCCCTCCCCTGCAGGTTCTCATGATTCTTCTCTCCAAGGGTCTGCAAGGAGAGCGAGGCCTGAGGGGCCTGACAGGAGAGAAGGGGGAACCGGTAAGAGGGGGCTGGCAGGGGAAGGAGATGGATCCGGAGCCCTGAGGACGCAGAGGGTGGGCCCCTAGGGATGGCTGCCGCATGGAAGATGGGAAGGGGACTCCTTTTGAAAGTCTCTGCCCCTGATCCCTCAGACTGGAGGTCTTCACATCCTCCCAGGATCAAAGGAAGTTAATCTTCATGTCCCTGACTCCTGGAAGGGGCAGGCAGCCCTGCCCCCTGGCTTCTAGCAGTGTCCTGGGGGTGGGGGGGGGGCTCTTCTCCCTTCCTCCCCCTGCACCATTCAGCTGCCTCCTCCGCACCTTACTTCCCCCACCCCGTCCTCATCCTCCCTGCCTGGGCCTGTTTCTTTGGCTCAACTCCCAGGGTCCTGGCCAGCCAGCACCTGTCGCCCAGCCCCACCCTTGCAGTGCTGGTCTCAACCAAAGAAACCTGGGCCTTTGGGAACTGGTCCGAGGTGGTGTCTGTCCTGGGGTGTGTGTGTGTGTACCTGCCGAATTGGCAGCTCAGGCAATCTGGCTTCGGCTATGCTTTTTGCCTGGGGTGGGGGGGGGGGTGTTCCATGATATCTACCTTTCTTTGTAGGGTCCTCCAGGACAACCTGGCTACCCAGGTGCCATGGGCCCCCCTGGACTGCCCGTGAGTAAGGGGATGTTGGCTCTGGACATAGCAGAGCCTTGGGATGGGGGTCAGGACAGGACCAGGCTGGGGCATACCCCCAGAAGGCTCCCTCCCTTCCAGGCATTTCAGCCTGTCCCTCCCCAAAGTCCCTTTGGTAGGGCAGCTGGGCCCTGCCCCTCCACTCTGGGGATCCACTGCAGCCGCTGCCCGCAGAAACGCAGACTCTCAGAGCAGGCAGCCCCCAGCACTGAGATCTGCCCCCTGGAGGAGGGGTTGGGGCAGGAGAGTTGGGGAGACCACAGGAGGCCAAACCCACGCAGGAGGCTGCTGGGTGGGCGTGTCCCTGCTTTCCACTGGGGACCAAGCGGCTGGTGGGCAGCAGGCCCCTCCTCCTCCCCTGGCTGTCATCATCGGTGCCATCTGCCTGTAAGTGCCAGCCTGTGCCAGCTGCAGTCTCCACCCCTCGCATTAACGCCATGATGGCGGGCCATGGGGCTAATTCAGCTCTCTCTCTCTGCTTGCTTGTCAGGGCATCAAGGGGGAGCGGGGCTACGTCGGGCCCCCAGGAGAGAAAGGAGAATCGGTGAGTGTCAGCTCAGAGCAGGAGGCAGGGGCACCAAAGGGAGCAGTCCCTGCCCCGCCTCCACTGCCACCAGAGAAGACTTTCCCAGCAGCCTGTGAAGGGGGGGACGGGACCCCTGCCTCCCTGCCCCCTGTCCCTCCAGCTGCAGTTCAAGCAGGCAGCACATGCTGGAGGCTGCGGAGGTGGTGGTGGGAGAGCTGGGGGTGGGGGGGAGACGGCTGGAAGGAGGATCCCAGCAGGCTTTGTGGGGCCGCCAAGGGGCAGGGAGCCTGGAGTCTGTGGGCAAGAGGGTCCTCCTCCCCTGCAAAGGCAGGCAGGTGGGCAGAGCAGCCTGGGGAGAGGCGGGCCTGGGACCCTAGATCCCGAGTGGAAACTGGCCTGAGCCTGCCAGCTCTGAATGACCCTTCCCAGCCTAGGGGAGCGTAGGAGCTGGGGCTGTTATCAGGTGAGGATGTCATATCCCTGAGGTTATCTCTGAGGCTCTCAAAGTGACATGGCTTGCCCAGCAGGCCGCCACTAGTTAGCGAGTTAGTTAGGGCAGAGCCTGGACTCGACCTAAGTTCATTTGTGACCAACCTGCTGAACCTTAGTCTTCTCTTCTGTTCATACCTTAGGCCCCAGTGGGATACAGCAAACCCCATGTGCATTTATGCAATAACAGACGTTTCTCATGGGCCTTCTGGGTCCTAGGCTCTGTTCTGAGGGGGCGGCAGTGAATAAAACAGGCACGTGTGCCCCTGGCCTCATGGAGCTCACATTCCAATGAAGGAGGCAGATAACAGATGAATGAGCCAATACACATAAATTATGAGAAAGCAATAGAGAAGATAGAGCAGGGTGAGGAGGCTGGACTGGTGCACAGGGTGCTATTAGAGGATCAGGAGGTCTCTCTGAGGAGGTGGCATTTGAGCTGAGCCCTGAATAGATTTGAGGGTGGGGAAGACACATAGTTATCTGTCCTGGAGAATCCCACACTGAGAAGCCATGGTTGGGGGTACCCCAGAAAGAGATCAGAGCCATCTAATCCCTTGGTAAGGTTTTAAGAGCCCTAGAAAGGATGGGGGAATGGTAAGCATTCTAGGTAGAGGAGACAGCTGTGCAAAGGCCCAGGGGTATGAATGTATAGAGTATGTTCAGAAAACAGCAGTCTGACCAAGCAAGACAGAAAATAAGACAGGGAGAGAGAAGTGAAGGAGGAAACGGTCGTTGGTACCAGATCACAGGATGCCTCAAAACCCAGCACTGGTGGAAACTGAGCACTTCATTCAGTTGGACAGAGGGGAGCCATGGAAGGTTTTGGAGCAAGAAGAGTGTTATAATCAGAGCTGTGTTGGAGAAGAAAAGATGGCAGCCATTTGCTGGCTGATTGGCCAGAGCCAGGAGGTGGCAGGACTAGTTAGGAGGCTGGTTCAGGAGCTCAGGCAAGAGAAAGAAAGCTGGAGCGAACCAGGGGAGGGGTCCTGCCAGCTTAGAGCGGCACCCCACCACATCCCCTGCATCTCCTCTCTGCCCTGTCCCCTGTTCCCTCCCCTGATCTCCCACCTACCCCAGTCAGAGTGACTGATTCTGCTCCTTTGTGTCCCCAGGGCCCACCAGGATCCGAGGGCCTCCCGGGTCCCCCAGGCCCAGCGGTGAGTAAAGGAGGAGACGGGAGAGTGGACATGGAGCCCTGGTCCTGGTCCAGCCCTGGGGTCTAAGGGAAGAAAGACTGGGTTCCAGCTGCATTGTTCTCTGTGGTGACAGGGTCCCCGAGGAGAGCGAGGACCCCAAGGGAACTCGGGTGAGAAGGGCGACCAGGTGAGTGACCACAGGACCTAGCTGGCTGTCCTGATCATGGGTGATGGCTTAGGGGGTGGGGGTGGGCACAGTGAAGGGGCCGGGTCCCCTCCCTGGTGGCCACCCTCGTGTGTGTGGAAGGGTGACCAGCTCTAGCCTCCAGCCCTCACCCGCTCTTGCGTTGTAACCTCCCACCTCCTGGCTGGAGCTTCACCTGCCCGGTCACCTTGGGAAGAGTGGAGGGCAAGGCCCTGTGGCTGGAGGCAGCCTCATCCTGTCACTCTTTCCATCTGGGCAGCCAGGCGGGAGAGAGTGGGTGGCTCAGAAAACTGTCCCTCGATTCTTCCCCTAGGGATTTCAAGGCCAGCCAGGCTTTCCCGGCCCACCGGTGAGTGAAGACACAAAGCCCGGTCTGTCTGATGTGATCCTATTTGGGAGGGCTAGGCCTGACCAGGCCAGGCTGGGCGAGGACGGGCCTGGGGATGGGAGGGAAGAGGCACGGGCGGAACGGCCTGGGTGGCCAGGCCTGATTCCAGGAGCCAGGACCTGGAGGGCAGAACCTCCTGGGTGGGCCCCAGCCCGGGCTGGCCAGCCGGCAGTAGGGCTCCTGGGTGGTGTTTCTAGGAAGTCAGAACGCATCGCATTACCACAGCGAAGCAGACCCAGGTGGAAGGAGGAAGGGGAGCTCCCCCTCCAGCCCCGTTCTCATCCTCGCCTGCTCCTTTGTTGATATAGGGTCCTCCTGGATTCCCAGGCAAAGCTGGAGCGCCTGGCCCCCCTGGCCCGCAAGCAGAGAAGGTGAGCAGGACCCCAAGGTGGCCACAGCCACAGGTCTGAGCCATGCAGCTCCCCCCACCCCCGCTACCCCCATCCAGGCCTTTGGAGATTCAAGGACTGACTCAGTTGCGTCAAGCATGGGAAAAGAGACCTACAGCATAGATAGGCTCATCGACTGCTGCTGGTCAACAGACCAGGGGCCCTGGGGATGGCAGCCAGGCCCAGGATGCCTGCTGGCCTCTGTGCTCCCAGAGTCCCAGCCTGGTGGGGATGAGGGAGGGGGCGTAGGGAGAGGCAGTGACTCAAGGGGGAGGGGGAGGAGCTGAGCCAAGGAGAGCAGCACATCCAGGCTGGGAACCCCACAGCCCCGAAGCCAGAGCAGCTCTGGCCATTGGCCTTCTGGATCAGACAGCAGCAGGAAGGGGGCATGCTCAGATTGTCCCCAAGGGCCTAGGGAGCAGGCATGGCCTATGAGCTGGTGACAAGGGTCAGAAGGAGCAGCAGCCTGGGGAGTCCCCATGCTGGCTGCCCTGGGTCTGACCTGATATTTTGGAGACTAGCTCTGCCATGGTCTGGGGGCTGGCATCCCTGTCTCAGCCCACCCCCTTGGCTCCCCAGATATGATGCCTAGGTAGTGTAATGAGGCCCCAGATTGACTTCTTAGCTTGGGGTGGGGGTGCTTATGACCCCAAAGGAGAGGCAGGAAGCCTACAGTCTCAGATGGAGCCTCTTTTCTCTGAAAACGCACACAGCACAGCTCTCAGAGCTAGAAGGGACTTATGAAAGGGCCACCTTGGTCTAACTTCTCACTGTCCCAGTAAGGAAACGAGGCTCAGAGAGGCTGGGGGGCGTCCTGGGGGCGCACAGCAAAATAGCAACAGAGCTGAGACTTCCCTCCCAGCCCAGGAGAGGGAAGCCCCCCAGGCGCCTCCCTGCCTCCCCAGAGCCAGCGCCTATTAGCCAGGTTTGAGGCAGTGGTGGGTGCCACCTCCCTTCCTTCTTTGTGGAGAACCCGGGGGGAACTTCTTCCAGAACCCTCTGTGCTGGCTCTGTACCCCAGTACTGTCTGCTCTCCTTAGGCTGGTCACTGCAGAGAACCCCAAACCTCTGGCCAGTGGTTCTCTGTCCCAACTCCCTGTGGGACTGACATTTTCTGGGGCTGTGCTGACCCCTCCTGGTAGCTGGTGGCGTTGCAATGCCACCTGGGGCTTTCCTCCCCATCCCCCACGGTGGGTGGGTGGGTGGGTGGGTCTCTAGCTAGATCATCTCCCCTTGGCCAGCTCCACAGCCTCTGCCCCAGGACGGCTACCCTCTTTCTGCCAGGTTACCCAGCAGCCCTCCAAGCTGTTTGCCTCCCCCCTTCCCCGATGAACATTCTAGTTTACCCCTTGGTGCTCATCACTCTCGTGCTTTGAACCCTCAGTGGCTCCCCAGTCCCCCGTGGCAGTGGTTCCCAGACTTTATTTTGAAGTCCCAGAGCCCTTTGTCACACAGAAGCTCACGTGAACTCTCGGCGTGTAAAACAGATATGACTGGAGCCGCTCTGGCTGAGGCAGGAGCAGGGGTCTTGGGTCACCCCGCTCTGGGCTCCTACTCTGTGCTCCCATCTCTGACGCTCCTGCAGGAACCCCCCGGGCTCTGAGGAGTACAGTGTGAAAAGCGCCGGTCTATCGGATAGACTCTAGCACAGTGTTCCCAGCACAACCCCAGTCAGGCTCTGTCTTCCTCCAGCCTCGCCTCCCAAGCCCTCCTGTCACACGGGCTCCCCAGACATCCTGGCCAGGCCAGGCATGTGACCACTTCCAAATCTTTATCATTTTCTCAAGTTCCCTGTGGCGTGCCCTTTTCTACTTGTCCCCTAGCCTGAATCCCAGCTCTCCTTCAGAATCTAGCACCTGGTGACGCTCTGTGACACTTTCCCTGACCCCTGGCCAGAGTGAGCCACTCCCTGTCTTGAGCTGGACCGTGGGCTCCTTGAGGACAGGAGCCCCACCCTTTTCTCATCTGGAGGACTCAGAGGTGATACAGAGCTTGGCACTTTGTTGGGACCGATGTGAACTGAACAAATGCCTTCAGTGGGCACACGTTCCTGTGCCCCCACGGTGCCAGTCCCTGGGTCAGCCCTGAGGAAGGTGCTAGACTGAATAGGCTCTGTCACTTCCTCACAAAGCAGTGCAGAAAGAGGGATGCTTTGCAGACACAGACAGATCCTTTTGGGGGGGTGGGGTGGGGGCGGTGGAAGGCGTCCAGTCAGGCCAGAGCAGAACTGGGGCTGGAAACCAGCTGTCCTGACTTCCGGTAACCACCAGAACCCAGAGCCTAGGGCCTCGTCCCCCAGGGATGGGGGAGGGTGGGCAAGGCCCTGCTGACTTTGTTGCTGGGTCGGCTCCTTTCCAGGGCAGTGAAGGAATCCGAGGCGCACCAGGCATGCCCGGTCCTCCTGGGCCACCAGGGTCACCTGGGATCCAGGTGAGTGTGTGTCCTCTTAGTCTACCAGTTACGTGTGGTGTGCCTGCATGCATGCATGGGTATGCATGTGTGTGCGTTTGTGTGTTTAGGCAGGGTAGGAGCTGGGTGAGCGGTGGACAGGGTGGAGGGGCTGGGTCTCCCCACCTAGGGCTCCAGCACAGGCACGCGGATATTCCTTTTCCCCTGTTTCTAGGGCCCTGCTGGCCTGGATGGTCTGGATGGGAAGGACGGCAAGCCTGGCTTGAGGGTGAGATGATGGGGGCACCCCTTTCCTTCTCTTTCCTCCTTCAAGAGCCAAAGTCAATGGAACCCCGATGAAGGAAACTGATTCCCCCTCCCTGCACCCCTGCCTTCCCCTCCACCTACTCCTCACCATCCCAGAAGCCCTTGGTTCCTCAGTTCTTCTGGTAGCTTTCACCATGTTGGATGAGCTGAGTCTCCCTCTCCCCAAAGGCAGGCAGTAAAGGGGGTGGATTTATATCGAGAAATTTGGGATACTAAAGGTACTAGGCCAGGTGTCAGGAAAACAGGCTGCTGGCCTGGCAGGACCCAGGCAGCCCCGGATCCCTGGGTCTGGTTTTGCTGGGGAATCTGGAAGGGATGCGGCATGGCAAAGGGCAGAGCATCAAAGTCTGTACCCAAAAGAAGGGAAATCGGGGATCAGAGAGGGCTGGGATTCACTCAGGGTCCACACCTGGTCAGAGGCCAAGCTTAGATTCTTCCCTCTGCCTCCAGTGGCATTCCCTCTGTCTTGGGAGAGTCGGGGAGGGGCTGCAGAGTGGGAAGATGGTGGGGAAGGAGTGTACATCCTGTCTCAATGCCCCTGGTTTCTTCCACAGGGGGACCCTGGCCCTGCTGGCCCTCCTGGACTCATGGGACCCCCGGTGAGTTGAGCTGCAGGAAAGAGTTGGGGGCTGGGAGGTCCCAAAGCTGACAGGTGTAGGCTCTGACTTGGTGGGCGTGGCAGCCCGAATCCAGATCCTCTGAGGACCAGATTATGACTTGGGATGGGTCTGATTTCTTCAACCTGAGGAAGGAGGCGAGGGACATGGCCTCTGCATGAAGTGAGGGCCGTGGCAACTTCCTGCTTTTCCTCCCAGGGCTTCAAGGGCAAAACGGGACACCCTGGCCTCCCAGGACCAAAGGTAAGGAAGGGCCCGGCGACTTCCACCAAGCAGGTTTTCTCTGCTGTCCCCAAGGCCTGACCCCAGGCAGACATGGCAGCCTGGCACCAGTGGACTTGCCACCTGAGGCTTGGCTGAGATGCCATCCCAGTATCCAAGCTCCCTGAGGCCACCAGGGCTGAGCAGAGTGGGTCAGGCTCCGCCGCCCACCAGCCATCTGCTGGCCAGAGTCTGGGCAGCGGGCAGGACTCCTCACATGTGGGGTCGCCTTGGGGTTAGAGGAGCCAAGTAGAGGTCTGTCGAGCTCCAGCTGGCCCTCTCTCTTGCAGGGTGACTGTGGGAAACCAGGTCCCCCAGGCAGCAGTGGCCGGCCCGGAGCAGAGGTAAGGGCCGAGGTCTGCACCTGCGACCTACAGACAGCCTTTGGGCTCTGCTGAGTCCCAGACTCACTGGCCGAGTGGCTGCCTTCTCTCCTGGGCCTTCTGAGGGAGGGCTCACCCCAAACTACACATCTTCACCTTCTTCCTTCCTCACCTCCTCCCTCCTCCTTCACCTGGTTCCGATCCCTGCGGGCTGTTGGATCACTCACCAAAAAAGCAAGGCCTGGCCTTCTCAGGCTGGGGAGGCTCTGATTTCTGTCTCCAACGATACTCGTGGGCAGGGCTGGTTCCTCAGGCCCCAGAAAGCATGGGCCTGGAGGCCAGGACTCAGCTCAGCTCCCCTGACTATTGGTGTCCTACCTGCTCCGCTCAGCCTTCTCCCCACTAGCAACCCCGTCCCTGTGTGTGTCTTCAGCTTCTGTATTGCTATTTTTCCCCCCGGCTCCTATAGGGTGAACCTGGTGCCATGGGACCCCAGGGAAGACCCGGCCCCCCTGGCCATATTGTGAGTTAAACCATTTTTGCCTCTACCTCTATGAGAGTTAGGCTTCTGTTGGGGGGGGGCGGTGGGCAGGCCAGTGATGACCCGAAAGAACTGGCCACAGGGGCAGCTGCAGAGCAGTAAGGGGCTTTGGGCTCCCCTGCTCCAGTGGTCCCCAGGCTTTCTGCCGTTTTCTTATTTTCTGGGCACAGTCGAGTTTACTTATCAAAGATCATTCAGTTATTCAACAAACAATAATTGAGCACCTGCTCCATGCCAGGCCCTGTTCCAAGCGTTGGGCTATGGCAGTGAGCGACACAGACAAGGTCCCTCAATCCCAGAGCTTTCACACAGGCACAACAAACAAACAAATTAATGCGAAAGCTTCAGGCAGCCACGTGATGTCACCAGGAGGGCCTGGGAGGTGCCTTTAGAGGGACCTTTACTGCAGAAGTGGCATTTGGGACGAGGCCTGAATGACAAGAAGGAGCCATCTGTCGAGCAGTCTGGGGGGAGAATGTCCAGGGAGAAAAGAGGGGAGCGAGGCAGCTGACGCAAGGACGCCTGAGACAGGGAGGGGCCCACTGTGTGTCCAGGAGCCCCAAGGTTAGCATGGCCAGAATGAGAAAGGTGGACTGAGAAAGCTATGCTTCTGGGCGACCTGGAGGTGTGGTCAGGAGGGGAGGGGCACGGGTGGACGGTGGCAGGTGGATGGGCTGTGTTTGGAGTACTTGCTGATGACTTGGAAGGGGGAGGGGCGGGGAGCAGTGCAGGGAGAGGAGCCAGGGATGACTGACTCCTGCACGGGTGGGCGGCTGGGTGCGTGGGTGGTGCACTTACAAAGGTAAGACGACTTGGAGAGGACAGTTATTAAGCAATAATGAGTTTCCCATCTGAATTTACTCCTCTGTAACAGAGACAGCTGCCAATGGGCGCCTTTGATCAGTGTGACGGCTGAGCTGATGGGGGTCCTGAGCAAAGGAAACACTCTGGTGTTTGATTGCGGCCCCGTTGCGGCAGATGTACAGTTTCCAGGAGGCTTCTGGAAATGTTAAAAATAGTTAATGATCAAAAAGAGGAACTCTCGGGTTCTCATCAGTGCGTGTGTGGATCTCAAGGGGTCTAGCGGCCCCGAATCGGGGACCCCAGGTCTAGCCTAGTCCCCGCTTACACTACAGATGAAAGGAGCTGCACACACTGATTTGTGACCCCGTTGCAAATGCATCGGTGGGCTGGGGAGAGGGGGCACAAGGTTCTGCCTCTCACCTCTGTCTGCCCAGCGTCTGCCCCTGCTCTGTGCCAGCCCCAGTGCTGGGCATTCCTGCCACCAGAAGACTTGTGATGAGTAGATCAGAGTCCATGCCTCCAAAACTTTCCATCTGGGAGTGTGGAGGGGCATGCTAGGAGAGAGACCTGTGTGCCCTGGGCTTCAGAGGTGCAGCTCTGGCCAGGGAGCTGGCACTTGAGCCGTGACTCAGAGATGGGGGTGGCCTTCCAGTCCTGCCCCAGCCCAGCAGAGTGACAGCACCCTTCGTGTTGAGTCCCATTGCCCTCCAGGGACAGCAGATGGGAGACCCAAGACTTGGGGCAGGCTTATCCGTTGGGACTCTGGGGTTGGAGTTGAACCCCTGCTTCTCCCACAGAACAGGAGGAACTAGGAGGACCTCAGAAGACCCCAGGCCCACAGAGTTCATCTTCAGGCCTTTGCCCTCTGCCCTCGGCTCTGGCTGTGGTGCCCAGATCATCCCTTTGGCATAGCCCAAGATGAACCAATCAGTCCACAGCAGGCGTGAAGGTCACCTGTGAGCTCAGGGACCCTTCCGGGTATCAGCTCTGATACAAATCTTTTGGGAGAAGCCCAAGTGCAAGACCAGAAGGGAAGTAGGGTTTAGGAAGAGGATGGAGCTGCTGAAGTTTCCAGCTGGTTCCTGCTGTTGGTCCCTCGCTACCTCCTGGGGGGACTTATTACTGGAGACTCTTTCCATCCCACTGACTTCGTATTTCTTTAGGGGCCACCGGGGCCTCCAGGCCAGCCGGGCCCAGCTGGGATCTCTGCAGTGGTGAGTGACATGGTCCCCTCATCCCTCCCTCCCAGGGCTCTGGCTGGGGCTTCTTCCACAGAGGGGGGTGGTGAGAACAATTTGAGCCCATCCCCCTCCTTCCCTGGCTTCAGCCTCTCCTGCCTCCTGGGTCTCCTCCAAGTGGCATGTAGCAAAGCCTTTGGAGAGGGCTGGAGGCCAGCACAGGCCCCCGCCTTGAGTTCAGGCAGTGCCACCCTGCTCCGCAGGGCCTGGGGATGGGGGCAGGGTCCCTGGCACACAACCACACCTGCCTCTCTGCTCTGTGAGGTTCACTGCTGTCTCTCCTGTCCCCTCTCACCATCCGCCTCCCTTCTCTCCAGGGCCTAAAAGGAGACCGGGGAGCCCCTGGAGAAAGGGGCCTTCTAGGCCTTCCAGGCCAGCCTGGGACCCCCGGACACCCTGGCCCCCCGGTAAGACCCCACATCTTACTGCACAGCGCCAAGGGAAAGGGCCAGTTGGCTTTGTCAGTCGAGCACAGCCCCGCACATCTGGGTTCTGCAGGGGAGGAGAGGCGGTGGGCAGGGAAGAGGCAGTGTGGAACTTGTGCCTGAGGATCACGTCACATCTGGAAGGAAGGACGAGTTCTGCGAGCCAACGCCTGCCAAGCGCACCCCAGGCCGCTGCCTCTGACCGTGCACCGCACTGGGTGTCAGGCGGGGGGACCTGGCGCCCGTTCTGCCCCTGCCCTGCCCCCTCCCCTGGGGAGCTTGCCGGCAGCCACAGAAAATCTGTAAAAGTCAGGAGCCAGAAATGCAGTGCCGTTACCGCAGCCCTCTCAGCAACTTGGAAGCCGGTCCTTGGTCTCGGCTAGTGTTTAGTACTAAGAACTATGACATATTGGTCACTGTCAATGTGCCGAACGGTGACCTAAGTGCTTGACATCTTGTCATTTAATCTGGACCGCAATCCTGTTTAGTGGGACTGATTGTCCCCATTTTCCAGATGAGAAAGCAAAGCGCAGCAAGGTTCAATAGGTGGCCCACTGTCACATAGCTAGTGAGTGGAAGAGCCTGCCAGATTCCAGAACTTGCATCATCCTTAGCCACTCTTCAATACTTCCTCTTCCAAAGGTTCCAGACAGGTGGCCCACATCATGTGGATGGATTGCCAGTCCTAGGGATGAAGTCCCCTGGGGAAACTGAGGCAGGAGCCCAGGTCTCCTAGCCCCCCAGGTCAGGGTATTTTCTTCTGGGAGCAGTGGCCATGGCCCTGGGGCTGGCAGCCTCAAGGGGTTGGTTGACCCCAGCCTGTGCAGGGGTGATGGTTGGCACATCCAGCAAGAGGGCTGAGTCTCACCTACTCACTCTGGTTCTTGCCAGGGCCCCGGGGCAGGTGGGTCCCTCCAAGCCTCTGTCCCTCCCTGCCTATAGGCTTGGAAGCCTCCAGGGTCCCTGGCTGAATCTGCCAGTTGCCTTGTGATCAGACTCCTCTTCCCCACCATCTCACCAGATGCAAGCTGGGCCCAGGGTCGGCCTGTCCAATCCTAGGAGCAGGCTCAGGCCGCCCGGGCCTGTCTCCGGGACCTCCCTGAGGACAGAGGTTCACAATTACCGCCTTTGCTGGCAAACGTGTGACATACACTCAGACAGCTAGGGATCTGTGAGCACGGTCTGCTCTTCCCTTGCACAGCGCCGTCTGGGAGGTGGCTGAGCTGTCAGCATGGGGCCCCGGGACAGGCTGAAGTATGGGGTGGGGCTCTGAGTCTCCATGGCCTGTGCCCAGGGTGCCTGAGGGTGAGGGCTAGAGGATCATGGTTTCTTGGTGGCACAGGGGCTGGGCGTGCATGGTGGGCAATGGGGAGGTGGATGACAGCATGCTGGGTTGGTGCTGATGGCCCTTCTGCCGCTCTCTACTCCACAGGGTGAACCTGGTGCGGATGGTCCAGCTGGCAAAGAGGTACCGTGTTGGGTTTCTCCTTCCCTTGGGGATGCTGCTGCTTGCTCTTCGCCTTGCCCCCACTCCACTTCCTTCACTCAGTATGCACACCTCGAACGCAGAGACCCTCTCCAGGCAGATATGCAGGGAACTGGGAGCCCTTGCTGCATTGTGGAGAGCGATCAGGAACGGATGAATGACACTTATTCTTCACTACATTTCTATTGTGTGCCTGGTCAAAGAGAGCCGATGACGGTGGTGGTGGTAGACCCCAAACAAATACTTCCTGGGCACCAGCTCTCGCCAGGCCTTCTGATATGCCATGCACTGGCCCTTTCCTTCTGGCTTCTCACCTCTATTTGTCTGTGACAAGGGACCCAAACAACACGATCACACAGGGCCATGCCCTAGGAGACATCATTCTCCCTTTGAGCTGTCAGCCAATAGAAGGGAGGCGGTTGCCCAGAGCCCAGCTGGACACAGCCCTGGGCCCCTAGGGTTGTGGAAGGTGGTCCTTTCATGACGCCTCTCCCCAGGACAGCTGGGAGAGGCTGCTCAGACTTGACCCCTGACTTTTGCTTTTCTCTAGGGACCCCCTGGAAAACAGGGACTCTATGGGCCCCCTGGTCCAAAGGTGAGTGGGCATTGGCTGGTTTTGAGAAGAAGAACTCATGAGTGATTAAGGCCAGTTCCAAGCTGCGACTTTAGCCATGGAGAGGAGACACAGGAAGGCCAGTGGGCACGAAGAAAAAATGGGCAGAACTCAGGACTGGCAGCAACCTCATCTCTGAAAATTTTTCACGGGGGCCTATTTCTAAGCTCTGATTGGGAGGATGGAAATCTCCAGTTCATTTAGTCATTGACCGGTTGATTGATTCATTCATGCTGCCGGCATCTGCTTGGTCTCACGTTCCAGGTCCTCTGGCCCAGCCTGGGCTAAACAGAGGTCTCTGAATAATAGCCACTCCGTCCAGTCACACTCCCACTGGCGCATGGCAAGACTTACAGAAGATTAGACATAGCACCCAACTCAGCCTGGGGAGTCCGGGAGGCTGTGCACAGGACGGGAGCATTTCAGCCGAGCAGGGGGAGTGTCCTGGGTAGAAGAAGGGAGAGGGCATTCCACGCACGAGGGCTAAGACAGCGTGGGCAAAGCAGAGACTTCTCAGCAGTGAGGCACAGCTGTAGATTCAAGGGCAGGGCGTTAAACCTGGAAAAGAGGTGATGGGGACCACATCATGAATGATCTTGAATGCCTGGCCAAGGAGTCAGGGAGCCATCAGGATTTCTAACAGGGAGTTATGGCATGAGTGACTGTCTTTTCAAAGGACTAGGACTGCTCTGGGGGCAGTGAGGCCCCACAACCTGGTAGGAAGCTGCAACCACAGTCAGAAGAAGATGCCAGGGGCGGAGTGGGGGTGGGTTGGGGCGGGGGGAGAGAGAGGCTGATTGCTGAGACATAATGAGGTGGGCTTGATTAGTCCTTGGTGATGCTAGATGTGACTTCCTGTCCTTGTAGGGTGATCCGGGACCTTCAGGACAGAAGGGCCAGGCAGGAGAGAAGGGAAGAGCTGGCATGCCTGGTGGGCCCGGCAAGAGTGGCTCCATGGGGCCTGTTGGGCCACCGGGTCCTGTGGGAGAGAGAGGCCACCCTGGATCTCCGGGGCCTGCAGGGAGCCCTGGATTGCCCGGGGTGCCCGGCTCCATGGTAAGGGGAAAGGCTGGCAGCATGGGCACCGTCCCACAGAGCAGGCATCCAGGGTGGAGCAGAGACCATCGCAGAAGCCCCCGAGGGAAACAGCATGAAACCACATGGTGGTTCTTAACCCTGCTTCGGAGAACAGGGAGGCGTGGGGACCCCCTCCCCAGAAAAATGCACTGATCGATAAAATGTTGTGCACCATTTCAGGCGGGGGTGGGGCAGGGTTAGGACCTCGGATTAAGTATCTGTGGGATGCCCCTAGAAGCTTTGTTCCCTTCCTTATCCTTTATTTCCACAAAGTCTATTCCCAGGGGGAGAGCCAGGCTTGGAAGTATAATTGAGGCAGGTTTTCTTTTCTTTTTTTTTCTTCCTCAGGGAGACATGGTGAATTATGATGAAATCAAGAGGTTCATCAGACAAGAGATCATTAAAATGTTTGATGGTAATTGGCAGCCGGCTGGGCGGCAGTGGGCGCTGCCGGCTCTTCCCCACTGTTTCTCTGCTCTGGCCTGGCCTCCTTTTCCTTTAGAGCCCAATCCTCCTCCCCAGACCCCTCCTCGCCCACTTACAGGCATATGTTCAGACTTCAGACCTTCCTTATCACCAGCTCCGCTCAGAGATACGATGAATCCCCCTGCCCTCCCCGAGCCCCCACTGCAGCAAAGGACACAAGAAAGTTGAAATCAAATGAGTCTGCGTGAAGGGAGCTCTAAATAGAGGGGCGAGCAGCAGCCATAAGATAGCTGGTGTGGCTTCACTTGTAAGCTTTTTCCCTGTTCACTGTTCCTCCGGCATCGCCCTGCTAGGGCCTGGGGAGAACGTGGCCCCTGTCCTGATGGCGCTAGCCATCTTGCTTGGGAAGCAGACCTTGAACGCCAAGCAAGGAGTCTGGACTTTCTCATGAAGCCAGTGGTAGACTAACACGAGTGTTGGAGAAGAGGGAGGCCCTAAATCAGGTCTGTGCTGCTGAAAGAGCACCGTGCAGAGGAGGGTGGAGGCGAGGGCATGGGAGGCCTGTTCTTTGCTCTGACTCCCCTTTGAAGAAAGGCTGTCTTGGACCCCATGCTGGCGGCCTGTCTGCATCAGGCTGAGTCCCCGGGACACACTGGGACCTGCCGCTGTCCTTTCTTGCAGAGAGGATGGCTTATTACACCTCCAGGATGCAGTTCCCCATGGAGATGGCTGCAGCCCCAGGACGACCGGGGCCCCCAGGGAAGGACGGGGCTCCGGGCCGGCCAGGTGCTCCGGGATCACCGGGACTTCCTGGTCAGATTGGCAGAGAAGGACGCCAAGGCGTGCCAGGAATGAGAGGTAGCTCTGCCCTCCAGGTCCTGGGGTGCACGTGTGACTCTTTGGGGCAGACATGAGCATTGCATGAGGTCTGCTGTGAATATATTTGTGTGTCTGCTTGTGTTTCAAATAATCTGACTGGGTGTGTCATTTCTCTGCTCAAGAATAGGACTCATTTTATTTCTTTTGTCCCAGGATTGCCTGGTACCAAAGGTGAAAAGGGGGACATTGGCATTGGCATGGCAGGAGAAAATGGTCTCCCCGGCCCCCCAGGTACGAAGCACCATTATCTCAAACAGCCGCTATGCTTCCCTTACGTTCCTTCTGCAACTCAACATCGTTGTGTAGAACCTCAAAGAACCACAGGTCCATCACCCAACGTTCACAGTCGTGCCAGTGTGTGCAAAGTGGGGGGCGGGAGGCCCAGGGCCCGTCCTCAAGTCCTAAACTGGGCTAGCAGGACACAGGGGAAGAAGACAGCCAAATATGGTGAGGCCAGCGAATGAGCGTTCACGTCCTGCTCGGCGCCATGCTGGCTGTCCAACCTTGACAAGGTCGCTGAGTCAGGCTGCACAGCTTAAAAGAGAAGTAACCGAAGCCTGACAGCCTGGCTCTGCGACCCAGCGTCACTGAACACTCAGGCTCCCGGTGTGAACCTCTCTGAACCTGTGTCCTCATCTACAAGATAGTATTTCTGACAAATAGTTATCAAACATAAGGTGTTATTTACCATGACCGTGATTTCTTCTGCTCTTTTCACCTGGGTCTCCTGACCTCCCCTCTCTGACTCTCCCCTCCCCAGGTCCTCAAGGCCCTCCGGGGTATGGCAAGATGGGCGCGACTGGACCAATGGGCCAGCAAGGCATTCCAGGCATCCCTGGCCCTCCAGGTCCCATGGGCCAGCCGGGCAAGGCTGGCCACTGTAACCCCTCGGACTGCTTTGGGGCCATGCCGATGGAGCAGCAGTACCCGCCCATGAAAAACATGAAGGGCCCTTTCGGCTGAAATCACGGCCTCCGTCAGATGCAGGACTCCGTGGGGAATAAATGGCCAAAACATACGGGACTCTGTGATGAGTTGTGAATGTTCTGTTTTTCTTAATTGCTATTAATATTTTTTTACCAATAAATAAATAAAACTACACGCAACCCCACTACCAGTGGGGTCTTCTGGTGCTGCCACTGCCTCTCTGTCACTCCCCTTCTGTCATGTGGCCCCAGGGTCATAAGGGCATTTCCCGAGTATCTGTGGCCAACCAGTGGGGTTATGTGGGATGCTGCTGTATAGGGTGCACTCAACTCGGCTCTCCTCTCGAGATGCTTCCGAGTCATGCTTCGGTCCCCTGTGGACTTCGGGTCCTGCCCTTCATGGCACGCCTCTCAAAGTCAGAGAGGGGGCCTCACTCAGCCTGTCCTCAGGGACGAGCCAAGCGCAGGTTTGAAGGCCCCACTCACCGCTCATAAAGGCCCCTCCCTGATTGCTTCCCGAGAGAAACCAGCGTTCAGTACCCCACCCCACCTCTGCCCACCCTCCTCACCTCTTGAGCGGGGCCCAGAGCCATTCCAGGGTGTGCCTGGGGGAATGCCACCCCGTGCGGAGGTGTGTTCCGGTGCTTAACAGCTTCCCCGAGCGCAGTCCCTTCTTGCTGCTCCAGTAATTCCGTGATTAGAAAGTCTGTGCAAACAGGAAAGATAGGCTTCATCTCCCGGCCTAGGCAGCCAGGGACTGCTTCTCCGGAAAATGAAATGGAACCTTTTGCCTGGACCAAGGCACTGCCCTGTGCTCGGCTCTCCTGGACTACAAACGGCATCTTTTGTAAAACCTCATTCATCTAACGTGTGTGGTGCTTTTTCCACCGTCTTAGCAGAGGCCTTCAGAAACAGGCTGTATCAGCGGAAAGGGCAAAGGGGTCATGGGCGAGCCATGATCAGATCTAAGCTCAGGGTCTTCAAAGTCCACTGGGAATTTGGTGATCTATCAGCTGTCTCCTTCTCCATATATAAAAAGGCCAGGAAGAAAAGAAGACCAGGAAAAAAAAAAAAAAGGGAGCAAGTTGAATATTATGGAAACATTCCATCTCAAGCCTCTTCCTTCTGTCCTTTTCACATCTCTTGTCCTGATGAGCTGGCTGCCCTGTGAGAAAGCAACAGGGCACGTCCAGAGGGACTTCTAAAGAAAGCCTTTTTACTGGCCCCAGCTTTCTGGAGGGTTTATTCAAGTTGGATAAACTTCAAAGGGATCACAGAGCAGGCTCAGAAATGTACTCAGAGTCTAGATGCTTATCCAAACTGCCTGAAGCCTTCAAACTGGCTGTCATCTCTCCAGAGCTGGCACGTCCAGCATGGTTCTGAAAACTCCCTCCTCCGGTAGGGCCCCCAAATACCAGGAGACCAGCCTACTGATGGCTTTCCTGAACCTTTGCCCTATTTTCTTCCTGCCAGGAGCAGAGGGGTGCCAGTGGCGGGGGAATGATATGAGGCAGACTCTGGGGCATGCCTCGGTGTCTCCAATGATGCTTTTAGATGCTCATTTTATCCCTCAGCAGCAATTCTCAGCTAACCCTGGTTCTAACAGAAACCACGAAAAAGCAAACACATCATCTTTGCATTGAAGTAGCAGCCAGTGTTGGACAGTGGATGAGGACAGATGTTAAAGTGTTCCCACTGGAAGGCCAGCTTCTAGTTTCGGCCCAGTCTGCGGGAAGTGCTAACTGATGGTTGGCCTCATGATAAGGAGGATGTTGGCGTGAGTAGAGACAGAAAAGCAGGGCCAGCTGTTGGGTTGAGCGTGTTGGCTCTGAAGGCCAGAGGGGAATATCACAATGGGGAAATGTCACACTCATCCCCTTTGAGGGCCCCCAGGGAATCCATCCTAAGATAGTAAATGATGCTTTCTTTCCCTTTCTTCCAGAGTCAAATTCATGCTCCTTACTCTTCAGGGGAGTCTCTAACAGGCTGGTTAAGCTGTCATGATTTGAGTGCCCGTCTCCGTGGAGTTTGGAATTGCTGTGTTTTCTTGGACCATGAAGAACCAGATGGAAAGCTGAATTTTATAGTCTCTTCTGTGACTGTGGTCAGCAAAAAAAATCCACGGATTTTGCTCATAAGTTCAGGAGCTGAAGAGAAAAGGAGGGGCCTAAGATTTCCACTCCTTTTCGGTGGCTCTCTCAAATTCCTGCCCTGTTATTCTTTGGTCTTCATTTCTTAGGATGTTCTAGGCTTTAAAGGCAGCATACAGGGACGCCTCGGTGGCTCAGTGGGTAAAGTATCTGACTTTTGATTTTGGCTCAGGTCATGATCTCATGGGTTCGTGGGATCAAGCCCTGTGTCAGACTCTGTGCTGACAGCAAGGAGCCTGCTTGGGACTCTCTCCCTTTACTCTCTTTGCCACTCCCTCACACGGGTAAACTCTCTCTCTCAAAATAAATACCAAAACTTAAAAAAAAAATAACAGCAGCACACAGGTCATTCAAATTGGTAAGATCTAACTTGATGAGTCTGTTCTCACTACTTTGTGCCAGGAACTGTCATAGGGAGTCAGAGGCAAACAAGATAGATGTGGCCCCTGTGCCCATGGTGTCCACAGAGAAAGCAGAGTTACACAAGCAATTACAACAAAGTGGTATGGTGGGGCAGTACCAGGCGCCAGGAGAGTGCAGGGCTGAGGGACCTCACCTTGTCTAGACACAGATCGATGGGTGCAGAGGGAACACCTGTGCCAAGGGCCAGAGGTGGCTAAGCACAGCGTGCTGACAGGGGGACAGTGTCTTGTGGCTGGAATGTGGAGTGTGAGCAGCACAGGCAGGGGGAGGCAAAGGTTGGAGGATCCTTAATTTGAGACACATTTCGCGCTGTGAGAGGGAGAAAAGGCTGCTGCACAGAAAAATCACCAATTTGATGCCTTCTGGAATTTAAACCTTTCTTTTTAGCATCATAGTTTCCCATCACCAGAACTCAACAGGATTTAGACGCTTTCTTCACGTGTGGTCTGGGAGCCCCATTATGACACTAGCTCTTTTTTTGTTGTTGTCCTGAATCATTTATGGGAATAGAATATATCAGTGTACTCTCTATATGATCCCATAATGCAAAAGAATTGTGGCCAAAACGCCACATCTGCCATTCTCATTTTTCTGTTGGTTCTGCGGAAATCTGCAAATCAACCTCTCATCCATAGCATCCAACTGCAATTTATATTTCAGGACTGGCTGTAGCTGGAATCAAAGAGAATTAATTCCACAATAATTAGGTGACCGTTGGTATTCCTTCTCAGTAAGCAATACTGGAGCTTGGAGCCGAGCCAGGATGCCTGGGAGGGGGAATGATATGTCCCAAGGGGAGGTGATATTTTCCAGTGGATGGGCCTTCCATTGCCAAGCTCTGCCTCACCTCTCACGGGTCAACCACAGCACTCCCGTGAACTCAGGAAAGTGCTCTGTGCTCAAAAAAGGGACTGGAATCCAAGTGTTCCTCTTTGGTTAAAGCTGAAAACAATAACAGGAACCTCCCCACCCACCTCTGTCTGCCTCAGGTAGTTGAGGTTTTGGAAATGAGTTGATTGTTTTTCAGTCTTTGGAAGATCCTGATCTCCCTTTCATCCAGCCTGCTCCAAAATAAACACACCTGGGCCTGCCCCAGGTCCTCAGAGGCACAGGCCTGGAGGTCAGTGTTGGCTGGTCTCCGTGCCCGAGAGAGGACTTGGATACTCTTGACCCTACAAAGCACAGACATCTAACAGAACGTTCTCCTAGGAACCCTTTGCTGGGCAGACGGGCTTAGGGCTTTGAGATTTTCATAAAAATGGAATCCTCAGCACCTAGAACAGAGGTCGGTAAGGGGTGGGAATGCAACAGGGTTAATATTTTTGTGGAATGAAAAGAGTGTGCATCACGTGACCCCAGCCTGCCGTCCGGGTGTCACCTATTTTCTCTCCCAGCAAATACCCCTTGACTTTCAGCCCATACTGCAGGACTTCTTCCTTTCTGAAATATTGCAATTTGATTCTACCCATTTTTTTTTTTGACTGGGTGAAAGGGGGCAATTTACAAAGGTAAAGACAAGACTACTAAGTGCTGAGTAGTTAAGAGATGTGCACCTGGGTTTAAATCCTGATGTCTCCATTTATCTTTTTGGTAGTAAGGAAGTCACTTAGCCTCTTTTCAGCCTCAGTTCCTCATAAACAAGCAGAAATACCTATCTCAAAATATGTAGTGGAGATGAAATAACACATTGTACTTAGCACAACATTGGGCACGTAGATAGCATTCAATATAGGATGACGACGATGATGATGATACCTCACAATATTTATTAAGTTAATTCCAGACACTATTCTTGGCACTGGCGACACAGGACTGAATAAGAAAAGGACAATCCTGCAGTATACATGTAAACTTTAGGGGCGCCTGGGTGGCTCAGTCGGTTGAGCTTCCAGCTTCAGCTCAGGTCATGATCTTGCGTTTCGTGGGTTCCAGCCCCACGTCAGGCTCTGTGATAACAGCTAGCTCAGAGCCTGGAGCCTGTCTTCAGATTCTGTGTCTCCCTCTCTCTCTGACCCTCCCTAGCTCACGTTCACTCTCTCTTTCAAAAATAAAACATTAAAAAAATAATAAAGAAACTTTAAAGAGGACATTCGAACAGTGATAAGTAGTAGTGAAGACAACAAAACACTCTAAGATGACAGGTGACTAGCATGTGGGGGGACAGTGCTACTTTAGATGTGGTGTCCAGGAATGTCCCCCCCCCCCCCGCAAAGTGATATCTGAACCGAAACCTGGATGGCAAGGAGGAGCTAGCCAGTGAAGGGCCAAGGGAAGAGCATTCCAGACAGAGGCAAGAGCTAATCCCCAAATCCAGAGGTGGGAATGAGCTCAGTTCCATGGGTGGAGTGAACGGAGGGGGACAGAAGGAGCAGGCAGTAAGGCCGGAGATGCAGGCAAGGTGTTGGCAAGGCACCAACATTTTTAAGATTTTAGATATTAAGAGTTATGAGAAGCCTCTGGAGGAATGTAAGCCCAGGAATGACATGATCTAATTTCCATTATAAGACAAACACTTTGGCTGCTCCATGCAGAATAGAGTGTGGGAGAAAGAGGGATTTGATCGGGAGGCTACCGCAATGATGCAGGCCACAGATGAGGGAGTCTTGGACTAAGGTGTTAGTGCAAACAGGGAGAAATGAGCAGATGTGGGTCTACTTTTGAAGTAGAGCAAATGGAAATGGGAAAATACGTGGAGAAACGGAGGCCACGCTAGGACAATCCTAGGTTTCTGGCCTGGGAAGCTGGGTGAATTTTCTGAGATTAAGGAGAGAAATGAGTTTTGGGGAAAATATCAAAGAGAACTCTTCCATGAGGCAGGCTGGACTATAGCACAGCAACAGTACCAAGTGCCAATGAGACTGGGTCATATGGTGAAGGGCCTGGAGTGCCGGAATGAAGAGGCTGGGCCTTTTTTGTAGGTGTATATGAAGAGGAGCCCTGGTAGGCTACCCAATGGGCAAGGAGCATGATCAGCACAATTATTTTGGAAAGTGCCTCACTAGATGGTTTGATAGATGGGCTAGAATGGATAGTACTTCATAACACTTCATTTTATTTCTTAAAAAAAAAAAAAATCAAGTGCCAGGCACTGTACTAGGCACAGGGGATATGACAAGCAAAACCAGATACAATCTATGCTCACATGTTAGAACTTAACAAATTACTCCAATAAGCCTGCAAACAAGTGTAGAGCCTGAACCACCAAGACCAAGTAAGTATGACTATATGCGGTCTCTTAGTAACCAGGATTTGACTTTGTAGACCAGTCAAGACTTCCCGGCTGAGAACTGGGCATCCATTGACACCAGCTCTAGGCCACCTCTGCCCCAACCTACTGTGAACTAGGGCAAGTCACTGTCTCTCTGGGCTTCAGTATCCCCATTTTATGCAAAAAGAGACCCTTATGTGATCTAATTATTTCCTCCTCCTCTGACAGCGTAGGATTTTCCTCTCCAAAGCCCACAGATCCCACTCCACAGCTACTAAATGGCACGTGGTGTCCTGACGTTAGAGCGAAGTACTTCGCTGTTGCCTCCTCCATCCTTTCCAGGAGGCCTGGGTCTGTTTCCGGTTGTCACGGGAACCGCCTGGGCCCTCCTCCGGCGGGCGGAAACTTAGGGTGACTGACGACTGCAACTACACCACTACCAGGCGTCCCCTTTGCCAGGTTGAAACATGGCCACCACTGCAACAACCGACCCAAGCTTCTCACCAAATACCCGGGTCTGGGCCATCGCGGGGCCTACGCTAGGTCAGGAAACGGGGCAACAATAATGCGAACACAGCGAATAAGATTTCCAGAAACCTCCACCCAAGCCTTAGCAACTCGGGCCTTTCCTTGAGGCGCCCGACCGCCGCCCTACGCGTCACTTCCGTCGACCCGTGCACCCAGGATTGACAGCGATGAACAACCAATCAGAAGCAGGCCCGCCCCCCAGGCCCAAGCGGCGGACTTGGGCCCGGGAAGCTCCACCCATCGCCGGCGTGTGACGTCGAGTCGCCATGGCCAGCTACCCGTACGGGCAGGTGAGTGTGGGGAGGGGTGGGGGAGGACGATTGCAGGAGGGGCCTAGACGAATCCAGGCCCCGGCCCTGCTTCGCTTTCTCCCGGCTCCTCCGCGCCTTTCCCACGATGAGGTTTCGTTCGGGACCGAAGGCCAAAGGGCTGGTCGGTCGCGCCCGTCTCACGTCACGCAGGACTAAGGTCTGGGAGGTCGCGGCGCGCCCCCTTTGACGTCGCGCCGGCGAGGATTTGGGGACCTTGGACCCCACGTAATCAGGCTGGGCTCTGCCCGGGCCCCACGCCTTCTCAGGACTCCTGCGAGGGGGTCCCTCGGCCTCGCCAGCGCCCACAGATCATTTAGAGCACTGGTTTCGTCGGCATCGTTTGGGGCATCGGATAAAAACACCCCCTGACGTACTGCATGCGAATAATCAGGCAGGAGACTCTGGTTTTCGCAGGTGCCACGAGTGACCTTGTTTACCTAGTCTAACACTTGCATTTCACGCGTGGGAGAAGTGAACCCCAGAGAAGACACAGAACTCTGAAGTCTCCAGGCAGGCAGCAGAACCCGGAAGCCTCAGCAACGTGCCCTTTCCCACTAACGGCCCATTTCGATCCAACCAAGAGATTCTGTGGCCAGAATCCTTTGTTGGATGTCAGATTGGTAGAGTGGTTCAGTTCATCTTGGAGTCAGAGGAAGGCTCACCCACTTGTCTCCATCACTGTAATAAATAGTTTTGAGCAGCTAGGCAAGGGGATTTTGCCTTTGTGGGCCTGTTTCCCCCTTCCTACAATAGGGCCCAATAATAGGGTCTACTTCATAGAGCTGTTAGGAAGTCATGCTTGTAAAGCATTTTGGTACTTCTCAAGGTGTAACAGTATTTTGATTTTTTTTTAGACTCCTAGAAGGCTAGTGCGGGGCGAGGGTCCTCAAAATACCTTCATTTTAAGAAACTGAAGCCCAGGGAGGGATCCTGAGTTGCCCAAGGTCATAACTAATTTAGGAGATAAAACTCATGCAGGGAAAACTGGAAAACAAATAAATGGGATATTAGAAAGCACTCAACCGAGTATAGTCGCACGCCAAAAGAGTGGCGAGGAATTGCAGTGCTGTATGGCCTTTGTACACGATATTTGGGACCTTTATGATCTTGGTGATGAAGGTCCTGTAGGCATGCTAGCAGAGAGGTTATTATCCCAAATATTGCTGAGGAAGGAGCCCAAAGAAGTTAAGTGGCTTACTCAAGGTCACATGTAGCAAGTGAGGGCTAGAACTTAGGTCTCCTTTTATTGCATATTAAGCAGAGGTAGGAAAAAAAAAAAAGAGACTGGCATCGGCTGAGGTTAGGAGGAAGTATAACCTAGCAGGGTTTCCGAAGCTCCCTTCCACTTGTTGGATCTTATGAAATGTTAATAGGTATTGCTAATAGAGGAAGATTTTGTGGTTAGGGAAGTTGGGAAATAATTCTGTTAAATATAGCTGAATAAGTTCGTTCAGCATGGGTATCTCTGAATTTTTTTTTAATGTTTTTATTTATTTTTGAGAGACAGAGAGAGAGACAGTGTGAGCAGGGGAGGGTCAGAGAGAGGGAGGTACAGAATCTGAAGCAGGCTCCAGGCTCTGAGCTAGCTGTCAGCACAGAGCCCCACGCGGGGCTCAAACCCACAAACTGTGAGATCATGACCTGAGCTGAAGTCGGACGCTCCACTGACTGAGCCACCCAGGTGCCCCTGAATTCTTAATTTGTTAATGTGCCTTGAAAATCTGCCATAGAAGGTTGGAATATGCAGTATTTCTTAAACTTATTTAACCATGGAACTTCCTACCACCCCCCAACCTCCACCTTTTTTAAGGTCTGGTCATTTTTGGGGGGAACACTAGTATTCTGGAGGAACACAGTTTGAGAAAACGTTGCCAGGGTGCACCGTTTCTCGGTGGATGGTTTGTGTCAGAATCACCTAGGAGCTTCTTTAAAAAGCACACTTTCGGGTTCTACCTCAGACCTATTCTGAGCCCAGGAAGGGTCCAGGAGTCTACATCATAATGAGCTTCTGGAGTTCATTTGTATGCATCCTGGAGGCAATGGCATAGAGTTGAAGAGCCTGAACTTCCAGGGTAAGCTACAACTGGGCTAGAATCCTAATTCCAACACTTAATAGTTCGATGCCTTTGGACAAACCATCTAAGGGCTCTGAGCCTCAGTTTCCTCACCTTCAGGAAGGGAGGCATAACAAAAGGGAGGATTCTGCCTTCATAGGGATGAAATCAAGACAAAATACAAGCCAGCCTGCAGGGAACTTGGCACATTGCTGATACCGAGTGTGGGCCAGTGCCCGGTGATGGCTCTTGTCCTCGCACTTGCTGTTACCGTGCCGCCTGGGCGTACCCTCAGAGTGAGATACTGAAAAGGAGCACGAAGAGAAATGTGTCTAGAAGAAGAACTGCTTTTATTCCCCCATCATACCCTTTTCCGCCTGTCCAGCTCCTGGTCTGAGGTATTACAAGAAAATCCCTGGTTGTTTTAGAGCATCCAAAGGCTTAGCAGCACCCCTGCTTCACCCAGTAAGCGCCTAGTGCACCCAGTAACTCCATCCTATTTTTGGGAGTCACAACTCCCATTTTCCCCTGCCTCCAGCCATGGGGTCCTCAAGCATGGCCTGGGTGTTGGAGTCATAAAACTCAAGTACCCTTTGGTCCTGGGTGGGAGAGGGTAGCTTGGTGGGTTTCGGTCCTTGAGGCTGAGATATTTGGCTACACACCCTGCCCTGCCATTTCCTTGCAGAAATTCCTTGCAAAAGTCCAAGACACTGTTTCCCCTTCTTTAAAATGGGGTCATAAAAGAACCTACGTCAGGAGTTACTGTAAAGTTTAAGGGGCTAATCCGGGTACAGTGGTTGTCGTGGTGTTTGGCATAGAGTAAATAGTCCAAGGAAGGAGTGATACAGATCAGTACATTGTAGAATTGGTGTGATAAGTATTAAATGGGAGTAAGCGTAAGGTACGAGGCCAGCACAGGAGGGACACCTCAGTCTGGGGGTGAGGATCTCTTAGAGGAGGTGACATTGAAGCCAAAAGCTGAATCACCAAGAGGCGATAACTGAGTGAAGAAAGTGGAGGGTCTAGCGTACACAAAGTTTGGGAAATGAGAGCCTAGTGTTTTGGAGGAATTTCAGGAGATCAGTATGCAGCGAAGAGGAGAGAAGGGCTAAGAAATGAGACCAGAAAGGTAAGCAAGGACCAGATGCCTTTCGAGGGAGTGCAGACTGCATCCTGACTAACAGGGGGATCATCAAAGAGGAGTTTTTTCTCCTTTGTCCTTTGGAGCCGCACCACGGGGCCCTGTGACAGTGGACTGGAGCAGGAGGGACTGGAGGCAGGGCAGCTGACGTCACCCTGGTTAGAGAGAAGAGCGACCTGGTGAAAATGGATTTGAGAAGCATTTGGGAGGTAGAATTGAGAAAACTTGGTGCCTAGTTGGGGTGACGGAGGGGAGGAAAGAGGAGGTGCCCAGGAGGGCACTAGGGTTTCAGGTTTCGGGTTTAAGTGACTGGGTGGGAGGTACCGATCGCTGAGATGGGGACTCACAGGGAGGAACAGATTTGTCGAGAAGATCCAGGAAGTTGTTGGATATGTGGGTCTGCAGCTCTGGAGAGATGGAGCCAGACCAACGATTTTGGCATGTGAGCACCAAGGCCTTAATTGAAGTCTTGGGATAGTTCTTGGCCCAGTATTTATTGGCTGCAGGTTTCTGGCCTTTAAATATTTTAGGAGGCTCTGCTGGTGAATGCCCAAACCACTCCTGTCGTCTTGGTTGTTTAACCCCTTAGAATGGGCTTTAGCCTCCTCCAGCCGACCCTTGAGGGGCAGCTCCAGAGCACAGGCCTCTTTTTGCAAGGCAGCCTGCTCCATTCCCCATCCGGGCTCAGCATGGACCAACCTTTGAGATCTTCGAACTCCATGAGGGTCTTGGGGGTAGAAGAATGAATGCTCAGAGCCGAAAGAAAACACAGAGCTTCTTGAGTGGGTTATGTAGGGGGAGGCGAGCTCCCTACCACTTGCATGAACGCAGACAGAGATTCAAGATGGTGCTTCCGAGATTCCATCCCCTACAGAGAGGCTGGGCTGGAGGGCCTTTGGGCATCTCTTACAGTCCTGTGCTTCTCAACTCAGGTCTGGGCTGAAAGAAGAGTAAGATTCTTCGGAGTCCTCCTGATTTCCGGGCTTGAAGCATCTAAAAGATCACCCACCCCATCCACCTTCCCCCTTCAGCCCTGTCCACTGTAGAGATTCCTCTGTAATTTGACAGTTGCATTGAGAACAGTCCCTATTCAGTCACAATTGAGTGAACACAGCAGAGGGGGGTAGAGATAGGCCCCGTTTTGAACCCCAACTCATCTGTTCTAGTTGTTCATCACAGGCACAGGTACCTTAATATTCTCATCTGTAAAATCGGGGCAGTAGCACTTCTCTCACGGGACTGAGGAGCAGTGGGGGTCGGTTGAACCAGAAGCACCTTGCAGAGCCTCAGTAAGATGTGAACTGCCCCACCCCCCGCCCCAGTATATCCAAGGTAGCTTATTTGCATTCAGTAGAGACCTCAGGATAGTTTTTTGTGATGCTTTGGGAACTGTGGTTGCAGGACTCTTCCTATCTTTTCCTTCCTCCCTCCATCCCTCCCTTCCTTCCCACAGTCTTGTGTTGATCAGCATGAAATGCTCTTGGAAAAAGCCTCAAAAGGGTTGGCAGTGTGGAGTAGTGTAAAAGAACAGGGAGTCAGGGACTCCAGTTTTCACGTCTGGTCCAGACCTTCACTCACAGCTCCATGACCCTTGACACCATCTTCCCCAAACTTCCTCGGCAGCCTGGATCCTGCCTCAGTGGGCGGCCCCACTGCCTTTGTGGGTACACCCTGGAAACCTGAGTCATTCTAAACACTTCCCTTTCCCTCCCCCTGCATTTACTCCCTAATCGAATTAGTTGTCAAGTCATGTCTAGCCTATCTCTGAAATAGCTTCAGAATCCATCCTGCTTGCTCCACGTCTAAGTCCGCTGTCTGGTTCAAGGCCTGCCTGCCGAGCACCTGGGCTGCTGCCTCCCCCACTCCTCCTCCACCCCGCTGCTGGTTAATTCTCTGCACTGTGCTCTGATCACGTTCCTCCTCTGCTGAAAACCCTTCTGTGGCGCTCTGTTCCCTCAGGCATAAAGCCTAAACTCTTCAGAGTGGGATTCATCTGTTCAAATATTTATGGAGGCTTGCAGGTGCCGGGCACTGTGCTGGACGCTGGGTGCCGCGATGAATGAGGCCCCGTGTCTGGCTGTGGGGAGCCCACTGTTGCACGGAGGAGACAGAGACAGACAAAATAGTTTTGAGATGCCAGTAAGTCACCAGCTAACTGAAAGGCAGCAGGAGGGGAGCTTGGTCAAGGAGTGTGTAAAGAGCCGGCCTTTCTGAATCCACCTTGCCTTCTGGTCCCCGCCCTTGCTTTTCAGGCCATTCCCCCACCTCTCTGTGCTCACCCCTAGGTCCTGTGCCTTCGCCTGTCTTCTCCCTCCTGTCTGGAATGTCTTTTTTCCTGCTTTCCTTTTGGGGAATGCGTATGCATCCTTCAGAGACGCCTGCAGTATCACTCCTGCCTCCTCCAGGAAGCCTTCCTTGACCTACTTAATGCATTTCTTTATTTGATTGCTCATCCATCATTCAACAAACAGAACAAATTACTCTGTTTATGTCTCCTGGATCACAGTTACGTAGACTTTTTCTGATGGTACGGATCAAACTATCAATATCACCGTGGCCCACAGTGAGACACAGGGACAGGCCCAATTTAGTTTTGCCCCCGCCCCCCATACCTAGTACGGTATGGTCACTGTAAATACTTGCCAGGTGAAGTCATTTCACGGTTGTGAAAGATCTTCCTTTTTCTGTTGGAGGACTGTCGGCAGGATTCTGCCAGGAGCGTGCGTGCGTGCGTGTGCGTGTGCGTGTGCGTGTGTGTGTGTGTGTGTGTGTGTGTAAGTGCTCTGTACACTGCAGGTAAGGGCTGTAATGCAAGGCAGACCAGAAAGGGTTGAGCTGCTGCCAGACCAACCCAGACCCAGCAGGCCCCTGAAATGTGACAGCAGGAGGGTCAGAAGACCTGCCTGCCTGGCAGCACCTGCTTTGTTGATCTGATTTGGGGGCATTTCTGGGAGGAGGGGGCAGAGGTGGGGGAGGCCTGTGCCTCAGGTGCCCTAGGCCAGGTCCAGTTTATGGTTTTGCTCCCTGGCCGATTGTGAAGCAGCTACTTCTGCCTTGTGTCTGGCCTCTTCTTTGGGTGTGCCCAGACTCTGCAGGGTCCCCACCCCTTGCTGGAATCCGGTGCCCTATTGTTTAAGGGAAGAGCACTGTAGCAGGAGGCATTGGGAGTCTCTGGGCACGGGTGTGGTGGGGAGTGGTCCGCCTCCGGCTCACTGTGATTTGAGCAGTTCCCGTCCCCTGTCTTTAGTCACCCCATCCCTGACCTGAAAGGGTTAGGTTAGATGACACCCTCCCCTCCCAGAGCCCGGTCCGTCGCACTGCTCCAACCCCCTTCTCCTTATCCCAGCTCAAATGCTGCTTTCTCCTGGAAACTCCCTTGATCTCACCCTCTTGCCTTTCTGGTCCCATGACGCATGGCTTGTGCATCCATCTGTAGCACCTGTTTCCTTATGCTGTTTTGTTAGATGTTGCGGAGCATGTTTCCAGGTCTCTTCAGTTAACTGTTCAGTTAACTGCTTCGTTAGACTGTTTTGCTCCTCTGTATATCCCCATCCCCAAGAATTTGTCTGGCCCAGGGCTTCGCTGATGATAATTAATATAATAATAACAACAGCCAAGGTTTATAGATCATCATGGTTTTGCCGGGCACTGTTGTGAGAACTTTTTTTCTTACGTTGGTAGTTTTCTTTTTTTTTTTAATTGTTCTTAATGTTTATTTTTGAGAGAGAAAGAGTCAGAGTGAGAGCAGGGAAGGGACAGAGAGAGACGGAGACACAGAATCCGAAGCAGGCTCCAGGCTCTGGGGTGTCAGCACAGAGCCCGACGCAGGGCTTGAACCCACAAACTGCAAGATTGTGTCCTAAGCTGAAGTTGGACACTCAGCGGACACTCAGTGCCACCCAGGCACCCCACATTCGTGGTTTTCAAACTGTCGAGTCACTTGAAGGCTTCTACAGTGCTCCCTCAGGATCTGACAAGGGAGGGGGCTCAGCATGGAAGGGGCTCTGGAACCCCCACCTCGCTGCTGCCAAAGCAACTTTCTTTTATCAGTGTTTAAAATTGTACTTTCTCAGAAGAGTTTTTTTTTTTAATGTTTTATTTATCTTTGAGAGACAGAGAGAGACAGTGCAAGCAGGGGAGGATCAGAGAGGGAAACATGGAATCCGAAGACAGCCTCCAGGCTCTGAGCTAGCTGTCAGCACACAGCCAGACACGGGCTCGAACCCACGAACCATGAGATCATGCTCTGAGCCGAAGCCAGACGCTTAACTGACTGAGCCACCCAGGAGCCCCTGAAGAGTCTTTAGCTAAAAGTTAAACTGATGATATTCTGCTGCATTTATTTCTTGTGATCAGCAGAACCTTCCAGTGAGGGAGAGATGATTCTGTTTCACTCGTGAGGAAACAGGCACGGGGAGAGTAAGCCAGGGGCCCACAGTGAGAACTCAGCTAGTGAGCGCAGAGTTAGGAACTGCACTGGGTCTGTGACCTCACCGTAAAGTCGTCTTGCTGCTAGCTTTGGCAGCTTCCAGGGCTTGACAGCTCCCGTCGTGCTGAGTGGGGAAGGTGGAAGGACCTCTTCCGGCCCTCCTTCGAGAAGCCTCCCTTCTTTGACAAGCTGACCTCCTTGACAGCCTTGGCCTTGAGGGAAGGTATCCCAGAAGCCCCCAAACACAACAAAAAGAGAAAGTCCAGGCTCTCAGCAGCTAGGCCACTGGTGTGCATTCTAGATTTTTCTAGAACATGTCCAGGTTGGTTGCCCTCCTCAGAGCCAGGCCTAGCTGCTCCCTATGCCTTTGAGCCCAGACTGTCTGCAGACGTGTTGGGGCTGCCCTCTGTCATTTAGGGAGTTTCAGCTGAACAATCTAGTTTGCGGGTCCCTGGCTAGTGGTGTGGGGCCGTGGACAAGAGAGGGAACGCCCCCTTCTGTGCGTGAACGTGCAGTCCCGGCGCCTCCGTACAGTCTGTGTGTGATTTTTCTGGACTCGAGTCTCCTCCTGCATAGCAGGTGCTGTTCGTAATAGTTAATGTGCGTTGAGTGCCAAGGCCTGTGTCACACGTTTCACATGATCGGTCTCGTTTTGTTCACATACCTGGGAGATAGGCACTGTTTTTATTCCCATTATGAGTAAACAATATCGAGGCTTAGAGAGGGTAAGTCATTAGTCCAGTTCGTAAATGGCAGAGCCTGAACTCAAACTGGCATTTTTTTTTTTTTTTTTGCCCCTTCCCAAGTGTGCTATAGTGCCTGAGGAGCAGGGCCTCCCCTGCCTGCCTCACGGAGCCGAGAGTGAGATGGGGAGGTGCTTTTGTGTCTCAGGGTCAGGGGCTCATGCCACAGATGAGCCGGTGCCGCCGATACATCGTCTGTGGTTGAAGAGGGCCAGGGAATGAGTTCTCCACATAGAGATGGAGGCAGCACGGGGTGAGGCTTGGGGATTTTGCTTCATCTGCCGCCTCATTGTTCAGTAAATATTTATTTACCGAGCCTCCATTCGGCACTGGGGCCAGGGATAGAGTGGCAAACCAGACATGATCCCAGCCCTCGCGGAGCTCCTGGGCTCCACAGGGAGGACAGGCAGGAAGGCAAGCCCTGACCTCCGCAGGTCGTTGGCACTAGGATCTTGGGTAAGTTTTATCTTCTCTGGAAGCCCTGGGTTGCCCACCTGAGCAATGAAATCCTAATCCCAGCCCTGCCTAGGGGAGCAGCCGGAAGAGGCTGGTGGCTGTGCCTTGTAGCAGTGCCCTTCTGTGGCTGGTTGTGGCCTCGCTCTGACTGGTATTTTGCTCTTCTCGCAGGGCTGCCCAGGAGCTGGAGGACAAGCACCTGGAGCCCCTCCAGGTAGCTACTACCCTGGGCCCCCCCATGCTGGAGGGCAGTATGGTAGTGGGCTGCCCCCTGGTGGCAGTTACGGAGGGGGACCTGCCCCTGGCGGGCCTTATGGCCCACCAGCCGCTGGAGGACCCTATGGACACCCCAGTCCTGGGGGGCTCCCCTCTGGAACTCCAGGAGGATTGTATGGCGGTGCGGCCCCAGGAGGTCCCTACGGTCAGCCGCCTCCGAATTCCTACGGCGCCCAGCACCCTGGGCCTTACGGACAGGGACCTCCTCCAGGTAAGTAGGGATCTTGGACTCCGGGTGCCTCTGACCTTTTTCTGAGTTATCCAGGGCCCCTCTTTGCCCTTCCATGGGTGTGCAGGCAGCCTGGTCCCTGGCACCCTCGCGGCTTGCTTCTGGCTCCGCTGTGTGCATCAGCAGAGCGAGGAGTGTGTCCGTGAGCTTGCCATGGGGGCAGCCACCCCAGCATCACTCTGGCTTACGACCACAGACGTGTGTTCACGTCGCTCGCTCGCACTCACCCACTCTTGCTTGCGTGTCAGCAACTGACGATGTGGCTGCTGAGGTTTGGAGTCATGTGTGTGTGCTTTCCAGACCCAGGTGGGCTGAGCAGCTGGGGCTGTGTTGTGAGTGTGGCAGGACGGGCCAGGAGGGCCCGCAGGAGAGCACCGGGCCTCTCGGAGTTTCTGCGCTGAAGTGCTGTGCATCGCTGCTCCTGGTGTCTGCGCCAGGCCATACACCCCATGCCCAGGCCTGCCGTCAGTAGAATGGGGACAGCTGTTCCTCCCGTGGAGGGGCTCCACAAGCCACCAGGCAGGGGAGAGGGTGTACAGTGCTCTTACGGGGTTGGGGGGGCAGTTAGCAAACAGCCGGAAACAGTGTTCCATGGGGAGCACCCATCTCTGTGGGAGGGAGATTGGCCATTATAGGTAGAAAGGCGAGAGAGCGTGGCTGTTGAAAGCCTGGACTTTCGAGACCAGACCATGTGCTGACCTGACCAGACTACTTCACCTGTTCACACCGTACTGTCCACGTGTGTAGATGGGGTAAATGCCACTACCTGACAAGACTGTTAATGAGCATTAGATGAGAAGGTGCAGGTGAACGCTGGGCTCGGTGGGAAGGGCTTGGTACCCAGTACCTGTGAGAGGACTCGTTGGGGGACATTCTCAGCTAGGAGGTACTCAGCACATCATGGGACAGCCCGTGGGACGAGGGCCTCACCACGGAGCGGTACTAGGCAGGCAGGGAAATGGTGCAGGGAGGGTAAAGAGCAGAGAGAATGAAGGCGAGGGACGTTTGGGGTGCGGGGGGCTTGGAGATCCAGCGGAGACAGAATCCCAGCGAGCGGCCTCGGGCTCAGTGCGGGTTTCTGAGTGGCCGCAGATGGGGGGCCAAGGCGTTTCCTCGCAGAGTCAGTCAGTCAGCCCCTTCACAGGATGCTTCCCCACCAGAGGCCAAGCCGGCAGCTCGACACCCAGGACCGCCCTGGCGCAGCTGCGGGGCCCCTGGGGACGGCCCCGCTGGGTGCTCCCACCTTGGGCGTTCTAAACACTGAGTCAGCAGCCTTGTCAGAGCTCAGAGCTTCTGGCTGTTTGCTTTCAGCCTGGCAGCTTCATGAGGACTTTCTCATCCTTCTAAAATCTTGTCTGTGAGCCCACGTGAGGCCACTGCTGGCAGAGGAGCCCCTCTCTGCGAGGCCTGTCCCTTTAGGGCCTGAGGCCAGAGATCGTCTCTGGAGCTGCGGGGAGAGACGAGGAATGTGCCGCAGACTCCAAGCTGCTCACCGTCTGCAGCTTCCTCTCACGTGGCCACCTTTGCCCCTTTTCCAGTGCGGCTAGGGACCCCCTGGAACAGGGCTTCGTTGAGCCTGATCCCGGGGTGCCCGGTTAAGCGTCTGACTCTTGGTTTTGGCTCAGGTCATGATCTCATGGTTCATGAGTTCAAGCTCTGCATCGAGCTCTGCGCAGATCGTGTGGAACCTACTTGGGATTCTCCATCTCCCTCTCTCTCTGCCCCTCTCCCACTCATGCACACTCTCTCTTTCTCTCTGAAAATAAATAAAATTGTAAAAAACTAATAAAAAAAGAGAGAGAGAGAAGGAGTACAAAGGAGAGGGGAAGGAAGCCTGTCCGGAGATGGAAGAATAGGGAAGGCTTTTTGGAAGGAACCACGTTTTCTTTGGGTCTCGCAGGGGGACAGGAGATGGCCGGGAGCAGTAGAGTCTCTGGGGCGGGAAGGAGCAGGGGTGGCCGAGGACGAGGATGACGCTTCACCTGGGCTGGAACAGAGCCCTGAGGGGGAACCGAGTGCGAGAGGTAGGCAGGAGTGGACCGGCTCGTGGGAGGGCCTGGCGTGTGGTGTTCAGGATGCTGGACTTTATTTTGCAGACGGTGGGGAGCCTTGAAAGAGGTTCGAGTTGAGGCGAGGGGTAATGGGTGAGAACTGAGTTCATTTCAGAGATTACTCTAAAGGGGAAGGGTGGCCGAGAGTAGCTGTAAGGAAGATTCCAGAAGGCGTTTTGGTGAGAGGTGTCAGAACCAGGGCAGGTGCGGCGGAACAGGGAGGAGGCACCTGTGTGTGGAGCTCTCCGGGCGGGGGGAGGGGGCGTGAGGAGGTGGCAGGGAGGTCTCCAGGGAGCTTTGGGGCTGGGTCCTTGAGTTGGAGATGACGAGGAACAAAGGGAGGTGGAGTTCCGTGACCACACACACTGTGGTGACTCCTGATGGACTATGTCAACTGTCGCTGTGGCCGGAAAATCGGGCCCGGATCAGGCCGGGGTCCCACACCAGAGAGCCCCCTGCTGCTGTGACTCTCGACATATTTGTCTCTGGGCTGTGCCTTGTAGCTGCTCAGCAAATGTTTTTGGGTTGTCAGTCTGCGGGGAAGAGATAATCCTTTGCAGAGAATTCTTAGTCAGCCGGAAAGTCCCTGTGCCCTAGAAACTTAAGATCAAAGAGAGAAGTGACTGGAACACTGTAGGAAAAGCCCAGCAGATTCACAGAGTAGAAAGCAGCTGCAAATACTCGTTGAGTCTACACTGAAGGTCCTCTTCCATTAGAGTAAGGCTGCTGGCTTAAGGGGAGATGGGGTCACTGGACTTGTGAGGCTTTGTGGGTAAGGAAAACCCATCACTAGGGAGGCACCCCCCCCCCCCCCCCCCCCCCCCAGTATTTCGCAGTGACCTCGAGACCTGTGACTGACTCCTCTGGGTTGCACCCCTTTCCGTAGGTGGCATTCCTCCCAATGTGGATCCGGAGGCTTACTCTTGGTTCCAGTCAGTAGACTCTGATCACAGTGGCTACATCTCCATCAAGGAGCTGAAGCAGGCCCTGGTCAACTCCAACTGGTCCACGTTCAACGATGAGACGTGCCTCATGATGATAAGTGAGTCCAAGCCCTTCCCCATGGGCTCGGGCTGGGGCACAGCCGCCTGAGACGTGACGTCTGGGCTGCCATGCTGAGGAGAAATCTTCCGGCCGGGGAGGATTTCGGGCAGGAAGTTGGGCTCAAGGTGAGATCCTCCAGACGGAGAGCTCCTTCCCGTAGGTTTTTTCTCAAGATCCAGGCCCTGCTGAGTCACATGCTGTTTTCCGCTCTGCGGAGTGGGGGCGCCCTGCCCTGGTAGCAGATGGCACCGAGGGGGCCAGCTGCCAAGCGTACAGAGAATACGCGGTTCTGGAAGGGCTGGAGCTGAGTGGGGGCCAAGGATAGGGGCTGGTCAGCGCTCGGTGAGAGTATGTCTCAGGTACAAGCACCTGGGCCTCAGGCCTGTGGTTCCGCGGAGTCTCCTGCTCCAGCCTGGGTTGTACCCGAGGACCCGTGGCCCTCAGTCTCGAAGCTTTTTTCTTCCCTCCATCAAGACATGTTCGACAAGACGAAGTCAGGCCGCATCGACGTCTATGGATTCTCGGCCCTGTGGAGGTTCATCCAGCAGTGGAAAAGCCTCTTCCAGCAGTACGACCGGGACCGCTCGGGCTCCATCAGCCACGCCGAGCTGCAGCAAGGTGAGGGCCGCGGCAGGGACTTGGCGCAGGCAGAGCTAGTCTTTTCCGTTCACTCCCTAGGCTGGGAAGGCCGTTTTCTCAAGCCGCTGACTCCTAAACGTCCAGCCACACTCCAAAACTCAGCACGGGTCTGCTCCCTGTCCCTCCTGTGATCAGGCTGGGGTACTGAGCCAAGATGCAGGGCAAGGGAGGCACCTGGTCCTGGGATCAGGGCTGGGCCTCCTGGTGGTGCTAGGTGAGAGCAACCCAGCCTGCAGGGAGCCTCGGGAACGGGAACTTAGCTGCCCAGGGCACTTTGAGACCAGAATGTGTGGCCTGCGTGGCTGGCTCTTTCCTCTGTAGTTTCTTGAATGCAGAATGGAAAGAGCCCTGTGTAGGGACTCAGGAAGGTGGTTTCTGCCACCAGCTCTGCCGGAAGGCAGTTTCCTTCCCGACCTGGGGCCCCACACCACGCTAAAAGTTGCATTCGGGTAGGATGACCTGAGGCCATTGCTCCAGGTTTGGTTCCGTTTCTGACTCTGCAAGGTGGATGGTTAGTGGGGTGATGAGACTCTGACAGGGAGCTTTGCCCCCTGGGAGGGAGAGAGGGCTTCCTGAGAGCCCTCTCCCTTGCTTGGCCGTGGGTTTCAGTCAGACTGAGGAGCCATGGGTGGCTCTGCTTGAAGGAAAAAGGGGTGACCTGTACTGCTCATGCTGGGTCCTGGCAGGGATCCTGGCGAGGGTGATACTGTCACAACAGGGCTGGTATTTATTGAAGGCTGGCTGTGTGCCAGGCTCTGTGAAAAGCACGTCCCATGTTCCGTCATTTATTCTGCCCATGTGACAGCTACTATTTATTGTTCCCCACTCTTAGGTGAGGGATTTCTCATTATTGCCCTTTCACAGGTGAGAAAACTGAGGCTTAGTTTAGGCAGCTTCCCTGTGGGGCACATAGCAAAAGGGGAGCTTTCAGCCTGGGCCAGTAGACATGCAGAGAGGAATAAAGGACGCCTCCCAGGTGGCGGGACAGAGAGCAGCACGCAGGCTGTGACCTTGGCACTGCCCAGCAGCCTCTCCTGGGGAGGTGAAGATGATATTATTATTTTTAACAAACAACAAAGCGTTGTAGGCATCAGGCACTGTGCCAAGTGCTTTATGAGATCACCTCCTTTAATCCTTACTAGAACGTACAAGGTAAGTATCATCCCCATTTTAGAGATGATAAGACAGGGGATTAGCAACGGTAAGCAATGTGCCAAAGGGCTGTCTCGACTCTGGAGCAAGCCTCTGTCGGGTTTGCTCTGTCGCACTGCCTCTGATGTCTAGCCTGGGAAGGGTGGTCCCAGAGGCACAGGCCTCCCTCTCTAATGCACTCGAGTCACAGAAGAGCACGGCCAGCCCCGTGTCATTGCCCCGTGTCATTCTGGGACCCCACGGGCCCGATTGAACACACAGTACTGGAGGTTTGGGGAAAGGGGAAGGGAACGTGCCAGTCAAGGGCAGCACCCAGCTAGAGCCCCTTGTGCGCTCCCACCGTTTTGGACAGAGCCCGGGGACTTCTGTCCTCTCTGCACTTTGGTGCTCATCCCCTCCAAGTCCCCTGCACTGCCGTGCTCCACGGAGCTGGTTGACAGTGGTGCTTGTGGTAACCTTTGGGTCTGCTCTCTGTGCCCCTCCCTCCTCCGCAGCTCTGGCCCAGATGGGCTACAACCTGAGCCCCCAGTTCACCCAGCTCCTGGTCTCCCGCTATTGCCCTCGCTCTGCCAGCCCCGCCATGCAGCTCGACCGCTTCATCCAGGTGTGCACCCAGCTGCAGGTGCTGACCGAGGCTTTCCGGGAGAAGGACACAGCTGTGCAGGGCAATATCCGGCTCAGCTTCGAGGACTTCGTCACCATGACGGCTTCTCGGATGCTATGACCCAGCCCATCTGTAGAGAGTGGGGTGTACCGGGGACCTTTCCTGGCTCCTCAGAGGGGGAGAGCCAGGCAGGCCTCCCCTCTTCTCCTGTCCCTCCTAGAAAAAGATTCTCCTTTGCCTGATGGCAGCGCTGCTCCCAAAGAGGGCTGGGAGTTTTGTGTCAGTCACCAGACAGTGGGGACCTGGGCTGAGGCCACACGGGTAGTGGCCTAAGAGAGGACTGGAAGTTGAATGTCCTTAGAGCCCTGCGTACTTCAGTGGCCCCACCTTGGGCCAGGAGCAGGAGACGCCAGTCAGTGCAGTCGAGTTAGCACCCAGTCCACTGGGCTCCAGCCTCTAGTTGTCGCTTCTGTGCCCTGATGCCAGGGGTAAGTGTTCATCAGCCTCAGGCCATTAGCACCTGAGTCCCCTCCCCTACACCGTCCTGTCAGATGAACCCAGTTTCTCCAAAGTGGAAACTGACCAGGCATGGGAGAGGTTTGTCCACGGGACCAAGTAACTTGGGTTCCACCACCCCCACACCCACGAGTCCACACATGTTGACTTGCAGGCGCCTGGCTGCTGGCCCTGCTCGGGAACCGGCCCAGTCTGCGCTCTGGGCACCCTTGGCCAGGCTGCCCATCTGCAGCATGGACCCCTCGCTCGCCTGCCATTCTCCGCTTGGCTTCAGTCCCCAGGGGACAGATGCCATCTCCCACCGCCAATGCTGGCTTTTTTTTAAGCTGTGTTTTTTTTTTTCTTTTGGGGCCAAAAGTTTGGTGAAACTGTAAGCTTCAATAAAAGCACAGATCTCCGGAGTTCCACATTTTCCATCACACTTCCTGGCTACGGGTTCACACACAGGTGCGCGCACCCACCCAGCCACTCGTTTCTTCCTCATTCAGCGGGTATGTAAGTCCATACCATAGATCACAGGCTGCAGAAAGAAGTGTCTCGGGGATACGGCCCACATGGGGCTGGTCCCATTTCCCAGGGGGGAAATTGAAACGTTAGGGACCGGCCGGGTTCACCTCAAGAAGCCAACTGTGTTTTTTAATGGTTTTAGGGCTGGCCCCGTAGGCTACATGCAGCCGCCCTAAACTTTTCATTATCGCAAGCCTTAGTTTTATCTTCCAGACAAACTCCATTTATTAAGTCATAGCTTCTCCCCCATTTTTATTAAGCACAGACATCTGTACTTGCCAGCCTGATCCTTAGATCAGCTTGATAACCAGTCTATACCAGATGTCTGTAGTGATCTGACAGAATTTCAATCAAAAGCTAAGACACCAGACATTCTGGTTCATTGGGGGACTTTTATCATGGGCACCAGAGTGATAATCCTTTTGCTTTGGGGGATGAAGATAAAGTTCTTGTCCCTGCACTGGGTGGCTTGCGGGGAGCAGCTCAGTGAGCCCAGCAGGTATTCGGGGCTCGGCCAGTTCAGCCCTGTTGTCCACTGGGCTGCTGTGTGCTAGAATTCCTTACGTGGAGTCCAGCTCCCGAGACCAGCCTCCAGCCAGGGCTAGATCCTCCCAGTGCCCACACCGTGAGCCCAGCCTCTGCCTGCCATCCTCCAGTGACAGCTCAGTGCCTTCCCAGGAAACAGGCTTCCCAGGAAACTTCTTCCTGATGAGATTCCAAATCGTGCTATCTTGAAAACACCACCCACTGACTATGGTTTTCTCTCTTGGGCCACCCAGATCCTGTATCACCCCTTTCTGCATGCCAAGCCTCTGGATACCCAAAACCTGCCACCACGTGTCCCCTGGGCCTCCCTTTCCTGGGCTGGGTGGTCCCGGATTCTTCAGCTCTTCCCTGAGCATCGCTCACCTTGGTATCCTGATCCTCTGAGTTTTTTCCAGTTCATCTGAGTTCCCCCAAAATGGAGGTCTTGGGCCCACCATGGGACTGATTTCAGCCAGCAGTGGGGAGTAGAAATGAGGCCATGAGGGGAAGCTTCTGTTGTTTCCTTGCTCCCACTGAGCCAAGTGTCTACGGAATGCTGCCTCTAGAATGGTGCCAATCATTGTGTCAGCCTTGTGCTAGGCCAGGGCTGAGGAGCCCCAGACCTGGGTTCGTCCCTGTGGGTAGGGTTGGCTCTGGGCTCGGGGGCCAGCCCTCACACCTTGCTCTGCCCACTGCACCTCCAAGCCTGGCTCTATGACACATCACACACAGCTTTGGATCCTAAGGCCAGTGGGAGCGCGTAAGGAGAGGGCAGCCCGCCCCGCCCGGCAATAACCGCACACCTGTGGAAATGACCACAAGCGCCAGTTTATGAGTCGTCCAGGGAGCGGACGACATCCTTAGGCCGTACCTTCCACCTGCTCTGGGAAAGCATGATGTCTACGAGGGAGGGGTGCCAAAGCACTCCTGGGCTGGGCCCCTGGCAGTTCCGTGGCTTCGTCCCAGTTTTTGACGGGTGAGGTCAGAGGGAGCCCGAAGCCCCATTAATCAAGTTAAATGGAGCTGGTGATGTGCATGGCAGAGCCGGCCCCTGCCCAGTGCTCCTGCCCTCTCAAGCAGAGCAGTGCTCCAGACTGCACTCCACTTCCTGCTCTGGCAATGGGGATCGGGGCCTCTGGCAGCCCTCTAATCATCCTGGTGGCAGACGGAGCACGTCTGCGGCTTTCTCTTCATCCTGTGAGTTCAGAGAAAGTAAATGCAAGCCCGATTTCCAAGAAGGCGAAGGTAACAGTAAATCAGTCCGTTAACCCTGCTGTCTGCCCCCCCATCTCCCAGAGGCCAGTGGGCCCAGAAGCAGACAGACGTGTCAAGGATCCAGGTCCTGGGCATTGGAGGGTTGGCACCGCCTGAGGAGGCAGCACCATGTGTGCCCTGAATCCTGGCCAGTGTGCTGGGGTGGGGGGTGGCAGCAGTCAGCAGATAATAGCAGTGCTGCCTGTCTGCTCCCCTCCCCCAAGCTTCCCCACCTTCCCTCTCCTCACCTAAGCAGCACAGATTTTGTGCAATGACAAGGAAAGGGAACATTCAGTGCCAGGCTTTTAATTACAATTGCTTCAGGCTGCTGGCCTCCATGCCAAATGGCCACACGGAGAGTGTTTTATCACACCAGAAAGCCAACGGAGTCCAGTGTATGGTGTGGGCACCTGGTTCCTGGTGAGGATGGGGCTGCGTTCCCCCTGGGTAAAGGCCGGACCCAGATTAGTTCACAAGGGCCTTGGGACAACTGGGCTTTGGCCAGAGCCGCTGGGCCAGATGGGAATGCCCGCCGGGCCCCTTACAGCAGACCCCAGGGAAGGCCTGTAATTGGGTAGGAAGGGGATCTTTGGGAGGAAGGCCAAGCTGTGGAAGGATGACGGGATGGATGATACCAAAGGGCACAGCCACTGGAGAGGAATATGATAATCCTGTCCATAACACTTCACTATCTACAAGACGCTTTCTGCTTTCTGGAGCACGCTTAATCCTCCCATCAATCCTGCTTAGGAGACAGGGCTCAGAGAAGGGGAGTGACTTGCCTAGAGTTAAACAGGCAGAAAACCAGGTCTAGAGCCCCGGGCTCCCCCTGCATCCAGCAGTCTCTGCGAGGAGAGGCGGGTCCCCCAGGAGCCAGAGAGAGGAGCCCCCTGCTGCCACCAGGGCAGCCCTCAGGGCAGCACCGTGGTGACACTGGTGAGCACCACGTGCTCTGGGACTTTGGAGACGGAGCACCGGCTGTGCAAGGAAAAGGACTTGTGGCTGGCAGAGGAGCGTGGGCTGGGGGCCTTCGGAGAGCCGCAGGGGCCCAGGCCAGGCAGGCAGCAGGAGAAGGCGGCCTTAAACTGCTCCCGGAATTTGCCTTGGTTGGAGACAGAAGACACAGCCATAAGGAGCTGGATGAAGCAGGAAGGGCCTTGGGCCCAGGGACACCCACGCAGCTCCAGCCAAGCTGCCTATGAGGGGGCGGGAGGGCAGAGCAGAGCTGGGACCTCGTTGCTGCCAGGGAGAGTGAGGACAGAGGCCCCGGAGCGGTTCCCAAGGAGAAATGCAATTTTCATCTGATTCCTTGACTGTGCACTGGCTCTGAGCCGGGCTCAAAATGTGGTGTCTGGCTCAGGGGCCTGGGGCCACCTCTGCCCTCCTGGGTGAGTGGGTGAAGAGGCTCAGGCTCCCCAGCCCTGGCTAGGCTTTCCCTACCTGTCCCCACAGTAATGGAGAGGACAGCGGCAGCCCTCACGAAGCACGGCGCTGGGCACCCCTGCCTCGTCCCCCCATCCCCACCCCCCACCCCCACTCCTACTCGCCCCAGCACCCTGGGAGCCTGGCGGCCTTTATCCTCACCTCACAGGGGACCTGCATAGAGGTACAGTGACTTGCCCAAGGTCACCCAGCCAGAGTTCAGGCCTGGTTCTCATTCCAGAGCCCTTGGCTTCAAGGGGAGGACACAGGAGGGAAGAAGGGACTGCCACAGCCACCTCGGTCAGCCAGGGGACACCAGGGAAATAGGTTGTGTCTGGAGCAGAAATTTCCTTGACCATGCTTCTGTGGGGCCCCAGCGGAGGGCCAGGCACACAGTAGGTGCTCAGTTAATGCAGACCAGACAGGAATGCTCAGTGAGAAATCTGCTGCCGTCTCTGCCACAGCCCTTATCTCTTCTGCTCTCCCCTCTGAGCTCGGGGAATACTTTTTCAGTCTCAATGAGGGTTGTGATATAGACACTTGGCCCCTACTTCTTCAGCCTTTCAACCTTTTCTCAAAGATTATTTTGTGCCCAGGCTTGGACAGCCATTCTCGTGAGCCATTCTTTCGCTGAACCGAGGTGGGTCTGAGGGTGAAGGTGTTACCACCCCAAGGCTGGGAGGTCAAGGAGGTGGGGGGCAGCTGGCGTGGCCTGGGTTGGGGCTGAGGGACTAGGAACGCCTGGACTTCCAGAGAGGGGGCAAGACGGCCGCTTTCAGGGGCATGTGGATCCAGGGACAGCCCCCCATATTCTGGCCACTTTGCCTGTAGCTGTCTAGCTGGGCATAGGGGAGCCCTTTCCCGGCCCTGGGCTGCCTCGGCTGGTGTCCCTCCCTTACCCAGATATCTCAGTTATGTAGTCACCCTCCCAGGCGGGCACCCCCGGGCCCTCTCCCCACAGGCCTGGCTCCGTCTGGAGCCTGCTCTGGCCAGACGGGCTGACTGGAGGGCCCGCAGTGCAGGCAGCAGGGGTGGGTGGAGGTGAGCTGGCCTCGCCCCTGCCTTCCCCACCCCCTCACTGGTCTGTATAATCTGGACAGCTGGATCCTGGCTGCTGTTGGGCGTCAGGCCTGTCTCCCACTCAGACCAGGGCTCCTGGGCAGGGCGCGTCTTCCCTGAATGCGAGTTCCCAGAACAAGCTCACGACGATCCTGGGGAGGGAACAGGGGCCATCCTCCCCCACCGTCCCTTTATTCAGCCTGAACTGGGGGTGGGCAGCCTGTTGTCCTGGGCACCGCTGCCAGGCTCGGTGGCCCCGCCTCCCCGGCCCACTCACCACTGAGAAAGTTGTAGATGATGGGGTTGGCAGCGCTGTTGGCATAGACCAGCCAGTGGGAGAAGGTGAAGCAGGCATAGACGGCCTCCCGGTCACTGGCCTGGCGGAACATCCCAAACACTCTAGGACAGAGGGGAGGACGGTCAGAAATGGGGCAGATGTGTGTGTTCATGTTTATTTAGGGCAGGAGTCACTACCTGCATCTTAGAGACAGGAAAGCCAAGGCTCAGAAAGGGAAAGTGAGTTGACCAAGGTCACATAGCTCAAGAGCGGCTCTCAAGTGCAAGAATTCCCGCTGCTGCGCCTTCTGTCCACCAGGTGGCCCTTTCCTGGGCCTTGAGCTTTGGGGTCTTGAGCCCCAGGATAGATGTAGGGGCAGGGACCCGGGTACATCTGTTCAGTCACCGGCTACCCAGTCCCCTGGGCCTCTCATCCACTTCCTCATCCATCCTCATAGCAACATAATCAAGACATCCGTTTGTCAACAAGGGAGGCGCCAGGGGAGAGAAGTGACTTGCCCGAGGTCACACAGGCAGGAAGTGGCCAAGCACAAACCCCCACTGAGATGGTCTCATGACAGCAGCCCTGCTCTTTCCCTCACCCTGCGGCCCTCACTTGCCAAGCCCCTGTTCCCTCCGCTTCGAGCGCTGTCCCTCCGGACACCTGTGGGCCTGGTCCCTCCGTTTCTCCCTTCCTTCAAGTCTCTGCCAGATGTTATTTCCTCAGATGAGCTTTTTTTTTTTTAAAGGTCGTATCTTAAAAATTAAAACACACACACACACAAACACACACACAATTCCACCAATCCCTGTCATCATCACTATCCCCCTTCCCTAATTTATTTGTTTTTATAGTAGTATCATTGCCTGCCAGGACAATAGAGACTTATTTCTTTCTCCCAGTAGATGTAGCCCCCACAAAGGCAAGGACTTTGTCCTGCGCACGTGGTCACCGCATTCCTCGCCCCTGCGATCAGGTGGCTGAGTGACTAGATGGAACAATCTTCACAGTAGCCCTAGCAGGCCAGGACTGTTACTAGTCACGGTTTACAGACGAGGACTCGAGGCTCGGAGGCTCAGAGGAGAGAGAGAACCCACCCAAGACCACCCCGTGGGTGAGTCTTCCTGCAAAGCAGACAGAGCTCCTTCCTCTGGGCCCACGGCCACCCCCTCGTGCTCTCACCTCTTGAGGACATTGAGGACACTGATGGGCAGGTAGCAGAGGGCGAAGACCAGCAGCACCACCATCAGCATCTTGGCCGTCTTCCTGCGAGCTCGCATCTGCCTCACCTCGGCCAGGAAGGCCCGGGCCCGAGGCGGGGGCTCTGTGCTCGGACTCTGCCCCTGGTCCTCTGACTGGTCTGAGGGTCGCTTCCAGTTCCTCACCAGGGCCGAGGTGGTGCCAGGGATCTGTCCAGCACACAGAGATGGCCACGGTGGGCGGGGCTCCCGAGGAGGGTCCTTTCCCTTTGCTGGGGCCAGCCCACCCTCCCTCCCCCTGGGGTGGACCCTGGGGCAGCGTGCAGGCCGGGAAAGGGAACAAATCCTTGCAGTTGGGAGAAACCTAATCTTCATGATGAAGACCAGCACCCTGGACTGAAGGGCAAGCAAATCACTTTCACCTTCCGTTAGCCCGTGGTGAGCCCACCCACAACATGCCTTTTGGGAAGGTGTCACTGGCCCTTCGTTAAAGACGACACAACTGAAACTCAGAGAGACAGAAGACTCTAGATCATCAGCTCCCGTTGTGGAGGTAGGGGCATGGGGTGAGTTGTGCCTCCTCCTGGCCTCTGCCTGACTGTCGGGAGGCCTGGGCAAGGCAGGAACAGGTGGGCTGCTCGGAATGGCCCTGGACCTCAGAGCACTGTCCCTGCCTAGGTCCGTGCCCAGAAGCCTGTGACAACTGCAGGCTCCTGGAACAGCCCTAGATATCCCTGAAGTCTCCACCACTGGACACCTGGACCACCCCCCAACAGAGGGGCAGGGACTAGAGCTCAGGAAACCTGGGGTCTAGGGCCAGCTCAGCCACTCATGAGCTATGCGACCTTCCTCGTTCAACTCGCTTTCCTTCTCTGAGCCTCAATTTTCTCGTCCTTTAGGTGAGCTCAGTGAGTCTTGCCATCCTGACTGGGGAGCTTTTGGGGGAGTGGTAAGTGCTGGCGGACAGCAGGCTGGTCATATTCTGGTCTGTATCCTCTCGTTGCCCAAGCATGGGGACCCAGAACTTAGTCCTGCTGGTGCCAGGAACCTCTGAGCCATTCCCTCCCCCACGTCCACCCCACCTGCTGTTGGTCACTTTAGATCGTTGTGAAGACACTGCGAGCAAAGTGCCCAATCTGGCAAAACCACAGTGGTGCTGGTGCCGACCTGAGCACAGGAAGGCTGCTGACTGGTCTTCCACTCACTGGCTGAGGGATTTGGGAGAAGTTGCTTTGCCTCTCTGGGTTTCCGTTTTCTCACATAGTAAGTTGGGGATAACATACGATGGTTAAGAGGGTGCAAGGAACAAATGGTCGTTGTTGATACCAGAACAATTATTAAATATTCAATACTGAAACAAATCAGTCACTATTCGGTTCCAGGGGAGGCACTAGCACTTTGGCCTTGGCCTTGACATGTCTCTAGGACTTGCCTCTCTCTGGTCGCAGCCAGGATGGCATGTTCTGAAGGAGAGGACTGTCTACTCCCTTTCCTCTCTGAGCCTGGTCAGTGACACCAGAGAGGGCCTCACCTGGCGACCCCAGAGCTTGCGGAAGATCTGGAAATAGGCCATGGCCATGAGGCCCAGCGGGGCCAGGTAGGTGACAATGAAGAAGCAGCTGTGGTAGATCTTGGGATAGAGGTCATCTGTGGGAATCAAGAGATAAAAGGGCTGGACCCATTGTGGGAGCGTCCAGCCTGTCCTGCTTAGCAATGCCACCCTCCCCCCAACTAGAGCCATGGAGCCCATGTAAGCAGCTGGGCCTCATGCAGACACCATGGCAGAGAGACCCTGGAGTTGTCCAGCCTGGGGGAATCTGGAGGTACCCCTGGTAGGTGGGCGTTCTATGGCATCCATCGAGGGGTTACCCGCCCTGAAAGAGCAGCGGGTAGAGGCTGCTCTAGGGTGTCCTTTTGGGAGCTACCCACCCTGGGAGTGCCCGCCCCGGAAGTACACAGACAGACACCTTCCCTAGGGGCATGGACCCCACAGGTGCCCACGTCAGAGATGCCTGCTCAAGGCTTTCGCCATTACCTGCCCAGTGTTCATCGCAGACAGAGAAGAGGCGGGTGCGGTTGGCCAGCTCTGGCAGAACGCTGCTGCACTCCATGACGGCAGCCTGGGGCACCATGACAGCCAACGACACGGCCCAGATACCCAGGATGGAGCCACGGGCACGCCGGGCGGTGCTCTTGAACAACAGCGGGTGGCAGATGGCATACCAGCGGTCCAGGGCGATGAAGCTGAGAGTCAGCACTGCCACTGACACGGACACGGCCTGCCCCATGGGGACAGGACATCAGACCTCTTGGGGGCCACCCCCAGACATGGGCTCAGAGCCCTGAAACACCAGGTAGCCAGGGGGCCTGCGGGACAGGAATATGTCATCCGCCTGGCGGGATTATTGTGGGAATCCCTGAAACACGGATGAAAAAGGTCCAGGTCGAGTTGCTCCCCTTACGCTTACGGAAGCCACTATGTGCCGGGACACTGTCACCGTATCCTCAGAACAACCCCATGGCGTATACTCTCCCCCCACATTATAGAGGACGACACAGAGGCCCAGGAAGGTTCAATAATTTGCCTGAGGTGAATGTCCTCACCACTCCTGCCCTGTCTTTATTCTCAGGGTTGCTGGGGTTAATCAGTTGAAGTGAAAAACCTCAAACCAATGGAAATCCAAGAAGCGTTTCTCTCCGCCAGGGATGTCATCCCTTCCCCATGCTGTTAGGAAAGAGCCTTGTCCTGGGAGGCAGACATGAGCCTAGGCCAGAGGTGGAGGTGGGCACTGCCTCCAGGAGAGCACCCCTCCGCCCTCCAGGGTACAGGGAGAGGGTTGAAGGATGCAGCTGAAGGGCCATTCTGGCCTCTGGCAGCCATCTCTCCACCCCACCCACCGTATGTGGACATCCTGATTCCTGCCACTGGGAGAGGGAAGGCCTTGGCCTGGGATGGTGGGGGAGGGGGGATACTTTCCAGCGACCCCCTCAAATCGGCCCCCTTGAAATTAGTGAACAGGCTCGGTGTGCATTTGCGTTTGTCACATGGGCTTGTGCCTCTCACGGGCTTGTGCCTCTCACCTCCACTGTGTCCCCAGGTACCCGGAGGTGACTGCACATGTGTCCTCCTGTGGCTGTGTGCATGTGGGTCTGTGGCTGTGATGGGGAGGGGGAATGTGTGGGACTGTGTCTGTGTCCTCAAGTGTCAGGTCTCATGGCCTGCCCTTGCTGAGAGTAGAGGATGACACTGCAGAAGAACTGAGCCACCGTGTCCTGTCTGAAAGGCAAGTCTGAGGGTCACTGAGGTCTATGCAAGGCCATGGTTTTGGGACTTGGGGTGACAGAGAGGTGGTGGGCAGCATTGGGGCACAGCTCACCTGTAGATAGGGGATGACCTTGCAGAGGGCATGACCGAAGAGCCAGGACTCAGTGATGTCTACCAGCAGGCTGGCCGGCAAGCAGATGGCTGTCACCAGCACGTCAGCCAGGGACAGGTTGACAATGAAGTAGTTGGTGACTGTCCTCATGTGGTGGTTCCTCCACACAGCCAGGCAGACTGCAGGGCAGGTGGGGAGGGGGGAAGAAGAAGAGGAGGTGAAGCCAGGGGCGGAGCCATGCCCATCTTAGCCAGCGTCTTCCCCCACCCTTGGTCTACCCATCCCCCACCCTACCCAGCCAAGGGGAGGCAGGGGAGGAAGAGAGAGAGAAGCAAGGCCCAGGACGCTTCCAGTCCCCAGAGGAAATCCACCGCACTACAAGGACATAGACACCTACCCAGCGTGTTGCCCACCAGGGCCACGAGGAACACAGCCACATAGGCAGCGATGAGGACCCACTCATACTGCTTCGGGTACAGGTAGTCGCGCCACAGATAGCGCAGGAACTCGTCTTCGTAGTCAGGAGGCACCGGTGACGGTGACGGTCCCCCACCACCAGTGGGGGTCCCCGTCAGGGCCCCCGGGGTGGTTGAGGGTTCCATGGGCTCAGGAGCTGCTGCGGCCGAGGGGCATCCTGGGCCCCGGCCAGGCCTCAAGCCCACTTCCCTTGCACCCGGGTCTCTGGGGTCCCAGCCCCAAACCTCCTGAAGGAAGGAGGGGAGGAAAGAAGAAAGAATATTAAGAGTGTGCCAGGCAATTTGCATATAAGCTCCCTCTTAATTCTCACAGTGCTGTCAGGTTACAGCGAGCCCCCCGAAAGAGACGGAGAGAGACAGAGGCGGCTCGCAACTCAATTCCATGCAAGTTGCTCTGGGGGTAATTTATGTTTTCAGCCTCAGTTTCCCCATATTTCCAAAGGAGTAATAACTACCTACCTCACAGGGCTGCCATGAGGCATTGTGAGGTCTAATGCATCTCAGTGCTTTACCCCCCACCCCCACCCCTCTGGCCAGGGGAGTTGGTTTCAGGGTCACCTCTGACCACCATTAAAGAACCTTGTTTTGCAGAAGCTCAGAGAGGTTGAGCCCTTTGCTCAAGGTTACAAGCTACTATGCCAGGTCTGTTTGAATCCACCAAACACCATAGATTTGTGAGGGGAAGCCATCTCAATTGCAAATGTTCTCTCCTGGGTCAGTTCACAGGCCTGGATTTTTGGTTGGAAAAAATGGGAAAGGGAGGCTTTCGAGACCCAGGGCTGGCCGGCCAGACCTGGACCCTCCTGGGTAGGATACACACACGGAGGGGACAGGTGTAGGGAGGAACCCATGACCTCCTTGGAAGCCAGAGAAGAGCCCTAGGCTCGGCAGCAAGGCCCCTCAGACCCCCGGGGCCGCGATGATCCCCGACGACCGCCAGGGGTCGCTGGGCCGGCGCTCAGGCCGCTCTCTCCATTCATAAATCGGGCCTCGCTCCCTGCCCCTCCTCTTTCTCTCAGACCCCTCCTTCCCAAGCCAGGGGCTGGGACGACCCCGGACCTGTGTAGGAGGGTTGCTGGTCTCGGGAGACGGCTGGGGGAGGGCGAGGGGGCTCCTTCGGACCCCTTCCCAGCGCCGACGGACCCACTCCCGCAGCGGGACCTCCCTGCACCTCGGGGACCGTGGGAGGCTGCGGGGAATAGGCGGGGAAGCGAAGGCGCTAAGGGTTCTGCAGAAGCTTGCCGGGAGGAGGGCAGTGCCTACTGGGGACCCTGCCTCCCAGCACCCAGGTTTTGCTCCGAGACTCCTGGCTCCCGCCGAGGGTCCTCTGGAACCCCCACCCCGGGCCTGGGAATCCCCCAAGCCCCGCACCTGTTGGCTCCGGGACCCTGGCGTCCTCGGCTGCTGGTCCCCGGACTTTGCACCGGGGACTCCGCCTCCCTGCCCCGAAGGCCAGGCTCCAGGGGCCCGGGCCGGGGGAGGGGTCCGGGGAAGCCCCCTCTCAAGGCTGCGCTGCCTGGGCTCGCTCTGCTGGGCGTGAGCCGCGGCGCCAACGCGGGCTCTGGCTGGGCGCGGGCTCCGCCGGG